>NW_027397090.1:17352410-17558804 GCF_003265705.2 Callorhinus ursinus
GCCCCCCATCCCGGCCCCCTGTCCTTGCAGGGGTCGCCTCTGGCCACCTGCCCTTTGGCCATGAAGGAGTCGCTGCAGCTGGCCGCCACGGTGCTGAGGAAGGCCCTTCTTCCTTAGATCATCGGGTTTGGCAACCACAGTGCAATGGGCTTGTCCGTATGGGCTTGTCTTAACATCTGTGTGTGTGTGCGCACGCGCGTGTGTGCTTCTGCTGTCTGGATCTCTCCGCCTGACGGCCGCGTGCACCAGCTCCCATGTGCTCCCCTCCGCCTGCTCTTTGGACTTATTTCTCTCCGAGTTTGTCCAGGTCTGCATCTGTTTTCCTGGGTCTGGGTCGGCTTGCCTTGTGCACGTGTGTTCGTGCCCCTGCCCCTTTGTGAGGCTGCTGGCGTCGCCTTGTGTGGAGGTGTCGGCTTGTCGGCCGGCTCCTTCCTTCCTCCGTCCCCTACCCCTCTGCTGTAGCTTCCGAGGGCTGTCATGCCCAAGGACCACAGATTAGGTGCCTCAAAGCACAGAAATCTACCTTCTCCCGGGTCTGGAGGTCAGACGCCCACCGTGCGTGGACTTCCTTGGCTCGTGGCCGCATTTCTCCCTTCTCCATCTCTGTTGTCACCTGCTCTTCTCTGTGCATCTGTGTCCCTCTTCCGATAGGGACACGAGCCATTGGACGAGGACCCACCCATGGGACCTCACCTTAACGTGATTACATCTGCCGTGACCCTATTTTCGCATAAGGGCACATTCACAGGTTCCAGGGATTAGGCTCCAACCCATGTGGCTGGGGCCACCGCTCACTGCACGACAGGACGGGCACCCTCCTCTGAACGTGCAAACACTCACATGTACTTCTTCCTCAGGGCCTCAAATCCCCTTTGCTCCTTTGTTCCCATGTCCTCGGATGCGCATCGTTGCCAACCTCGCATCCCCCTGACCTGCCCCTGTGGCTCCTCCACGTGTCCACCCCACGCCGCTGCAGCCGGTTCTGTGCAGACCACTAGACAGCTCAGCAGGAGCGTCCGGGCGGGAGTGACCCACTGCCCCTGCTCCCGGCTGATTTATTGGCCTGTAAATGCTTCCCCCAGAGAAGAGCAGCTTTATGTTCTCTCTGCGGCTCTCTGGGTCTCCTCCTCACCTGCCCTGCCAGGCAGGTTGTCTGTTTTATCTCCCACCAGTCAAAGCCCTGTGACCTTGTGACCCCTAGTGCATATGGCTTTCCTTATCTCCTTCCCAGACCAGTCAGTCTGACCTGGTAAACAAGCAGCTCCTCAGACACCTAAGTAATTTGACCAAGTTGGTGAACATGTGGACGGTCAGCTGGGATTTAAAAAAAAAAAAAAAAATCATTAATCACTGATCTGACTGCGAGGCAGGAGTGGTGTCCCATGGTGAGGGGTTCTCCTGTTACCTCTGCCTTCGGTGTGTTTTCATGCTTGGACTGAGTGCCGCTGTCCAGAGTCAGGGGTGAGCAGAGAGCTGGCCCGGGCAACAGGGCCACGGAGTCCATTAGCATCGTTGTTAAAATCACCCTGCTGTGCAGCAGGAGGAACCTTCTTGGCTAATTAAAAGGGAAGACTTCTGTTCTCCCTCTAACACTGTAGGGTGCCGACCGATCCAAGTTAGCCAGATTCTCAGTCGTCTGTGTCCCGCCCCACTTGGGCTGTTCAGTCGTGTCTGGAGAAGTTTGGGGTGGCCCTAAAGGGAGCTTTGTGAGCTAGAAGAGAGCTTAGTGAAAGTTAGTACAAACCCCATATTTTGCACAAAAGGGAAATGAAGCCAGGAGTTAAAATGGTGCCTGTGAATAAAGCCAAGGGCCAGAGCAACGCTGTGCTTCGTCTTGAGAGAACTTTCTTTCTGGCTTTCATTTTGGCCTCCAAAGAATTAATGATGGCTACAGTGGTGGACCAAACAAACTTGGCCACCCTCCCACTTAAACTACATACAAGTGCTCCATAAAAATTGGCAAAAGATGTAAATGCTTTGATGAACTTGCAGAGAGAGAGAGATGGAGAAATGCCCAGGAGCCAGGAATAGGGAGGAAGCAGCATTGTGACAGCCTTGGGCTGCCAGGCAGGATCCACCTGAGGTGGTCCCACTCTGTTAGCAGCCTTGGAGAACGTCCCCATGATTTAGTTTATATGAGACAAAGAGTTGTGTTCTGCAGGTATCATGAGCTTATGACATGGGCTCCCCAGCGATGTAAGATGGTGTCCCTACGTGGCTTTGGGTGTATCCATGGGCTCCAGAGTAGAAGGAACACCAGTAAGTCATGGGCACCTTGGCAAAAGCTGGGGATGGGCAATGGGCTTCTGCAGATGCATCAAATCCTCCAACGCACTGATGCTGGAAGAGCCCCCAAACATAAATGCTACACTAGAGAGAATATCCAGGATTGGGAAAATGCTGAGATCATGTGAATAAATAAGTGCTTTAGTGTTACTGATTTCACTTGGAATCAGAGGTATTACATTTCCTTCAATCAGGAGAAATAAGAGTTGCAACAAATATCAAATTTGCCTTCCGGAAAATGAAAGAATTTACATTTCTTGTACCCTAAATAAGGGCCTCTGAACGATCATCCTGCTACAGAAACTGTTCTGCAAGGCTCAGCTGTAGCAGTAGCCTTGTGTTTCAGCATCAAACCAGAAGGAATTCGTGGGGTCCAGAGAACTAAGTGTGGTAGGTAAGCCTTTGGCAGCAAGCTAGGAGACCTAGGGACTACAGTCCTTGCCTGAACCTTGGCTCAAGGGTGCAAGCATAGAAGCTGCCACCATGAGAAATCAGACTAAGACCCACACCTCAGGAAACCCAGTTTACATGATGGGAATGTTGTGGGGGAATCTCGGGCCCAAGAGTTAACATGAAAATTTGGCACTGCCTGTTGAAGGAACTCAGTCCTCAAGGGGTTCCCACAGAAAAACCAGCCCTACAGTGGAAAATTACAAAGCACACTTGGAGAGGCTTGGGATGAGTGGTGAGCTAGTAAACAAGGAAGCCAGAGGGATTAAAGATAAAGGAAGAAAAGGCAGTGGTGAGTTTGAAAACCAAACAGACCTTCTAGAAATTAAAAAAGGTAGTCAGAGAAATGAGAAACTTGATGGGCAGGTCAAGGAGCAGATGGTGCACAGCTAGAGATTAAAAAGGGATAGGGAATATAAAAGCAGTAAAGCATACTGGGGAACCACATGCAGGAGAAAGTTCAGCATCTATCTGGAAGATTTCAGAGGGGAGATAAAGGGGAATAGAGAAACAATGAGGTATTGGTGGAGAATTTTACAGAATTGATGGAATTGGGAATGGTACCGAGGCCCATTAAGGCTATGTACAAATCAATTCACAGCTAGAGATACATGGGAATGGCAAAGACAGAGGGGAAATATGAAAAGTAGCCTATGAGGGGAAGGTCAGATTACCCACAAAGGAGTAAGAACTAGCCTGACTTGCCGCAGTAGACACAGAAGCCAGAAGATGGCAGTGTAATCACCAGTCTAGAATTCCATACCCAGCTAAACTGTCACCAAGTGTGAAAGTCATAGGTTAGCCTTAGACCAAGACTGAGGGTGTTTACAAACTCACTCAGTCCTTTACCCAAAGAGCAAATGCGATTCAGGATGAGAAAACACCTAAGTAACCTGCTCTTCTCTAAGGGAAGCATTTACAGGCCAATAAATCAGTAAGGGAAAAATGGAGAATAAAGAAAGAAATTGAGTAGAAAACAGGAAAGGAGGATTAAAATGAAATGAAGAATAAAATACAAAATGAAAACATTAAAGATGAAACTTGCCAGTTAAAAAACTCATAGTTCACACATATAGACACATCAATTAGCATGTTAAATTATTAAACGTTGTTTGCAAGATTCATCTCTAAAATTTAATCATAAAAATGATTTCAAAAATTAAAAATACAGGGGTGCCTAGGTGGCTCAGTTGTTAAGCGTCTGTCTTCAGCTCAGGTCATGGTCCCAGGGTCCTGGGATCGAGCCCCACTTCGGGCTCCCTGCTCAGCGGGAAGCCTGCTTCTCTCTCTCCCACTCCCCCTGCTTGTGTTCCCTCTCTCGCTGTCTCTCTCTGTCAAATAAATAAATAAAATCTTAAAAAAATTTTTAAATACAGTGTTTAAGACCAAAGTACCCTTGGTAGCTACCTCAATGTCAGATAAAATGTTCTTTTAGACAAAAGCCTTAAACAGTGATCTAAAGACTGAAGTTTGGGCACCCAGCAACATAGTTTCCAATCCATAAACACAACTTGACAGAATTATTAATAGTTGTCTGACAAATACAGAATCAGTGAACACACGTGCCATTGAAAGGTAATAGATAAGCATATTAAAAGTTTGAAAAACTTGACGAGTTTAATCTACTGGGAATATATAAACCCCTGCACTGAGCAGTTAGAGAAACAAATTCTTTTTTTTTAAAGATTTTAAAAAATGTATTCATTTGAGAGAGAGAGCAAGCACAAGCGGAGGGCCAAAGAGAAAGGGAGAGGCAGGCTCCCCACTGAGCAAGGAGCCCGATGTCGGGCTCGATCCGAGGACCCCAGGATCGTGACCTGAGCCAAAGGCAGTTGCTTAACTGACTGAGCCACCCAGACTCCCTGAGAAAACACATTCTTACCAATAAAATGTGCAACATTTACTATAAGTATTATCTCTGTGCTAGCCTGTAAAACAAATCTCTGTGGTATCAAAGAATCATCATCACCTAGACCATGTTCTGTGACAACAGTGCAGTTAAGAACACTTTTAATAAACTTGTACCTAAAAGGGAAAAAGTATAATGTAAGTTACAAGATATTTGGGTCTGGCCAACCTTATGGAGATTAAATAATTTGCTAGTTGGCTAGAGAAAAAGTTGAAGGGAATTTGCACACTGAAAGCATGTATGAGAAAAAGAAAATTCATTAACTGCACAAGTTAGAAAAAGAGCAACAGTGTAAAGATTTTGAACAGACAGCTGCAGAAGGAGAGCCCAGTGGTTGGCAAACCTTCAAGACACTCCAAATTCTTAAGATGCAAAGTGAAACAGCACTATTTCAGGTCCATGAAATGTTTGCCAAGATTGGCAAACATTTTTAAGCCCTTAAACACAAAATGCTGACATAGTTTTGGAGGAAACAGTTTCACTGATATTGATAGTGAGCACACATGGTTTCAGGCACTCTTGAGACTTAGATGAACAAGAGATTTTAAGGCCCTGTGACATCACTTCTGCATCCAGGTGGATGCTCTCGAGATATTCTTGTGTGTGTGCAAGATGAGACATGTATACAGGTAGTCATTAAACACTAGCAAAAATGTGGGGAAGAAAATGTGGGTATAGCTTATTGCCCCTCAACTGGGAAAAAGATAAAGAAATCATGGTGTGTTTGCACAGTGAAATATTATACGATCATTAAAATAAATGAACATCAACAAAGATAAATCCCAAGCTGATTTTTGAGTGGAAAAAAAAAAACTAGCAAAGATGATCTTTCAGGGAAAATTTCTAAAAATATAAAACAATAGAAATGTGCATTGGGATAGTGCATACCAGTTCTCAGGAGAGGGAGGGAGAAATAGGGAAGTGTGGATTTTCTTTGCATCCTAGAATGTTTCATTTTAAAAAAAGTATTCTAAGTCAAGGGGCACCTGGGTGGCTCGGTCGTTAAGCGTCTGCCTTCGGCTCAGGTCATGATCCCAGGGTCCTGGGATCGAGCCCCGCATCGGGCTCCCTGCTCAGAGGGAAGCCTGCTTCTCCCTCTCCCACTCCCCCTGCTTGTGTTCCCTCTCTTGCTGTGTCTCTCTCTGTCAAATAAATAAATAAAATCTTTAAAAAATAAAAATAAAAATAAAAGTGTTCTAAGTCAAATATGGTAAAATGTTAGCATAAAATATTGATGTGTACACTGGTATCTATTATATTTCTATTTGTATTTTTGTATGTTTGCACCATATCAGTATTTAAAATTGTTGAGAAGAACTGATATTGAACAAAAACAATTAAGTAAAAACATACGTGAGCCGAATGAATTTTAAAAACAAAAAGGCCACTCTATTGCTATTTGAAGAAGATATCTGCATAGAAAATCCAAGATAGTCAGCTCAGGAACTATTTAAGAAGATAGTTCAGTAAAGTGTCAAGGTAAAGGAAAAATATACATGGTGGACAGAATATTGACCTTCCAAAGATGTCCAAGGAACCTCTGAACGTGTCACCTTTCATGGTGCGGGGACTTTGAAGATGGGATTAAGTTAACGATTTTGAGATGGGAAATGATCCTGGATGATCCAGGTGGGCCCAGTGTAATCTCAGAGGTCTTTATAAGAGGGAGGCAGGAGGGTCAGGGTCACTAGCTGGAGACATAGTGATGGAGGCAGAGGTGGGGCTGAATGCAGGGGAGGTGGGTGCCACCAGCCAGGGCATGTGTGGCCTCCAGAAGCTGCAAATGCAAGGACAGAGACTCTCAGAGCCTCCAGAAGAACACAGCCCTGCTGTTACCTTGATGTTAGGACTTCTGACCTCCAGAACTGTAAGATAATAAATTTGTGTTGGTTCACGCTACTAAGTCTGTGTTAATTTGTTATAGCAGCAAGAAGAAATTAGTGCGATATGTAGAAATCCAGAAGTTGTCCTATAAATAAGCCTTCTTTAAACCACTTAGAAATAAAACAATTCTCTCATAGTAAGGAGAATTATAGGATACCAGTTACTAATTACTAATTACTAACACTAATTACCTAAAAATACATGTGAAGGTCCCTACGAAGAAAATGACAAAGCTTTCCTGAATAGGTGAGAATGTCTGAGATAGAGACGTAGACCATGCTTTCTCCATATTGTCAAGAGGGCAGTTTTATACAAACCATCTATAAATGCAGCCTCTCTCCATCCACATCCCAATTTTTAAATCAGTTATCAGGATGATTCTAAATTGAGTCTGGATAAGAAGTAGCCATAAAATTGAGAAACATGCTTCCAAAAGTAACATTTGTTATTGTTTCTTTTCTTTTTTCTTTTTCTTTTTTTTTTTTGAGAGAGCGTGCATGCATTGGGGGAGGGGCAGAGGGAGAGAGAGTACCTCAAGCAGACTCCCCACCCAGTGTGGAGTCCTATGAAGGGCTTGATCTCACGATCTTGAGATCATGAGCTGAAATAAAGAGTCAGATGCCCAACTGACTGAGCCACCCAGGTGTCCCAACATTTGTTATTCTTCATGTCCAGACTTCTCTCAGTTATTGTAATTTAACAAATGTGACACTGCCATAACAACAGGCCAAGATCAGTGATGTGGGGAGTGAGGTTAGAAATGAATAGAGGCTGTTTTGGATCGGGCAGCCAAGGGATCACCCTATATGGACATGACTTTTTGACAAAGACTTGACCCTGGAGAAACAGCAAAGATCTGAGGACTGGGTGTTCTGGTCGACTGGACGATGAGGGACCAACTGGGTGTGTATTAGGAAGGGTAAGGGACCCCCTACCCCCTTCCAGTCAGGGTGAGTGTGGGAAGAGTAGAGAAAATTTCAGAAGTATTGATATTGTGGATTTCAGCCATTCCCCATTATACATCTTCCTAATCTCTTCCCAAAGACTGAGTTTCAATCACTCATACAGGGAGGGCACTATAAGTTTATGAAGTTACCATGTTATCTACCTGTGGTTCTGGTCTCTGAGCTTCCAGTAGAGCATGAAGGAGGTAGATTCAAGACCTAGGTTGGGACATGGGCGTCACCCATGGAGATTCTGCCCTGTCCATGTCCAGCTGGACCAGGCTTTCATACGCCATTGCATCTAGACTCTCCAGGGATTGGTGCTGGAGGTATGGGCACATTCTTTCCAGTCCTGATGTTCTCCTCCAGTGATACTTCATCTTGGGGCTGTTTCTGGCCTGCTCTAAGTTCGTTCTCGGATGGGTTGGGTTCACTGAAACTATAGTGTCTGTTTCTATTGTTGTATGTTATTGTTGTTTTGTCCTCAGCAATTTAAAGCAGATGTTCTTGGCCCCAGCTACATACCTAGAGCTTTTGACAAATGCCATTGCTCAGACTCCTCCTGGGTCTTGATTGCCGTGGAGGTGCAGGTGGTCTTTTTCATAAGCTCCCAGGTGGCTCCACTGTGAAGACAGACGTGACGCCTGCTGGTTTAGATGGGGTAGGATCCAGAAAAATTAGTAAGAACTCCATGTGGGGACTAGATTACTGCGCTAGATTCTCCTTTGTTTTCTGCAGGCGGAGGAGGGTTCGGCTTCATGGGTGAGTGTTCATCTGTTGAGAGTGAAGGTGATCTGGGAAAATTGGACACCTCAGGCTCAGAAGAAATGGTGGAGGCCTTATTCCAGGATCTGAGCAAAGCTGAGGGAGGTTTTCAGTACTCAGGGAAGGATGCTTTCAACAGAGTGGCCCCTCTCCCCACCTGATACTTCCACCAACCCCACCCCCCCTCCACTTTTACCTGGTTTGTCCGCCTGCTCTCACCTTGTTCATGAACATGTCCCTCGTCCCTCTTCAGGGGCATATTCTGACCCAGGACTACACATGTAATGTTGTGTAACCATCCGCAGGCTCTGGTTCCAAACATTTTCAGCCCCCCAAAGGGAGACCCCATGCCCACCAAGAGTCCCTCCCTAATTTCCCCTCCCCCGGCCTCTGGCAACCATTAGTCTGCTTTCTGTTTCTATAGATTGACCGGTTCTGGATTATTTCATATAAACAGAGCCAAGAGTGCTTTAATGATTAAATCAATGGTGTAAGGTGCTTGATTCCAGCACACGTGCATTGCTTCAGGCCATGGTAACGAGGACGACAAAAGCATCTAACAGAGAAATACTGGCGCTGTCTCTGAATTAAGCCTAGTTCTGACTCCGGTAGATGGTTTCACAGTGTCCTCCTGGTGGGGTGGGGTTTCCACCAGCCTCTTCGTGTCCATGAAGAGGGCAGAGGAGGCAGGAGAACAGGGAACACGGAAAGACTAGGTCTAACGCTTACCAGTTTGTCAATCAAGGATGTAGGAGAAGCCTTCGACAAGTATGATGAAGAAGAATTCCATGTTTCCATATCCATTCGATGTAAAAAAGATGTTCTGGAGAAGAAACAGATCCTGGGTCTGTTTGCAGTAATTGGGCAATAATTACTGGCTGGCTTCTCCTCAGGTCTCCTCGGTTGTACAAAAGGAACGGTCCCCTTAACTTTCTTCTCCGACTTCTAACCCCCCTTCTTGCCCTTTCTAGATAAATGTTTCCATGTTGAGGAGGCTCCTCCTCTGTCTTTCAGGAGAGTTAGCCAACTGTGGAGCTGCCCCAAGTTGATGTATGCAGATGTCCTCAAAGTGGAGGGGACAGTGGTAGAGCCCCTGTCAAGCCAGTCCTGCAAGGGGAGGGGATGAGAGAGTCAGTGACCATCATGTCCTGGCCCCCAGAACCCCCAGGCCTGCCCCTTCTAGATGTTTGCTGGTCAGCTCGGAGACGCAGACCCGCATGTTCAGCCTTTACACGAAGCTGTTGCCTGTGTCTGCGGGAAGCTATGTTTTGTCACATGTCTTTGAGGAACTGTCATCAGTGTGGCGATGAGAATTCTAACTCAGCTTAGGCCAGGAAGAGATCGTTGTACTTTTAATGTGCCATTGGCTATTTTACATTACAATTTGTTGACCCTTTTATTTGTCCCACTATGTGTTCGTGTTATGAAAACCTTGATGAAGCATTTGAACAGTAAGCAACTTGAAAGTGCTTCCTGTGAAACCCTCTGATTCATTTGGGCTCTGGCTAGAGCACAGTGAAATGGTGAGTGTACTGTCATCTGTGACTGAGATTATGTCAAAGTAACCACTTCAAACTCTCAAATCAGATTGGATTTTGTGTTCAAAGACGCAGGGTCTAGGCTGGGAGCTGTAGGAACCAGGTCTTCCCAAGTCAAGTTTGTGCAATTGAGTTCATGAAGAATGTACATCCGGAACATCACCCTACTTGGTTCCAGAGGGATGTCATCGACATGTCTCTCACATTACAGCTTTGGGTCATCCACAAGAATTCTCTTCCATAAGTTAATTTAGTGCACTGAGAAAAGGGTTGGCTAGGAGAGAATCAGGGTAGAATCTAATGATGTGGGTAATAATGATTAGTGCTAATTAATGACCCCTCTCAGACAGCCATCTGGCCACTCTCCCTTGTCAGGAAAAACCATCCCTCCCTCTTAAAATCCACAGCCTCCCATCCCGTTTGCTGCCTCCGGTCACCCAGCATCTAGGGACCATCCCCCAGCCTGTAAAACGTACCTCAAGGGTCCACCGGAAACCCTGTAGTTTTCCATTTAGTGAAGACCGTAATAACAGATATGTGCCATCTTTCAATTTCATTTTTTTCAAAGAGGGTAGGAACCTACCAGAAATCAAGCCAAAAGATTCAGAACATGAATATAATTTATGGTCAGTTTGCTATTGCTCTATTATCTTCCTTTTGTCTGAAGTGAGTCCATCTCCGCATGGTTGGTTGTCTAATCTGTCTAGCCTTAGGTTTTGTGTGTGTGTTATGGAATTTTAGCATGTGTGTTTATCTTAACAGCATAGTCTCCCAGCTCTTGATCTACACCACGCATGTACACACACTCACACATGCATCACACACACATCACACTACACACCACAAATACACCGCATCACACCCACATCTCACGCACCGCATACGTACCGCACACACATATCAGAGATGCACACCACACACATACACACACATAAACCACACACATACGTACAGTCCTCACACACACCACATCACGAGTACGCACACCACATCACCCCCACATACCACACACCACATACCGCTCTCCTCTGCCATCTGTTTCACTTCCCCTTGTTCCCCATGGCCTGTGTCACCAGCAGAGAGTCCCCACCCCTGGTTGGACTGAGCCCCACGCTCCAGCCCCCCTGGCTCTGTATTCCAGGTCCTTCCAGGCCGTGCTCACCTCCAGCGTGGAGCCCTGCACAGCTTCTTCCTGCTCTTGCCCACGTGCAGCAGGACAGAGCCTTCAGCAGCCCTCAGCCTTGACATCCTTGTTCTCACCAGCCCAGGGATTAGCTCATTTTTGAGGATGTGTCTGTTTTGCGATGAAGTTTTCCTTCCTGAGGCTTCTACTTGGTGGTGCAGCAGGAGGGAGGATGGCCTTTCCGAGCGTGAATCACATCATGAATCAGTGAGATTAGATTTAGATCTAGTGCTTGCAAAGAGAAACACAGTTGGTCCTCACTTTGGGGTTCCATATTTTCGAGCTCCCTACTGTCTAAAGTGTACCTGTAACCCCAAAATCGGGACTTTGTGTGCCATTGTGTGGTCATTCACAGACCTGCCCCGAGCCGTGGAAATTTAGAATTGCCCGATGCACATGTTGCTCGCTGAGGCCCCGCAAGACGACACCTGCCTACCTGTTCCAGCTCATACTGTAAACAAGTGTCCTTTCTGTGGTCTATATAGTCCTAGGTTTTTTGCTTTTTTTTTTTTTGTTTTGGGATTTTTTGCCTTTTGTTGGTGACTTTCCTGTTTTAAATCCTCCCAATGATGGTGCTGAAGTGCAGTCTGGCCTTCCTAAGCACCAGAATGCTGTGATGTGTCTTATGGAGAAAACACACGTTAGATAAGCTTCCTTCAGGTGTGCATTAGCAGCAGTGCTGGCTGTGAGTTCAATGTCAGTGCATCAACAATACATATTAATAGGGTGTCTTCAAACAGAAACACACGTAAAATGAGATTATGGCATGATTGATGAAAATACTGGGACCAGAGGCCCAAAGGAACCTAACTCCGGATTTCCCCAGGAGCAGTGGTTTGCTAATTCAGTGTTCTCAGAACATTCTAGAACTTCAGTACCACCAGTGCAGGTCACAGGAGGCGCGCCAGGCAGCCCCTTCTTCCAGCCCTCACTCGGCTTTGTTCTGTGACCACTCTCCTCTGCAGGCTACTTTCTGAACTTTCTGGAGCCAGTGAACAACATCACCATAGTCCAAGGCCAGACAGCCATTCTGCACTGCAAGGTGGCCGGAAACCCCACCCCCACGGTGCGGTGGCTGAAGAACGATGCCCCCGTGGTGCAGGAGCCGCGGCGCGTCATCATCCGCAAGACAGAATACGGTTCCCGGCTGCGAATCCAAGATCTGGACACGACAGACACCGGCTACTACCAGTGCGTGGCTACCAACGGCGTGAAGACCATCACCGCCACCGGCGTCCTGTTTGTGCGGCTCGGTGAGTTGGGGCTGCCCGGGTGTGCGGTTAGCACATGGCAACGCTCCCGGCCCCAGAACAGGAGATCAGTGTGCACTTTGAAAGTGAACACGCACAAGGCCGCAGAAGGGAAACCACTAAAACCATTCCCTGAGGCCTCTCGCATTGTGCACGAGCTCCTGGCTTACCCTGTTCCCCATTTACTAGTTATAAAAGAAAATAGGCACACGTGGAGCGGTCTGGAGACCTGCAGTGAAGAAAATAACCCCAGACGCAAAGGTGAGCTTCGAGGCAGAGGGGGACGGTCGCGTGTCAGGGGGTGGCTCCCCGGAGAGGCCAGCCGCGCTGAGGGAGACAGGCAGCTGCTGTGCACAGAGGCCTGGGCCCCGCCGGGACCAAGGGCTGGAGTAGGGCGCGGTGACGGTGCCCCGCGCACACGCTCGGCACAGGTGGCCACAGGGAGCCACGCGTCTTCTCTCATCCCCGTGGCGAGATGGTCCCCGAGCTGTCCCAGCCCGGCCACACAGGCTCCAGACCATTCGGGCCCCAGCTGGGATATCGATCTTGTGAATCAAGGTTAGATGAGGAGAGAGCAAGAAAAATACCTCCAAACGTTTCTGCATAAACAGAGAGCGTGCCCCTTCCACATTTTGTGGTTTTCGCCATCCCTGGCCTATAATCTTGGGCAACAGCAGAGCCTGGCCAGAGGATGGCTCCCCACAAATGAGCACACTGGGCTGTGGCCGCCTTTACCATTGGTGGCATTGGAAAAACGTTTGATTCCAAATTGTGAAGTATTAATAACCTGTCTTTTTTTTTTCCTTTTTAGGTCCAACACACAGCCCAAATCATAACTTTCAGTAAGTATCTGTTTCCCTCAAACCATTTTCTCATTCCCCGAGGGTCTCCATTATGGAAGAACCCAGGATTGAAATCCAGCAACGACATGTCTTTGCCGAATTTGCTGGACGTTGGCTGGACTTCACACAAGGATGGCAACGTGTTTGCTCTCGGCTTGGAACACCGCTGGAGTTTCCATGGCTTCGCGTCAGGGAGAAATGTCATGAGGGTAGTGGTTGCTAGTTCCTTTTGGTGATCGTGACCTCACAAGGCAGCCAGCAGGGGTCTAGACGTACAGGCCAGGTTGCTGGGGACACCAGGGTCCTGGAAACAGGGAGGCGCTTCTCACCAAAATCCCGGCATCACCCACAACGGTACCACCAGCCACCAGTCTAGGATGGGTGTGGCCACTGAGCCCCAGGGCATCCTCCAGTGTAGGCGGATGCCAGACCCCCCTTCAGAGGTGAGGACACTGGGGCTCAGAGCCTGGCTCGTGCATCTTTTTTTTTTTTTTTTTAAGATTTTATTTATTTATTTTACAGGGAGAGACACAGCGAGAGAGGGAACACAAGCAGGGGAGTGGGAGAGGGAGAAGCAGGCTTCCCACTGAGCAGGGCTGGCTCGTGCATCTTTATCAAGCCGTGGCTGGGTCCTGGCTGTGAACCCAGGCATCTTTTCCCTGATACCTCATCTCTCCATGTACCCGTCCATTTGGGGAGATTCTCCTCTGGACCCTATACGTTCTGTCATCCTATGCCCGAGAACCACTCTCTTTGGGCTTGTGTTTGAGGTTAGCAGGGGCTCCTGGGCTCCCCATTTCTTGTCCAGACAGATCAGAGAGTCATTGCTTCACCTCCAAATGTTGTGAATGGTGACACAGATGCTACGTGTTGGTTAGCGTTTGCTCTTCCCCCAGCTTCTCGTCAACACTGTGGCCACTGGGGTGGGTGCGTGGACAGGGGCCCAGAAGCATACACCGGGCACCATTTGCAGAAGGTAGATTTTTGAGAACGTCGTGTGCTGAGCAGTATTATCAAAGCATTTGTCCTTAACAATCATTTGTGCATAGAACGAGGCAGGAAGAAATTATATCAAGACCACAGCTAGGAGCCTTTGGAAAAGGTGTCCGTGCTTTCAAAAGTTGACCTATTTTATTTTTTCATACTTAGACATCTTACGTATATAAATATTATATAATATAGACATGCAATATTGGAAAAACAGGTAAATATAATTTATGTGTAGTAGACTGTAATTTATTAAATATGTAAATATCAATTGTATTTGCATATTTAAATTTTATATAAAAACTCAGCAATATTTTTGCATCTGTTTTCTTCTGGTTTTAAATTAAGGATTCAGGGCGCCTGGGTGGCTCAGTTGGTTAAGCGACTGCCTTCAGCTCAGGTCATGATCCTGGAGTCCCGGGATCGAGTCCCGCATCGGGCTCCCTGCTCAGCAGGGAGTCTGCTTCTACCTCTGACCCTATTCCCTCTCGTGCTCTCTATCTCTCATTCTCTCTCTCTCAAATAAATAAATAAAATCTTTAAAAAAAAAATAAATAAATTAAGGATTCAGTTAACACATTCCCGTCTATCATTCGGGCCGTTCTGGTAAAGTGAAACTTTCCGCATCCCGTCCCCACAGCCTATGCCCTGGGACTGCCTCCACGGTCTGGTGGGAGTGCTGGGGCAGAGGACCTCTCTCTGCGGCTAGCACATGTGTGTACCTGGAGAGATAGCCCATCCCGCTGCCGTTCACTTTCTTACCTAAAGGATATTATACTTGACAAGTCTGATGAGTGGGGTGTCTGCATATTTTAAATTCCCCGGATTGCCTTTCTCCCCATCTCTGTCCCACAGTGACAAGAATTTCCCTTGTCCCACGTCCTTCCTGGTCACCCTGTGTGTGTCCCGAGATGGGTGTTCGTTTCTCTAGAGGAGATTCGGAAGAGTAGACTTGCAGAGACAAGGGATGCACCTTTTTAAAAAATTTTTTTATTGTTTTGTTAATCACCATACATTACATCATTAGTTTTTGATGCAGTGTTCCATGATTCATTGTTTGTTCATAACACCCAGTGCTCCACGCAGAACGTGCCCTCTTTAATACCCATCACCAGGCTAACCCATCCCCCTACCCTCCTCCCCTCTAGAACCCTCAGTTTGTTTTTCAGAGTCCATCGTCTCTCATGGTTTGTCTCCCCCTCCGACTTACTCCCCTTCATTCTTCCCCTCCTGCTCTCTTCTTCTTTTTTTTTTAACATATATTGCATTATTTGTTTCAGAAGCACAGATCTGTGATTCAACAGTCTTGCACAATTCACAGCGCTCACCGTAGCACATACCCTCCCCAATGTCTATCACCCAGCCACCCCATCCCTCCCACCCCCCACCACTCCAGCAACCCTCAGCTTGTTTCCTGAAATTAAGAATTCCTCGTATCAGTGAGGTCATATGATACATGTCTTTCTCTGATTGACTTAATTTCACTCAGCATAACACCCTCCAGTTCTATCCACGTCGTTGCAAATGGCAAGATCTCATTCCTTTGGATGGCTGCATAATATTCCAGTGTGTGTGTGTGTGTGTGTGTGTGTGTGTGTATGTATATATATATATATATATATATACATACACACACCACATCTTCTTTATCCATTCATCTGTCGATGGACATCTTGGCTCTTTCCACAGTTTGGCTATTGTGGACATTGCTGCTATAAACATTGGGGTGCATGTACCCCTTCGGGTCCCTACATTTGTATCTTTGGGGTAAATACCCAGTAGTGCAATTGCTGGATCATATGGTAGCTCTATTTTCAACTGTTTGAGGAACCTCCATACTGCTTTCCAGAAGGGATGCACCTTTTTTATAAGCAATCCTGCCCCGGAGGCACGCACGGGTTGCTTCCCTGCCACGTGAGGACCCGTTTCTCCTTAACTTCCAAGGTGATTACCAAATATGTTCGTGTTTGCTACTCTGAAGAGGAAAGCCCATAGTGGCCCCTGTATTCTCCCTGCCCTGCCACCAGGCATGCTTGCTCGCTGATGGACGTTTCTTGACACTCCTGGTTCCTCTTTGTCAACTGTCTCTTCATAGTTTTTGCATACTGCCCTAACATTGTTCCTTACTGATTTTTAGTAATTATTTATCTCTTATGTCTTGATCATACAGAAACTAAAATTTTTCTCTCGTTTATCAATAGTCACCAATAATTGTATGGTTTTCGTGCTGTGTCTTGTGAAAGAACACCCTAATTTCCTTGAAAAATTCTGATGGTATTTTGATTGGAATTATAATGAATTTTAAGGTAAAGTTGGTGAAAATTAACATCTAAATTGAATTGCCTGTCAAGGACCTCTTTCTTTGAACTTTAAGGTACGCTTTTTTTCCCCAACATTTTATTTTATTTTATTTATTTATTAGACAGAGAGAGACAGCGTGCCCATGAGCGGGAGGGAGGGCAGAGGGAGAGGGAGAAGCAGACTCCCCGCTGAGCAGGGAGCTCGATATGGGACTCGATCCAGGACCCCGGGATCATGACCTGAGCCGAAGGCAGACACTTAACCGACTTAACCGACTGAGCTGTCCAGGTGCCCGAGATCTTTTTTAATACAATACTATCACTTTCCCTCTAAGTGCCACCCAGGCGCTCCCTACCTTCTTTTTAATTGCATTTGCTAGGAACCTTTTACTGTTCTTGTCTCACTTTCTTTTTTTTTTCCAACCTTTCTGTGTTGTTTTATGCAGGTGTCTTGTAAATAGCATGTAAGCACATTTTTTGGAGGTTGGTGAGGAGGGTTTTCCATTCTGGAAGTGCAGGGTGTGGTGCGTGTAGGTTAAGTTCATTTTATTTTTATTTTTAATTTTATTTATTTTTATTACGTTACGTTAGTCACCATACAGTACATCGTTAGTTTTTGATGTAGTGATCCACGATTCATTGTTTGCGTATAACACCCAGTGCTCATTTTAACAAATGTACAAGATTCATTCTGAGTCAACCCCTCTTTAATTGGCCTTGTGCCTACTGAGTGAAGGTTAGTTGTTTCAACTGGTGCAGACCGTCTTGCGGGAACATCTGTCCCTGTCTCCCTGTCCCTGTGGGCGTGAGTCCTCCGGCGGCCACGATCTGGGAGTGGAATTGTAGATGTACACCTCCCACACCTCCAGGTACGGCCAGGCTCCTAGGAACCTCCCAAGCGGCTAAGGAACTCCTGGTCCGTCCAGCAAAGCGTGAGTCCTTATTTCCCCACATCTCCCAGCACGGATTATCAGAACTTAACATTTTGCCCGTGTCTTGGGTGTCAAATAGTAATATAGAGTAATTTTACATTAAATCTCACTTGTCTGGTTAATAGAGAAGTTGAACATATTTTGTTGGCTTAATAGCCATTGAATGGCCCGTCCATACGCAGTCTGTCCTCTTTATTTGCAAATTCCGCGTTTGCAAGTTTTCTTACTCGCTAAAATTTCCATGTAACTCCAAATCAGTCTTCAGGCCGTTTTCGCTGTCACTCATGGACGTGTGCGGAGCAGTGAAACATGTTTGTTGCTCACGCACACGTTACAGCTGAGGTCTGTGTTCTTGTCTCAGCTACCCCCATGGCAAACACTGTGTTTTCACAGCCTGTTCGCATTTTGTGCTTTCCATGGGTGATTTCGCTGTGTAGGACGGCCTTGAGCACAGCGCTGAAGTGCTCCCTAGAGTTCCTGAGCACCAGAAAGCTGGGATGGGCCCCATGGAGAAAACTCGTGTGTTAGATAAACTTCCTTCAGGCGTGAGTTATGGTGCTGTGGGCCCTCAGCTCGACGTTAATGAATCACCGACACACATAAAACAAGGTTATGTATTGATTGGATACTGAAAATGTTATGACCCCAGACTTGCAGAAAACCATCTCTGTATTTCCCGTAGGAGCCGTGGTTCAGTATTTACTTATTCAGTGTTTGCGATGCCCTTACAGAAAATAATTACTGCAAATAACCAGAATAGACTGTACTTGACCCGTTTTGTCTTTTTCTTACTGATTTGCAAGAGTTTTAAACTAGATTCTGGATATAACTTTTACATAGCTTTTACTCCATCTGGAATGATTTTTATGCTGGTATAAGCTGGGACTCTACTGTAATATTTTTCTATATCAATGGCCTAGTCTTTGGCACCGTCTAATGAACAGCCCCATCTGTATTCATTAAATTTAATGTCACTTCTGTCCTATGTGAAATTTCTGTACATGTGGATCTGCTCCTGAGCTCTATTTTGTTCCAGTAGCTTCTGTACTTGGAATAATATCACAGTATTCAGACAGTATAGCTTTGCAATATATCTTGACATATGTAGAGAAATTTTCTCACTCTGCTGCTGTGGACTGAATTATGTCTCCCCCCATCCCTCCCCAATCACACATTAAAGCCTTAACCCCCTGGGCCATGTGACAGTATTAGAGGTACAGCCTTTAAGGAGGAAATTACAGTTAAATGAAGTCATAAGGGTGGGACCCTGATCCTATAGGACTCATGTCCTTACAAGAAGAGGAAGACCTATCAGAGCTCTTTCTGTCTGCCGTGTGAGGACACAGGAAGAAGGTGGCCATCTATAAGCCACGAGCTGAAGAGCCTGGCACTTTGATACTGAACTTCTCAGCCTCCAGAACTATGAAAAGTCAGGTTGACCCATCTGGGCTAATTGTTACCGCAGCCTGGACTGACTCATACATCCCCCTTCTTACTCTACCATTTCTTTTAGATTTCTTTGCCATTGTCTTTTACTCTTCCATCAGGATTTTTGTCAGTTTGTATTTTTATTAGAATCACATAGTAGAAGTCTGATTTTTGCAGTTACTTTTTCAGATACTAAAGTGATTCTGTGTTTTTTCTCCTTTGAATTTATTAATATTATGTTACAAAATAGAGCTCCTAGTGTTGAGTCGCTTTACAGTTCCAGCCTGAAATCCACTCGATGAGGGTGAGTTACTCTTTCAATGGGCTGCTGAATCGATCTGGTACTTTGTGCTGGCAGACGACCTTCTACAATCAGGTTATCTTGTAGTCTGATGTGCCCACACGTGATTGTGATTGTCTTTCAGTAGACTAACCTCCACCTCCTTGGGGCATCTCTGGAAATTAACCAAAACCAAGACAGAAAGAGGGGAGATCAGTGGGCTTAAGACAAATTTTTCCACAAGTTCTCCATTTTTGTCACTGGAGTGTCCCTACCTCGTCCCACCTGTGACTCCCCTCGAGCCATTTCCTTAGGCTCTACCCTTGTTGGACCAGCAGTGGGCCTGTGCCTGCAAACGGAGAGCTGAACAGCGAGTACTAGTGGGGCCTCGGTCGATCCCCGAGTGCAGCGGGAACGGCTGCAGTGACCCCCCCCTCCAGGCTCACTGCCCCGGCGGCTGCCCTCACACAGCCACACCTGGAGACCCCGGCAGAGCGCCGGATGCTGGTTCGTGTGTGTCGAGTGAGGTGAAGGGATTTACTGCCGTTAAAACCCTGCTTTTCCTTTCATGCTTTTGAAGCAAAGGTGAGGAAGGTGTATAGATGGGGAACAAAGACTTTAAGAACAGGCTGTGACTGTACAGATGCAGGTTCAAAGGCGGCATTATTGAGGCTTACTCAGGTAGCAGCTTGGATAACGTGAGGGGATTAATGTGAGGCTATGTGTCTCATGTTTCATACATGGGTTCCATTTTTATCTGCTCTTTTAAAAAGTGGTTTGTGTTCACGATGACAGACCCGTACGTACACCGCGGGGTAGCCTGGTGGCACGGGCATGTGGTGACCAGGGCGGGACAGGGGTGGCCCCTGAAACCTGCCCTGGTTCCTACATTGCTGTCTGGGGCCAACGTCATGGCCACATGTCTGCACACGCACAATGTGCTTCGACAGATGCTGCTTGAAGGGAGACGTGTTGTTCTTTTGGACAATTACAAGTTCTGTTAGTGATCGGCCTCTGGGAAATCGTCTTCCCCGGAGCCGTGTCCTGAGCCCTTTTCTTACTTCACAAAGTGCAGGTGACTCCAAGGCTTTGCCCGCTCACCACCCATATGCTCATGGCCCTGGAAGCCCCGTTTCCTGGTCTGTCTCCCCATCTCCAGGCCCCTTGGATGCCCAGGGGCATCTCCGGGCGGATGACTCAGAGGCACCTCACAGTTGGCGTGTCTGAACAGAACTCGGCTATCTGCTCCCTCCTTTTGGGGAACTGTCATAATCGAGTTCAAACTTTATCCTAATTATAGGAAAATAGCACTATAAAAAAAAAAACACACACACTGAAACTGCCAACACGCCAGTGATTTAAAATGACTTCAGGAGAAACCAAGCTGCCTTACCGTTGGTAAGTAAACTCGCTCAGGCAAAAGGCTGACAGCGAGCATTTGATGTTAAAGCCATTAAACCACCAACCTAATCAAACTGAGCTGGAAGGAGGAGAGAAGCCAGTCTGACTTTTTTTCCTCCATGACTTCTTGTTAGGATAGGTTCGATTTCTCGGAAAATGTAACTCCTTAAATCCCATAGTGCCGAACTTGAATAAAAGATAGAAAACTTAATCCATTTTAAGATTATGTGATGCAGGCAGTTAAGTGACAAAGAGACCACTGTGGGTAAAGTCAAAGAATACACACACCCTCCTTAATTCAGACCAGAGCGACCCAGACAAAAGTGTTTGCGCTTTAGCAGTAATGATGGTATTAATGCTGGACGTGTAGTAACACAGTAAATGCCTCCATTTGGTCTTTTTGTTTTCACTTGAGCCCATGCATGAGCTGTTATGCCCTAGTATGCACGGATGAGAGCTTTTCACGCACCGACCCCCAAAGTCACGCAAGGAAATACCAACCTTCCAAGGTTTGTCCAGGAGGGACCAGCCCCCTGAACACAGTAGAGGAGAATTACACTTACTTCCCAGTGAACTGGTA
Source organism: Callorhinus ursinus (assembly GCF_003265705.2). Classification (NCBI taxonomy): domain Eukaryota; kingdom Metazoa; phylum Chordata; class Mammalia; order Carnivora; family Otariidae; genus Callorhinus; species Callorhinus ursinus. The sequence continues at coordinate 17,373,370 of NW_027397090.1, forward strand.
ACACCCGAGCTGCCGTTTCTCTGCCTCTGGCCACCTGGTGTGATCCTGGCCTTGGAGATGGTTTCTGAGAGGTTCTGCTGATTGGGTTTTTATGACCTGAATGTTGGTGTTGGGTGTGTTCAGTTGGACCCAGTCGACACTTTTGCCACATCTAATATGACGTCAGTGTAACTGGATGCTAGGACTATTTCCTCTTGGAATTAGAAATATAAAGCATGGTGTCTTATTTTTAAGGAAAGCATTCATTCATTTAACAAATTTATATTAAGGGCCGACTATGTGCCGGGCCCTGTTCAAGGTGTTGTGAATACAACAATGAATGAAGCAGACAGAAACTAAAAGTTCCTGCCATGGGGTGCTTACATCCTCTTGGGAGACTCTTGTGCCTGGCTTCTTTCATGAAATGTAATATCTGAAAGATTCTTCCTGTGGTTTATTCCTATTTATTGATGGTATCAATAAATGAAAATACTACAGTATCTTTATTCACCTGTTGATAGACATTTGGGTTTCCAGTTTGGGGCAGTTACAAATAAGGCTGCTTTGAACGTTTGTGTTCAAGTATTTTTGTGAGCATGTTTTCATTTCTCCGGACTACATCCTGGCTGTGGGATTACTGGGTCAGATGGTCAGTATGTACATGAACCGTAAGAAATGGCCAAACTCTTCCCCAGAGTGGTCTTTCCATTTCCTGCTGCCACCAGCAGTGGGTGAAAGTCCCAGCTGTCCCACATCCCCACCAACTTGTGGTGTCACCTGATATTAGCCTTTCAGCATCTTGTGTTGTGATGATTCGTGGTGGTTCAATCTATATTTTCTCATCACCAAAAGTGAGACTGTCTTTTCAGGCCACACTTTTGTGAAGTATCTCTTAGGCTTTTGTCCAGTTTTACTGTGGTGTTTTTCTTCCTGTTGAGTTACAGGGGTTCTTTATATATTCTGTGTACAATTCCTTTGTCAATGAAAAAATTACATAAAATGTTTTCTCCCAGTCTGCGGTTTGCCTTTTTAGTTTCTAAATGCTGTCTTTTGATGAGCAGGAAAATTTAGAAGTTTTTTTTTTTAAAGATCTATTTATTTTTTTGAGAGAGACAGAGCACAAGCAGGAGGGGCAGAGGGAGAGAGAATTGGAAGCAGACTCAGCGCCGAGCAGGGAGCCCGATATGGGGCTCGATCCCATGACCCTGAGATCAGACCTGAGCTGAAACCGAGAGCTGGCTGCTTAACCCATTGCACCACCCAAGCACCCCAGGAAACTTTAATTTTGATAAGTCTAATTTATCATTTTTTTCCCTCTTACGCATTGTGTCTGAGAAATCTTTGCCTTTGTTTACCTTGATACACTAGAGATATTCTCTGGTGTTTTTGTCTATAAGTGCTATAGTTTTAGCTTTTATGGTTAGGTCTACGTACGATCCATCTCAAAAGCAGTTTTTGTGTACAGTAGGAGTTATGGGTTGAAGTTTATTTTTTCCATATGAATATCTAGTTTGGGGCGCCTGGGTGGCTCAGATGGTTAAGCATCTGCCTTCGACTCAGGTCATGATCTCAGGGTCCTGGGATCGAGTCCCACATCGGGCTCCCTGCTCGGCGAGGTGTTTGTTTCTCCCTCTATGCTCTCCCTTTCTCTCTCTATCTCAAATAAATAACTAAAATCTTTAAAGCAAAACAAAAACAAAAAACCCCGAATATCCAGTTCTTCCAGCACCGTTTTTGAAACAATTGTCTGGTCATCCTCAAATGCCTTAGTGTCTTCCTTGAAAATCAGTTGACCATAGGTTAGGGTCTATTTTGAGCTTCTCTGTCATGTTCTATTGATCTGTCCATATATCCCAATATTACATTGTCTTCAAAGTTGTAACATTGTGGTAAATCTTACAATCAGTTCAAATTCACCCTCATTCTTCCTCTCTTTCATGATGTGGCTATTCTATTTTGCATTTACATGTAAGTTCTAGAATCAGTTTGTCAATTTCTACCAAAGTCTGAACTGGGATGTTTTTAACTTTCCATTTTGAAATAACTCCAATTGTACAGAAAAGTTACGAGAAGAGTAATTATAAGTAATCCCATATCTCTTTACCCAGGCTTGCTAACCATGATCTTGTCATATTTGATTTATCATTTTCCCGTACATATTTGTAATTATTCCTTTTCTTGAGCCACTTGAGAATTCGTCACATTCTTTATGCCCCTTTTCCCTTTATACTTCAGTGTGTATTCCCTAAGATCAACCTATTTCCTTATAGAACAACAGCTTCAAATTCAGGGTGTTATGTGAGAATTGCCATTCATCTTCCAGTTTCTTTGATTGTCGCAGTAATGCTGTGTAGACCCCCTCTCTGGGACAGAACCCTCCCCTTGTTGGCTTTAGTGTTCTTTAATCTGGAACAGGTCCTCAGCCTTTCATGACATTTTTGATATGTCATTTTGATGAAATTTTGATAAATGCAAAGCAGTTATGGTACAGAATGTCTCTGAATTTGAATTTGGCTGATGTTTGCAATGTTCACGATGAGACGCTGCATATGCATTTTTTACTTTTTAAAGTATATAAGCGATGTTTACTTTTCAGGGTCACACATCTGGAGGTACGTGATGTCAGTCTGCCCCTTATTGGTGCTATTAATTTTGCTCACTTGGTTATTTTCTCATTATATAGTTTTGTTTTTTTTTTCCATAATTTAAAGTAATTTGTGAGGAAATCCTGCTAGGATTTTGGTAGGTGATATTGTACTTTGGGAGAACTGACTTCTTAAAACCATTGAATGTCCACCCGATGAATATGGTGTATTTTTCTATTTATGTAGGTTCTCTTTGCTTTCTCTCTACAGTATTTTGAGGTTTTAAGTGTGGAGGTCTTGTACATATTTTATTAGGTTTTTTTCTACAGTATTTCAGCCATTTTTAAGTGTGTAACTCAGTGGTATTAAGTACATTCTCATTGTTGTGCAACCATCACCACATGCTCTCCAGAACTTCTTCATCTTTCCAAACTGAAACTCTGTATCTGTTGAACAATGGCTCCCTATTTTCCCTTCACCCCAATTCTTAGCAACCATTATTCTACTTTCTGTCTCTATAAATTTGACTACTCTTGTGTGCTTTTAACATTATTGTAAGTGACTCTTTTTTAAAGAGATTTACTTATTTATTTGAGAGAGAGAGAGCGCAAGCAGTGGGGAGAAGCAGTGGGAGAGGGAGAGAATCCCAAGCAGACCCTGCACTGAGCACGGAGCCCTACACAGGGCTTGATCCCATGACCATGAGATCACGACCTGAGCCGAAACCAAGAGTCAGATGCTCAACTGAGCCACCAAGACGCCCCTGGAAATGATATTTTTTGTAAAAATTTTATTTGCTAATTGTTACATACAGAAATACAATTGATTGTATTGACCTTATCCTGTGGCCTTACTAAATCTCTATCAGTTTTAGTAGTTTAAAAATATATTCCTTAGGATTTTCTCTGTAAATTATGATATCAGGTGTGAGTAGAAACAGTCTTATTTCTTCCTTTCCAGTCTATAAGCCATTCATCTATATACCATTTATCTGTCTATCTCTCCATTGATCAGTTGATCACTCTGTCTCCTGATCATCATGGTTAAGACTTCCATGGCAATGTCAGCTAGAGTTGGTAAGAGCATACAGGTTTGTCTTTTTCAATGTCTATGGAGAAGATGTTCCTTATGGTGAAATAATATTGCCTACATGTTCCTTGTAGGCTTCTGATGGATGCCCTTTTTTAGAGTAAGAAAGTGATTTTTTGTTTGTTGAGAGTTTTGGTGATGAATGAGTGTTAACTTTTGTCAATTGCTTTTTCCTTATCGACTGAGTTTATTACATGGTTTCCCTCTTTGTTTCTGTGTTTTCAGTGGCTGTTTTTGTTTTTGTTTTTGTTTCAGTGGCTGGTTTTTAAATGTTGAAATAACCTTGTACTCTTGGTTAGCCCAGTTGGTTCATTACCCATTTCTCTGTTGTCTTTTTATTTTGTTGGGTCCAGTCTGTCCTTGTTTTGTGAAGCATGTTGCCCATTTGGTCAGGGGTATTTTGGTCTGTAATGTCCTTGGACATCCTTGTGAGTCATCGATATCATTTGACCTGTGTCTCTTATTCCTTTATATTCTGAAAGAGTTTGTGTAAAATTACTGTTTCTTCCTTAAATGTTGGACAGAATTCACCAGTTTCTATTTATTTAGGGCTGGGGTTTTAATCATGGGAAGGTTTTTTTTTTTTTTTTAACAACTTAAAATTCCTAAAGACATTTAGGGCTATTCTGAGTTTTTATTTCTATTTCCAGTAATTTTAGTGTATTGTGTTTTTCAAGGAATTTGCCCTGTTTTTCTAAGTTATTGGATCTGTGCTCATATATTTGTGCATAATGTTTCCTATTATCTTTTAACATCCATAGGGCCTTTGTTGATGTCCCCTTTTGCATTACTGATATTGGTAATGTGTGTTTTCTCTTTTTCTCTTCTCTTTTACTTTTTCAGTTTTTCTAGGTATAAGCAATTTTGTGGGGTTTTTTTTTTTAAGAACTAATTTTTGGCTTCATTGATTTTTCTCTTCCTTTTATATTGATTATGTTCTCTTCATTAGTATTTTCTGATTACTTCAGGTTTAATTTGACATTCTTTTTCCAGCTTTTTACAATATAAAACCTTATCTAATTCAAGCATTTAAAGCTATAAATTTCTCTTTAATTACTGTTTTAGCTGCATTCCACAATTTTTGGTATCTTGTTTTCTCTTTTCATATTTTATGTGAATTCCATTTAAACTACCAATTTTCCTGGGCGCCTGGGTGGCTCAGATGGTTAAGCATCTGCCTTTGGCTCAGGTCATGATCCCAGGGTCCTGGGATCAAGTCCTGCGTCAGGCTCCCTGCTCCTTGGGAGCCTGCTTCTCCCTCTGCCTCTCTCTCTCTCTCTCTCTGTCTTTCATGAATAAATAAATAAAATCTTTAAAAAAATAATAAACTACCAATTTTCCTTGCATTTTCTTTTTTGAACCCAAAGGTTATTTAGAAGTGGACTATTTAATTTTCAAATATTTGCAGAGCTTCTAAATATCTTTTTTGTTCTTGATTTTTAATTTAATTCGATGTGATCTGAGATTTATGGTTCTGGTTCTATTAAATTTATTGTGAGTTATTTTGTGGCAAGAATCTGGTCTGTCTGGGTGATTGTGCCCCGTGCACTGAAACATGGATGCTGTCTCGCTGGGTATATTGGTTTACAAATGCAATTAGGTCAAGGGCAGTGATCAGTGTTTCCACTGTTGTTTCTTCACGAATTTTTTATCTAGTTCGAGGAACTGCTAAGAGACAGGTGTTAACATTTCCAGCTGTAATTGTGTATTTTTCTGTTTTGTCCTCTAGTCCTGTCAACTCTTGTTCATGTATTTTGATGCTCTGATATTAGATATATTAATATTTATATCTTTTTTTATCCTGCTTATTGTTCACTGACAATGCTTGATTAGTTTGTAACTGTCTTTTAATCAACTCTGGAAAAATGTTGGCGATTATTTCTTCAAATCTTTTCCCCGGCTCCTTGGGTCTTTCTTCTCCTGAAATTTGATGTCACATCAGTTAGGCTCCCCCTTGTACTCGCCCACAGCTCACTGAGGCTCTGTTTATTTTTGGAAATCTTTTAATCTCTTTTTCAGTTTGGAAATATTCTTTTGACTTGTCATGCTTACCATTTTTTTCCTCTTCTATCTAATCTGTGCATACCATCCAGAGAAGTGTTTATTGGGGATTATCTGTTTTAGTTCTTCCATTTGATTCTTTTACAGTTTTCATGTCTCCTGAAATTACCCGTGTTTTCATTACACTTTCTTCCACGCATTTTTTTTTTTTTTTTAACCACAGCTAGAACTCCTGAAAGCTCTGGTCTCTAAGACTAACATCTGGATCATCTTTGGGTTTGTTTCTCTTGATGGGTTATACTTGCCTATTTCTTCATGTCTGCTAATTTTTCATTGTATACCCGACATTGTAGTTTGTACTCTAGATTTTGTTACCTTCCTCCAAAGAGTCTTTTGTTACTGCCTGCCTATTCAATTACTGTCAGGTCACCTGAATCTTATGGAATTGAGTATCAGGCTTTGTTAAAGTGATTTATCTCATTTTACTCTTTGTGCTTTTGCTCTGCCCCCCATTACGCCAGAGATGTAGCCTCCTCTGCGTCACTCAAGCAGGCAGCCCATTTAATATAGGCTGACCCTTTCATAATATGAATGACAATTACGAAAGTGGTTTTACCACTTTTTAGCAAAATACTGTTTGGGGGGGAAGTTACCTTCTTACACAATGTGTAGCTACATTTGAATATTGACTTTGATTACTTTCCAATTTCAAAGGTGCCTACTTCCCTTTTTAAAGATCATTCATTATTTATATCCAGAAATTTTTCTGTGTTTTTCTTCAAACTAATTTTTATGTTTAGTGTTTACCACTGGGGGGAAGTTGCCCATCAGTCCCTCATCTTCTCAGTCCTTTGTGAAAAGCACTTTCTGTCCTTCCTCTGTTTGCTCTCAGTCACCTACTCCTTTCCTTGCTTTTTTACACAATATTGTAGTTATTTATCTGTCTCCCCTCCTTGGCCATGAATTTGTTGGTTTATAAGTTTCTTCTTCATTTGTGTCATTAGGCCTTAGATTAGTGTGTGGGGCATTAGGAATGTAGGCGATATCCGAAATTAAATTTCCATAACATTGATGTTCTGTGATTTGGTAATGTGTGTTTCACTTGTGTGGTTGAAGGGGCTTTACAGATGGCAGCTTCTGTCTCAGTGCTCTCCTTTGGTCTCTGAGGGACCAGTTTTACACACTTTTCCAGCTCTGTCACTCTTCAGAGGTCCCAAACTATGGCCAGGTAAAGATAAAATATAATTGTGCTCAAAACTAGAAAGTGATTTCCAGTTGTTTTCTCACAAGTCAGAAACCTGAAAGATGTCATTTTCTAGACACTTCTGTTTGTGTTTTTGGACCTTCTCTACAATTCAGATTAGAAGCCCACCAAGCTGAGTTAGTAGGGGATGAGATGAGATGGCATCAAGCCCCTTCTCAGCACGTCTTCCCTGAACCCTCACTGTTCTCCCAGTCCTGGGGGGCACCTGACCAGTGGCCAGGGAGTAGCCCACAGTGAGGGACCAGTCTTTCTATTCCTTGATTCCTGAAGTGGAGAAAAGAAATTGCTCACTCTTGTGAGGTCACCCCAAGGGACTGACTGCATCAGATCTATCCTGTGCATACGTGACGTTGCACGGAACGTGCATATCTCTTTGATTTTCCTGGTGTGGTGCGCAGGTGCCCTGAGCCACCTGCAAAGAGTGATATGTAGCACACGCACTGGGACAGAGTTGACTTGCACTTTTGGTGCATTTGTTAAGCGTAGGTATTGGTTTTAATTTAATCAACAGTTAACTCCAGCTCACAAAGAGTGAGAAAGGAGGGGGTCGGGTGTGTATTGTTAGCACATGTGCTTGGCTAGTTAAACTATATTTAAGGAATCCTTGACCCAAAGAAATAATGGCTAAGTGAGCTTGTGAGAAAGGGCACCCAGCTCTTGTTGACACCAGAATCTCTTTGTTTAGATTTTTTATGGCTTCAGGTTCCTTTCTTTGGAAAAGAGAGTTCCTGCAGGTTCCAAGGAGGGAGAGAGCCCAAGGCGGCTGAACGGATGTTCTTCCAGATCCTTTGTCTCCCGTTATGAGCGTCCAGATTTTACATTTGTGAGGGAGCTAAAATACAGATTTTTAAGTCCATTTTGGTGAAATTGGACACAACACAGATTTTCACTGGGGGATGGTCTAAATCAGTGTAGGGTGGAATGACGAGTATTGTTAGGCTTAGGGGGTGGTTACAGATTTGCTAGAAAACAAGTGACTTAATTACAGGCCCAAAGCACTTGTCAGCAGTTTGCCCTGGGAGCCCCAAGCCCCCCTCTCCTTTGCTCCCAGCAGATGGAAGCTCTCATATATCTGCTGTAGCCACATCCCCTGTCTCCTTGGAGCATCCTGAGCGCCCTCTGAAAAGTATCAGGGTATTCAGGATGCCTGATCTCATTAGCTGAAGGCAGGACTAACAGGTTCTACAGAATAGAATGTGGCACAGACTCCAGCAGGGCCCTGTGCAGGCCGTGCAAAGGCCCTGGGGAGGGAGTTGGACTGGGGGGGGGCCCGGTGGGAGGGCCATGCTTTTGTGAGGCTCCCCGTCCATCCCCCATAGTTTTAAGTGCAATCCATACCATCTACATAGCACACTTCTCTGTCCTATAATAAGAACATCTCCTTGTACAAGTTATTTGAAGGCCAGGCTTTTGGGAATCCCCGCCCCCCCCATTGTTCCCCTGCATTTCAAAGATTTCTCTAGTGCAGTGTAATGGTAGAACACAGTTTCTGGATTATCGTCACTTTCATAAAAGTCTTGCTTGCAAACAACAGAAGTTTATAGTGTGCGCCATAATGTTTCTGTTGTAGTTCACATGTAGGATGAGACATATTCATGGTGAACGTTCTGTGTGTATTTGTTCACATATGTGGACACGTACCCACCCACGTGTACGCTTCACATTTATAATCCATCTTTCACATTCCATGGCTCCGCTCCCCTTAAAGATGCTGGATTTTTTGAAGTTAATAGATTTTATATTTTAGAGCAACTTGGGATTTCCAGAAAAATCAAATATAAAGTATGGAGAGGTTTCACCTACGCCCGCGTCCATACCTACAGTTTCTCCGTTAGTAGCATCCTGCATTAGTGTGGTGCATTCATTAGAATCGACGAGCTAATATCAATACTTTATGATTAGCGAGAGTCTATAATATATGTTAGCTTTCACTCTTGGTGTTGTACATGTTATGAATTCGGACAACAGACTCTCGAACAACATGGGGATTGGGACGCCCACCCCCTGTGTGGTCGAAAATCTGTGTGTAACTTTTGACTCCCCCAAAACTTGATTACTAGCAGCCTTACCAATCACTTAGTCAATTAACGCGTATTTTGTGTCTTGTATGCATTATGTATTGACTTCTTGCAATAAAGTCAACTACAGAAAAGAAAATGTTACTAAGAAAATCATAAGGGAGGGAAAGTACATTTATCGTACTCTATTGTACTTATTGAAAACATATTGCATGTAAATGGACTCATGAGGTTCAGACCTGTGCTGTTCTGGGGTCAAATCTATAAAGACATGTATCCACCATTATAGTATCATACGGAGTAGGTTCCCTGCCCTAAAGGCCCTGGTGCTTTGCCTGGTCATCCCATGTACCACCCTGTCCACCAACCCCTGGTAACCACTGACCTTTTACTGTCCCCGTGTTTCTGCCTTTTCCAGAATGCCAGCTAGCTGGAATCATACAGCACGTAGCCTCTCCAGATTCGTATTTCACTTAGGATCATGCATGTAAGCTTCCTTCATGTCTTTCCATGGCTCCTTTTTGTTTGGCACTGAATACTGTTCTGTCTGGACGGACCACAGTTTATTTACCCATTCACCTGCTGAAAGACATCTTGGTTGCTTCCGAGTTTTGGCAATTAGAAATAAAACTGCAGTAAACATTCGTGGGCAGGTTTTTGGGTGGTCCGAAGTTCCCGTTCCTTTGGGTCAGTACCAAGAAGGGAGATGACTGGATGATAAGATGCTGGATTTGGAAAAAACACACCAACCCAGTGTGCTCACAGACGGTATCTCCCCCAGAGACAACTACCATGAGGACGGCTTCTGCCAGCCTTACCGGGGGATCGCGTGTGCACGTTTCATTGGGAACCGGACCATTTACGTGGACTCCCTCCAGATGCAGGGAGAGATTGAAAACCGAATTACAGGTAGGAGCCCCACATCGTTGTTGTGAGACCACGAGCGCAGACCGTCCCCCTTGTGCGTTTGTCATTTCCTGTCTCGGACAGTCAGTCCCTGTTCCACATGTCTTGCACCGGAGACTCAGAGAGCTTCGTTAGAAGCCGCTGGGACTGCCACCATGGTTTACCCTCAGACGTTCCCATCTGTGCATTCACACTAGCCAGCGCTCTTAACTGCGTCCACCACATGACTCCAAAGTCCTGAGATGTTCTGTCCTTGATGCATCGCCGGGGCCTCCTGTCCCCGGGCTGGCCACACCGCAGGGAGGCTGGTGCCCACCACACTCAGTCACTTGACTTCTTTGTTCTGCCTTCCCTGACTCTTCCGCTTGGTTAAAAGGTTCACAGGCCCGACTTTGGTGTTGGGGAGAGAAGTTTGCAGGTCAGCGGCGGCACCTGGGGATGCTGCACGGTACTCCCGACGGTCAGCATGCAGGTTCCGGGGACAGTCAGGTTATCGGGTGTCGCTTCCCGGCATGAGAAATGGAGCAGATCCCTCGGCAGGGAGCGGCTTGCTGTCTGTCTCTTTAGAAGTACCCATTTCTGGTTGGCTGTTAGTCCTCAGTGTGCTGACTTTTACACGGGGATGTGATGGTCATCTTGGGGGAAATCCTTTGAGAAGTAAGAAAATGAATTCGACCAAAGCCTGTCCCTGCTTGCCCCACAAACGCACATATTTTTCTCTCCAGACTTTATAAGGAACAAGAAAAATCTTGTGAAGACGGCAGATGTCCCTGTGCAACTGGGTTCTCTACATAATAGTTCTGGACCCCGGCTGCCCCTTAAGGCCACACATGCTGGGCTCCCCAGGAGACGGGTTGGGGTTTGCAGAGGGGGCTTGCAAAAAAAATCACCACCTTGGTGAGGGGCAAGAGTGAGGATCCTAGGTGGACACTCACGGAGGTGTCATTGGCATGTCCTTCTAAATCCAGGTCAGCCCTCCCTTGTCTTTCACCTCAAGCTGGAGGATCTAAGGTCATGGTCATGCAAGGAACTGCCTGCCTGACCGGCCTGTGGTTCCTGAGCCCCCTGAGGACAGGGCCAGGTGTCCAGTGAGAAGTAGGAGTACGGCGGTCGTCCAACAGGAGAACGTTTTGCAAACCTTGGTATCTCTCGTTGGAAAAGCTTTTCGTGCCATCTAAAGCAGACCTGTTCCAACCTTTTTGACCACAACATACAGTAATATGTACTTTAAATAATGATTCCCACAGGTGTATACCCACACCTGTGTCTCAGAGAAGTGACACAGGTTCCAGGAAGCAGACATCATCCTTAACAAAAGCAGTGTGCTTGGATTTTTCTCTTCAGTTCTCTTTCATTAAGGCAAAGAATCGATTATAGCCTCAATACGAACCATGCATTCAGACATCCTCTGTTCTAATCATCTTGTAAAATGCTAGCCACAGACTCCAGAATTTTGCATCCCACTAATTGACTAACACTGATTCCAGGCACGAGAATGTCCCCAAGTTATGTCTTCAGGAACTGTCTGAAGCATTGAACAACTCCGGTATCTAAGCAGGCTGACTGTACAGCAGTTTTTAGATAGAAGTCTAGAATGAAGGTCTCTAGGTTTGTGGATTTTAGAGAGGATAAAGTTGAAGTTGTTCTAGACTGACTGTGTTGTGGTTTAGAGACTGTTGGCTGTGAAGATGTTCTCTTTGGGGAGCATGCTTGTCAGAATGCCTTCCCAGGACCCTGGAAGCTTCCCGGGGAATGGGTTCCAAGAGGCCCTCAAGGTGACATGTGGGGAGTGGGTAGAGGCGAGGACGTGAGTTGTTGGACCTTCTGGGTGCCTAGAACCATGCTTTCAGAAGTAAGCTCTCAACGTGCTACGTTCTGAGGGGGGCAGGGGGATAGTGGAGACCCTTAAAGGGTCAACTATGACACTCTATTGGTTGATTAGCCCAAAAGAAACGCCAGGTTTGGCTTTCTTGGACCATCTTTCCATGCCTGGGGGTCACAGCCCACATCATGACTGCCCCCTGGTGGTCACCAACTCCGCCACGTTGGGGCTGACCTGGGTTCACAGCTGGTTCTTGAGCTATCTCCGAGAGACCCTTCACCTAAACCTCTTACTTCTGTGTTCCTCAATTTTAATATTGGCCAGAAGGGACCGGAAGGAGTAAGGACCATGTATTCATCTCACGAGCTGTCTTAGAGGCTCTGTGTGGGCTTCCATCCCCCGGGGTGAGGCCTCAACAAATCACTAGACAGATAAAGACACAGGACTGGAGAGGACTGAGTGACCCACCATCCTGTAGTGAATAACGGGGCAGGGCCAGAGCTGGGCTCCCCCGCCGGCGCATCCATTCCCTGCGTCCCCCTGGTTAATGGGTGCCCGCAGCGCCACCTTCTGGCCGCACCGGGCACCGCACCACAAGTCACGGGTAGAGCCGGTGTCCCAGGGACTAAATAAAGCCCAACATGTCCGGTTTCCTCCCCATCTCTGCAGGGTGTGTGGGCAGAGGGGCCGCTCTTTCTTTAGCTGTCCCGGGTCAGATTGTGACAAGCAGGGCCTTCGCGGGTCAAAGTGGGTGGGCCTCCAGGCAGTGGGCATGCAGGTCGATGCCTTCCTTTGAGCCCTGATGGCCGAGGGAGGGGGACGGCGCCCTCCTGCCGCACGCACTGCTGTTCCCACTCTGTCCTCTCACGCTCACTCCTCTCCCACTCCACCCTGTGTCCCACCTCGAAGGAGCAAACCAGCTGACCCTGGCTCGACCTGCTTCTCTGCTCCCTTTATCCCAAAGCCCCCCCAGGCCTCCCCGCTTTGAACACTCTCCAGCTGTCTGGTGGCTCTCCCTCTCACCCCTGCCTCTGCCGTTGTCACTCCTCCTGCCGCTGCGTTTCACAGGGCTGGTCGCCCAACTGTCTGGCCTACTCTCTTCCTCCTCTGGGGCCACCCACTCCCTGCTGAAGCCCCCCCCCCCCAGGCTGCCAGGTCTGTCTGCAGGCCCACGAGACCGGGATGGCAGAAGACCAGGGCTCCAGCCCTGCGCTTTTTTCCAGTCTCTGCTTCTAGACGTCACCCAGCCCCGTTGCTCCACCTACGGCCCATTGCTTGCCGAGCCCAGTTCCTAGCAGGGTCTTAGGAAGTGGCTTTTGGGTCTGGAATCCGAATCTTCCCGTGATGGAAGAAGCATCTTGCCAGATGAGATCTTGGGCCTGGTTTTTCCTTCTCTCTTGTTCCACTTGTGATGTTTATAAGTGAAGCCCTGGGACCAGGGACTTTGTATGTCCCGTGCAAATCAGGGCAGCCCCTGCTCCCTGGGGGCCTGCTTGTGTGAGAGCCTTTCTGGGTGTGTGGAGGACAGGGCGGAGGGTTGGGGGGCCCTGGTGGGAGGGGAAGGGGAGAGGGGGCGGGTACGAGAGAGAGAGGGGGCCAGGGGCTCGGGCAGGCGAGGCACACCTGGCTGGAGATCGGGCAAGGCACACCAGGTGCGGCGGGGGCGCGGGAGGGGGGCTCGGGCGAAGTTTAGGGCCCCGGGGCAGGTGCCCGCCCGCCCTGACGCCCGTCTCACCGCCCCGCAGCGGCCTTCACCATGATCGGCACCTCCACGCACCTGTCCGACCAGTGCTCACAGTTCGCCATCCCGTCCTTCTGCCACTTCGTGTTCCCGCTGTGCGACGCGCGCTCCCGGGCGCCCAAGCCCCGCGAGCTGTGCCGGGACGAGTGCGAGGTGCTGGAGAGCGACCTGTGCCGCCAGGAGTACACCATCGCGCGCTCCAACCCGCTCATCCTCATGCGGCTGCAGCTGCCCAAGTGCGAGGCGCTGCCCCTGCCCGAGAGCCCGGACGCGGCCAACTGCATGCGCATCGGCATCCCCGCCGAGAGGCTGGGCCGCTGTGAGTCCCTCCTGGCCGTGGCCGCGTCTGTTCCAGCCCCGTGGGGCGGTCGTGGGGGCTTTGGGGTTCTCCCGCTGCGGGCGCACGGCCGCTGGGCACCTGCTGTCTTAGGGACTGGCGTGAGTCCCCACGTCGGTGGGCTTCAGACTCCGCTCCTCTAAGGTGGGCGGCACCTACGTGCCCGCTGCAAAAGCCTGTTAGCAGCGTGAACAGAGGCAGGGCCAGCTTCCACACTTGCCCTGGGATCCCTGAGCATCTCTCCTCTCTGACGAGGTCAGGGTTGCTGCCCCTTGAAGGGGAGCAGGGGGGCACCCAGCTTTCTCCCAGGCTCAGGACTCTCTTCACTTCTCTGGTGAGGCTGGGGCTTCTCAGAGCCCACAGACTTCCTTACTGGGACAGTCAGAGCCTGGTCTCTGGGCTCCTGGCTCGTGTCCAGGTCCCTGCTGCAGGGCTTACTCCAGGTGGCCTGGGACAAGTTGCTTAAATACCAGTTTCCTCATATTGTATGGGGATAATAACTGCCAACCTCAGAAGATGGAAATGTAGATTAAATGAGTTTATCTTTAGAAGGTGCTCAGAATAGTGCCCGCTCACGGTAAGCTCCACAAAACTGCTGTTGAACACACTTGCATCCTGGGTCTGGCTCCGAGAGGGGTCTGGGATTCTGCCATGGGCCGCGGAGATGCACGTGGTGTCCTCCCTGGGCAGCAGAGCGGGTATCTGAGGTTGTGGGTTGACCTCCTCATTCTGCAATGGAGGTGCCTCGCGGGTCCCAAAGGTGCTTTCGCTGTCATGGTATAACTTCGGATGGGTTTTCTTCCCCACTTGTGTCCCCAAATGCCCCCCACGTCCCCCAGACTTAACTGGTGGGCTTGGGGCTTCATGAAGTCATTACTTTTAAATGTTGCTTTTCTTGGAAGTCAAATCGTCTGGTCTTCTGGAAATTCCAGTTTGGGTCCATGCAGGCAAAGTGGTGGTGTTGTTCCTATCTGGAAGAGTTGGAGAGGGGTGCTCCGGGCCCCCCCTCCCCAGGAGGGCTGCTTCCCCTTCACGGTCGGGCCCCCTCACGCATCTTTCTCTCGCAGACCATCAGTGCTACAACGGCTCGGGCACGGATTACAGAGGGACGGCGAGCACCACCAAGTCGGGGCACCAGTGCCAGCCCTGGGCCCTGCAGCTCCCCCACAGCCACCACCTGACCAGCGCAGACTTCCCCGAGCTCGGAGGGGGGCATGCCTACTGCCGCAACCCCGGAGGGCAGATGGAGGGCCCCTGGTGCTTCACGCAGAATAAAAACGTACGCATGGAACTGTGTGACGTTCCCTCTTGTAGTATGTATTCTCTCTCTCTCTTTTTTTTTTAAAGCATTAACTGTTGCGTGCACTTTGTGATGGCGCGGGGTTCCAGGGTGCTGGCGGCTCCGGCACGCCCCCCATTCTTGGTTTTAAGTAAAGCCGTTACCTGTTCTAGAAGTAATACCTGGTCATTACGGGACGTTTTAAATTAGAGAAAAGTCTGAGGAGTCGTGTGTGCATCTCACCCCAAATTTCACCACGCAGTGAAGACTGCTGTTTAGGTTTTGGGGCCCCTCTGTCAGCCCTTTTCCTGTGTGTGGTCCTGGGGTGGTCACTCAGGCATCTGGTTTCTCCATCAACATTGTCCCGTAATGTTTCCCAATATTGGTGAACGTGCTTCCTGCCGCGGCCACAGCCCTCGGCCCGGCACCTGGCACTGGGGACGCGACACCTCCCGCCCTCCCTTGCCTCCCGCTGCACCCAGCGTGCACAGGTGGACGAGGCAGAGCGAGGAAGAACAGAACTTCAGTCTTGTAACCAGTTTCCCTGCAAAGTCTTTGTTAAATTACGAACGGGAGCAGAGAGTGCAATTAAGGGTTGCAAACTTTACAAGCATTCCTATTTCTATATGGAGACCATTTACCTTTCGCCACTTCCCGCTGGCCTGGGTCCCCGAGAGAAGGTTGGCTGCCTTCTGAGTCTTACATTTTGGATCCTGGAGGGAGTGGGTTGCGGGAACATTACCGAGAAGAGATGGATGAGGAGAGATTAAGGGTGAAGCAAAGCCAGGCTCGCTGTCCCCCTGCCAACCTCCGCCTGGTGGCCCCGGGCTGGGCGAGCCTCCACCTGCAGATGCTAGCTGTGGAAACTGGCATCCCTTACCTCGGGGGAGTAGAATTGGGCAGTGCCAAATTTGCCGCTCCTCTCAACTCAGCACAGATTTTAACACGTATCTTTAAGAATGTGTGTGTTCATTGCAGGACTAAATTTCATAAGAATGAGAATGTCCGGAGATTATCATAAAGCTACTTCATGGAATGTTATAGTTTTCTTAAAAAATTTCCTGCAAGGAAGGATGTCCATGATGACCTGTTGGGGAAAGAATGAAGTTCTAGGGCAATAACTGTGTTACTCCTGCTTGCTTTTCCTCCCTCCAACCGTCTGTCTGGATCCCTCCTCCCTTCCCTTCTCCGTCTCTTTCTTTGTAAAGGAAAGCTGTGTGTCTGTGTGTTTGAGCACACATAGGCACCTCCATGTTATGGATGAAGTTTTGGAACGATACACACCAAACTTTTAGCAGTGATTTCCCATGGCCTACAGAAGTGTTAGAATATGTTTTCACAATGAGCAGTTATTACCTTTGTAATTAAAAATAAATCAAAACATTAAAAATATGTATGCTGTTTGATCTGGCAGTTCTAGGAATATCTTATACTGCAAAAAGCTTTGCACTTCCAGGGCAGAAATGCTAAGCCTTTGTATTGCAGGCTCACTTTTAGCGGCTAGGTAAGAAGCAGGCTAATTGCTTCCCAGCAGGGGTCAGATGATGACCAAGATGCGTCCTTAACAGGAATTGCATGCGGCTCCCAGAATGCCTGGAGCTGTCTGTTCCTTGTGGAACCTTGTCTCAGATGTATTCTTCTGCTACAAAACCAGCAGTCGGGAAATATGGAGGCTATGATTGCATTTAAAAGGAATTCTATTTAAAATTCTATTCTAAAGAACTCTGTGAAACTATTGCTGCTGTATGTCAAAATAGCTGAAGGTTGTTTATTTCATGCTCACCTTAAACTGGACATAGAAAATCGGGCAAACACCAACCTATTAAGAGTGGTATAGTCTTTGGTAAATGGGCTATTGGGCATAGTCACTGTGCAGTTGTTAATAAGCATGGTATCTGTTGGTGATTTTGAAAAGATAATGATAAAATAAATGGTCGCACAAATGTTTGGACGGTGCTCAGATCTCTGACCTGGACCTGAGGGGCATGGAATCTCCCCAGAGAAATGACCCAGAGCCTCTACTGCCCCTGAGGCTTCTAGAACATCTGCCTCGAGGGTGGAGCCAGGGGGGTTCTGTGGTGTTAATTGATTTCATCTGCGGTGGGATGCGGGGGGGTGGCGTGGGGCTGTTGGATCAGACAGGCAGACACTGGGTTTGGGACAGTGCTGCAGCCCAGCATGCCCCCTCTGCCTGTCTGGGAATCCTGTAGAGGGAGACAGAGAATTGCCTCTTGCTGTGAAAATCGTAAAGCTATCTGGAAGCTTCAATCTGGACATCTTACTTGCCGCATTTTCTAGCACGCTTATGGCCCTGTGGTGTACTGCCTTGGGTCAAACTCACTGGCTACCAGTGGTCTTTTAAATCAAATGCATTTTGAATTAGTATCGTAAATGAGTATGTGTTCATTATACACAAAATGTGGAAAAACCTAAAATGTTGCAGGAAGAGTCCTTTCTCATCCCAGTACCTTGGTTATTATTACTGTAAGAGCCTTAGCGTTGGTGGGTTTTTTGAGCCGTGTATTCCGATTGATTACTTGGGGGCGGTTTTGGATTGTGTCTCCCAAATGTGCAGTGGGAGGTGTGTTTTTCAGTATGTTACCCTTCCTTAGGCTTGGCGTGCCATTTCGCCCCTTCGTGCAACTCATGGGATTGTCCCCTTGTGCTTCAACATTGCAGTTGGGGGAGGGAGTGGGCTGATGGAGAACTTGGAGTTGGAAGGGGGGATGGTTTTTAAAACACTGTGAACCTTGCTGTTCACAGGTCCCCAGCACAGCAGCAGGATGGGAATTCTGTACATCTTGGTTCCGAGCATCGCGATTCCCCTGGTCATCGCGTGCCTTTTCTTCCTGGTCTGCATGTGCCGGAACAAGCAGAAGGCCTCGGCGTCCACACCCCAGCGGCGGCAGCTGATGGCCTCGCCCAGCCAGGATGTGGAAATGCCTCTCATCACCCAGCACAAGCAGGTCTCCCGCACCTCCAGACGAAGCCCCTGCCTGGAGATCGCTTGCCGCCCCCCCCCCGCAACGTTCGGGTTCTTGACTTACTCGATACACAACACATAACCATCTTGAACTGCCCTTTGTTTTCCCGCATCTTCTCTAAGACATGTCAGGACATTGTGTCCTTAGGAAGGAAGTGGTAGGCGTGTTGGAATCCCCCATCCCGGAGTCTAGGCTTCTCTCTCCACCCAGACAGGTGCAGTAGCCCGAAGGCGCCGTCCTGCGTCTGCAGGGCTGCTGCTTTCCCCATAGGAGAACCAAAGGAAAAGGGCTCGGATTGGTCCACTGCGCAAGGGCCCGGCTGGCTCTTGTAGGGGATGGGGGCCTGTTTCCCGGTCAGTTTGGAGTTGGGTTGGTTTTGCTTTGCTTTGCTTTTCAGGGAAGGGTGGAGCTGCAGACTTAGAGTGGAGGTAGGACAGGCCACCCCCTCCCCCGCCCCGAGAGCTCTTAGGACAGCGAGAACACCCTGAGATACGTCACAAGAGAGAGTCTGTCCCGGCCTGCTGGGCTTACGGGAAGGGGCATTTACATTACTTGCAAGCTTTGGGGGAAAATCAGTCCCGTCTGGGCTCTTGAGGGGGATCTCCAAGGTGGTCAGGGGAGAGTGGACTCAGCTCTGTAGCCGGGAGTCGCTGCGTGTTTGCTGGGCGTAGCGGGGGAGGCGATGCAGGAGCCCCTGCATCCGGGAGCCTCTGAGCAGGACCGGCAGGACACACAGAAGGTGTGGGAGGTTTGGATTGATTTCACCCTGTGGTGCTTCTGTCACAATATATCTAATCAAGAAGAAGCGGTGAGATGGGCCCTCTGAGGAACAGCTGGGAAACAGCTAGCCTAGGCTCCAAAAGTGGCAGAAATCGGGGGAAGTGCACGGCAGGGTTCAAGAGAAACACGTTGGTGGGGGACACAGCTGGGGGAGTCCCGGGGTGCCTCCGGGACAGTGGAGCGCAGCGTGGCTGTGTGTGTCTGTGCTTGAGTGTGAGCAGGTGTGCACGCACACCCTGCAATGGTGTCTCTGGAGTATTTGCGGGACATACTTTGCAGCCTGGTTGGGACCCGTTGAAGTTTTTCAGGCAGCCTCACGGTGTCGGAGCATGTTTAAGAGCAGAGAGTGGGGTGCAGGGCAGGCTGAGCCTGGGGTGGGCAGGACTGTGCTAGCGGGCGGCCCTGGGACTGCCCTCTGGGCTCCCCTCCCAGCTGCCTGGCTTGTCCTTCCCCTGCTGTGGGGACAGAAGTGTTTCACTGGGGCTTTTCTTGTTGGCAGGCCAAGCTCAAGGAGATCAGCTTGTCATCGGTGAGGTTCATGGAGGAGCTCGGGGAGGACCGGTTTGGGAAGGTCTACAAAGGCCACCTGTTTGGCCCGGCCCCGGGGGAGCAGAGCCAGGCTGTGGCCATCAAGACACTGAAGGACAAAGCGGAGGGGCCGCTGCGGGAGGAGTTCCGGCATGAGGCCATGCTGCGGGCTCGGCTGCAGCACCCCAACATCGTCTGCCTGCTGGGGGTGGTGACCAAGGAGCAGCCGCTTAGCATGGTGTTCAGCTACTGCTCGCACGGGGACCTCCACGAGTTCCTGGTCCTGCGCTCGCCGCACTCGGACGTGGGCAGCACGGACGACGACCGCACGGTGAAGTCCGCCCTGGAGCCGCCCGACTTCGTGCATGTTGTGGCGCAGATCGCCTCGGGCATGGAGTACCTGTCCAGCCACCACGTGGTCCACAAGGACCTGGCCACCCGCAATGTCCTCGTGTATGACAAGCTGAGCGTGAAGATCTCGGACCTGGGGCTGTTCCGTGAGGTGTACTCGGCCGACTACTACAAGCTGATGGGGAGCGCACTGCTGCCCATCCGCTGGATGTCCCCTGAGGCCATCACGTACGGCAAGTTCTCCGTGGACTCGGACATCTGGTCGTACGGTGTGGTCCTGTGGGAGGTCTTCAGCTACGGGCTGCAGCCCTACTGCGGCCACTCCAACCAGGACGTGGTGGACATGGTCCGCGGCCGGCAGGTGCTGCCTTGCCCGGACGACTGCCCTGCCTGGGTGTACGCCCTGATGATCGAGTGCTGGCACGAGGTCCCCAGCCGGCGGCCCCGCTTCAAGGACATCCACAGCAGGCTCCGGGCCTGGGGCAACCTGTCCACCTACAATAGCTCGGCGCAGACCTCGGGGGCCAGCAACGCCACGCAGACCAGCTCCCTGAGCACCAGCCCCGTCAGCAACGTCAGCAACGCCCGCTACGGGGGCCCCAAGCAGAAGGCCCAGCCCTTCCCGCAGCCCCCGTTCATCCCCATGAAAGGCCAGATCAGGCCCATGGTGCCCCCTCCCCAGCTCTACATCCCTGTCAATGGGTACCAGCCAGTGCCGGCCTACGGGGCCTACCTGCCCAACTTCTACCCGGTCCAGATCCCCATGCAGATGGCCCCGCAGCAGGTGCCTGCCCAGGTGGTCCCCAAGCCTGGCTCCTACCACAGTGGCAGCGGCTCCACCAGCACGGGCTACGTCACCACTGCGCCCTCCAACACGTCCATGGCTGACAGGGCCGCCCTGCTCCCGGAGGCCACCGAGGACGCACACAACGCCCCGGAGGATGCGGCCCAGAGCCCCGTGCAGGAAGCGGCGGAGGAGGAGGACGGCTCTGTCCCGGAGACCGAGCTGCTGGGGGACAATGACACTCTGCAGGTGGACGAGGCCGAGGTCCAGCTGGAAGCCTGAGGGGCGCGGGGCCGCCGGGCACGCGGGGGCGGCTTGAGCCCCGGGCACCGGGCTGGGGGCGCTGGTGTGCAGTCTCACTGTGCAACGTCTACTCCTCTGTGGTCCTCCTGTGCCGATCGGGCCACTGGTGCTCGGAGGGCCTGACCAGGCGGGGGTGGTGGCCCAGCAGGATGCACGGTGACCCCCTACGCTGCCCGCATTTCCCGAGGGAGATCGGCAGTGAGCGGTGCCTGCGCTTGGCAGGAAAGTAGGCGCCATCTTCCCTCCACCTTGCGTATGGATCGGATGCGGGGCAACTTTGGGAAAACGGGCCTGCAGGGCCTGCAGGGCAGCCTGTTTGAGGATGGGGGAGACGTGTTTTCACCCTGCCGCCCCCGCCAGTGACAGTCTCCCCGCCGCCACCACCGCCCAGGGTTCGCGGGAACAGGATGCTGCCTCCCTCCAGGGTCCCATGAGCACGGGGCTTCTGAGACGGGAGTTCTCTGTGCCTTCCATGAAAATGTGCCTTAAAAGAAACCAGTGCGATTTTGTATTTTTTGGTGAAATGATTTTAATTATCCTGCATGTGTATTTTGCCCACTTTTCTGGAATTCAGGGGAAAGCGTTTCTTGGGGTTGGAATGTTAGGAGCACTGTTGTACAGAGCACAGTATTGTTATTTTGTTTCTTTAGAATCATGTACAGACCTGAAATGTAATTTATATGGTTGTGTATGCCATTTTCATTGAAGTATTGTGAGCTTAAGTAATTTAACTGTTTACGTTACCCACTTTGGGACGCCACCTGATTGTATTTTGGTTTGCTTGTATTTGTACCGGATGTAGGCGAGGTCCGTTCATTTCAGAGCTGGTGGGAGAGAAGGCTCACAGGCCAGCACACCGATAGATCTCACTTGTAACTCCCATACCTGGTGTATCCAATAAAGTGAAACAGAACTTTGGGTCGGCTCTCTGCAGGGTATGAGGACGTCAGGCAGCCGAGGTGCTGCATGACCGAAGAGTGACGGCGTGGGCTGAGTGCTTGCCGTGGGCTTGGGGGTCTCGTCCGGGACCAGCGACTCCGTCTGAGTGTGGATCTACACTGGCGGGCAAATGATGGAAACACGCCCCATTGCTTCTCTGTTAGGGTCTCAGAGGTGAATTCATTGCAGATGATGTGAAGTTGGTCTTTGGTTTTAACCTCCCTCCTCTGAGGTCCCAGGGCCCCTGACAGTTCCCGACCTGGAGCCTGGCCCTGGAGCAGGGCTGTGGGGGGAGGCCGGGAGCGTGAATGGGCCACCTTCACCACCCGCCCAGGGCCACCTGTGTCTCTGCTCCCTTGGCACTTCATCTGAACCCTGGGCACCCCAGGGGCCGGGGCTCCCCTGCAACACAGCACAAGCGGGGTGAGACCCAGAGGAGCTTCTGCCAGCAGCAAGGCCCCCAGCGCCAGCCGAAGAGTCTGCTGGTGCTGGCTGGAGGGGGCCCACGGCCCTGGGGCCGGTGAGGCTCCCTGGGAATTTGCATCGTGTGTGCTGCCGGCTCCGCTCCCAGGCAGGTCGGGGGGTGCCCAAGACTGCGCACATACAGGTGCCCAGCTGGTGCTGATGTTTCTGTGCTCAGGGTCCCGGGCGAGCCACCCAAGCCCAGAACTGACGATCCTGATCGTGTCGGACCTCAGGTCATCCTGAACCTCAGGGCTAGCCCGTGCGCCCCTCACCCATGGCTTTGGCGTAATGCGGCTCACGCATAGAGCCGCATAGGCTGATAAAGAACTCACATGTCTGAATGTGTATCCTGAAACCGGGGGGACTCTCCTGTGCTTGGCAGAGGAAGCAGCGTGATCGGGGTCGGGACGGGAGCCCCCCAGAGCCCCACTCCTGGCCAGGGTGGGCCACACTGCATAGTTGGAGAGCTCGGGGTTAAATGGAGCTACTTCTCATTTCCACTGATTGGAAAGAGGAACTTAATCTTACCCCTCATTTGGTGCACCTGATGGTTTAGCCGTTGGGCTGGCACCTGAGAGTGGGAAATGGGAACTAGCCACCTGGCTGCCCTCTCCGCGGGCATGGCCACCACCTCAGCTTACCGCCCGGACAGGGACCCGGGGATCCTGTTCGCAGCACCGTGCAGCCCCCAGCAGAAGTCCTGCAGAAACGTTTGCAGGGTTTTTGCAGAGCAGGAGAGGTTTTGATCTGGGGGATTTTGCTCTCTGGCTCAGTATAGCACTTGTTTGTTGCAAATCACTGTAACTGTGAAGTCCTCTGCATCTGCAGGAAGATCACTCCGTTTCTGAAGCTCGTTGAACCGTGACTTCGTCAGGATGCTCCCGAACAACCGATCTTAGAGCCGAGTGGCAGGGTTCAGATCACAACCGCATGAGCCGTCCCCCGGCCGCGTGCCCTGTCCACCCCATGGGGGGAGGTTGCACCACTCCTGAGCGGCTCAGGTAAGTGTAATTAGTTTAATGAAGCCACACGAAGGCACCAATAGCTTTTGCAGTCCTGATATTTTTTGATAAATGAGTCTTGCTGAAACAGCCTGTCAGAGCAGTGGCTAACTTTTCTGTACCAATTTTAGAGAGTTTGGCTAAATGCCCACAGTATACAGTAGCTCCTCCTCTGCAGCCAGGAAGCTTCTGGCCTCTCTCCACACGGAAGCGTTGATTAAATAGGCTCCTTTTGCATTTAGGTTCGTCCTCGAAATTCATTGTTGATGCCTATTTGGGGGCGACTTTGTTTAAAAGGGATCTTACACAGACGTCGTTCCTGTGCGGGATTCTTACAGGAACATTTAAAACCTTTCCTGAGGTGAGCTTTGACGAAGGAGGTTGTGTCCGAGTAAACTGAGGTCAGGGTCCCATCTGGAAACCTCACCACCACGAGCCAGGGTCACCTTGGCAAGGTCCGCCCTGCTCCCACCTCGCCCCCTCTCCCTCATCAGTCGCCCAAATAGTAGAGACTAAGGACTTGCTGGCCTGGTGCTTCATGAGCACACAGCGATTGGCGCTTGAAATAGGAGTGATGCTTTGTCTAGCTGGAGGGAGTGTGGATGTAGCCTAGCTGTCTCTCCTACGGAGAAGGACATGAGCCCAGGCTCACGGGGTCACGCTTCAGACAGCAGTGCTCTTCAGATATTGTATTTCTTTTTCGCTTTGGTTTCACTCAGTTACCACACAGTGAATACATTTCTCACCCTGGCGAGACCCACAGCATTTTGTAACAGGGACTTCGTTCTGGGCTCCAGAGAAGGCACTTGCCTTTCCTTCAGGTTAAGATCTTGAGGCTCCCTCAGTCTCCGCTGGACTATCACTTTTTTTTTGTTTTGTTTTTAACAACTTCATTGTGCTGTAATTTACTCCCATAAAATTCAGCCACTCCAAGTGTACAATCCAGTGATTTTTAGTAAATTTGCAGAGTGTGCAGCCTCCACCGTAACCTAATCTTAGAACATTTTCTCTGCCCTCACACAGATCGTACATGCTTGTCAGCCCTGAGCTTTCTGCTGTTTTCTGTCTCAGTGGATTGGCCTTTTCTGGACATTTTATGTAAATGGAATTCTACAATATGTAGCATTTTGCTTCTGGCTTCTTTCAGTGAACAAAACAGCAGAGATTCATCCATGTTGTAGTGCATTACCAGAAGTTCATTTTATTGCTGCGTAGTATTCCATTATATATGGATGCACTGTATTTGTTTATTCCTTCATCTGTCCATGGACGTTTGAAATTTTCCAGTTTTTGGATATTCTGAATACTGCTGCTATGAACATTTGCACAGGTTCATATGTGGACATGGGTTTTCATTTCTCTCAGGTCGGTTCCTAGGAGGGGAATTGCTGGGTCATAGGATAAATCAATGATCTTTCTAAGAAATTTCCCAAACTCTTCTCCAAAGAGGCTGCACCATTTTACCTTCCCACCAGCAAACACTGATGACTAAAGTTTCAGTGCCTCTTCGCCAGCCCTTGTTATCTTCAGTTTGTTTTGTTTTCCTTGGCTTTAATGAGAGCCATCCACTTTCAAGAATATTAAAAGAAAGCATCACTTAGATGAAAGAAAGGGTTGAAGGTGCAGGGCAAGTCCTGTGGATGGCGTATCGGTTCCCCCCAAACGCCCTTCACTTATGTGTTCATATGGTCATTCCACACGTACTTCGCGAACATGTCCTGATGGCTGGATTCAGTGGTGAACCAGACAGGAAACATTCCCACTTTCTCAGGAGGAAAGTCATTGAACAAGAAATACTGTGAGAACAGGCTAAGTCTTCCCGGGGGACAGTCCCTGCCATTTGGTGATGCCTTGGGCAGAACCCAGCTGGGGCGACCGACGAGGGTCCCTCAGGTATCATTAGATCGGGTCCCTGCATTTGCAAATGATGAAGGACAGAAGCCTCCCCCTCCATCCTGAGCACGCCGGCGGGTGGGTTGCCCACTGTCTTCCAGAGCTTGTGAAGACTGTAGGTTCCCGGGGTCTTTCTGTGGAGGCTCTGCTTTCATCTAGAGACCCCAGCATTCCCTGGATCTCGGAACACGGTGGCAGGGCCCTATCCTGGGGCCCCAGACCCCCAGACCTGCCTGTGAAGGTGGTGGGGAAGTCACATGTTTATTTTCACTAACCTCTGAGTGAAATGTAGCATTTCCTCTTATCATAAGTGCGGGGAAAACCCAAGAAGTATTCTTCGCACTCACGGCTGGCTGCTAGTGAGAATCGCGTCTTCTCCCAAACCCCTGCCGTGTGGCAGATGCCCCAACGTTTGGTTTTGCTCACGACTGCTCCAAGATTATACCCATCAGCAGGCCTGCTGCAGAATCCCGTTACCGAGTGAATACAGGAACACACGTATCCCAGCCTAACTTGGTTTTAAGAAATGCTTTATCATTTCAACATAGATGTTTTCTGTATGATTGGAGTGTTTCGTTTTCTGCATTAAAAGGGACCCAGGTGCAAAGGGGTCTGTCTGTGGTGCAGAAAAGGTTAGGAGCCCGTCCTTATGGCTCTTCTCCCGAGACCACCCCACCGTGCCCCGTGAGCCAGTCCTCCCAGGAGGTCCTCCTCTGCCTGCCTGGGCGCTGCCTGCCCCCAGACCCCAGGCCAGCCTCCCCGACACTTGCCTTTCCCTCGGCTGCTTTGACCCGGGTCAGAGGGAGGAGGAGGTGAGGGCGCACCGTGACCTGGCCTCCACGGTCCTACTCTCTCAAGCCGATGCCAAAGCGCATGTCAAGGAGACCCAGCGCGAAGAAGCAGGAGCTGAGTAGGAGCGCAAAATAGCTCTGCATCTTTCTTTGCAATCATCAGAGTTGTTGCCTTTTCACATCTGTGCTCACAGGCTCCTGTGGTAGAATAGATGTTCGGTGTGCGCCCCCCTGTCTCTGGAGGGGGCAGAGGAGCTTCGGGCTCCTGGAGGCTCCAACTGCAAGGTCCCTGTCTCACCGGGAGAGCTTGGCTTTTCCTTTTCTCGCAGGTAAATGTTCTTGGAGTTTTAATTATTATCCAACAAGAGTACATTTCTAGTTACTTCAAATAGCCCTCCGTATGGATTTCCTTAGCATAAGAGAAACGTTATGGTGTGCAGTGATCTAAGAAGACCTGGGTTGATTCTGCGGGTCCTAGAAACATGCATATTCAGGGCATTTATTCTCTTAATAAGTTTCATTAACTTGATTATACCTGGGGGGTCATATTTTGCTACAAGAACGAAGCATGGAAACCTGATATGCGGAAGGAAAACAAGAGTGCTTAGTGGAAAGCTCTGCTCTGGATCTATGACTGTTAACACGGTTACCCCAAGCATGTGTGGATCGAATTGTGGGTGACACATTCTGCCCCACCTGCAGTGGGCCACAGAGACCACACAAGACACGCTCCAAGCTGACCTGAGGCGAGATCATTAGATTATTCGGTGACAAACGCTGGTGGCAGCCTGCAGTTCCCCCCACTGGAGCGAGCGGGTCAGGCAAAGAACCAGGTGGTTCCAGCAGACGGACCCCGAAGCCACACACGTTCTCGAATGTCCGTGATACTCGGCTGTCTGAAGAAAACCCGGCAGCCTGAGGGGAGACTCCTTGGCAGGACTGGGCAGTCTAATTAATCTGGTCTTTACTCACCAAATGTGCCTCTAAGAAGTAACTGTGACCAAGAAACCTCTAAAAAGGTTTGTCTTCCAAGTTCCTTTCCTTGTGACCAGCGACGGCTTTCCCCCTCGTTTGGGTTGGAAACAACACCAAGCAGGTGTGTAGCCACACAGACGTCCGCTCATGCAAGACAGAATAACAGAAAACCCAGACGTTCGCTGTATTAACAACGTACATTCCTCCCTACAAACCATGAATTTCCCGTTCGCAGGGGGGGGGGGGGGGGGGGGGGTCTCAGAATCACGGGGAGAGGCAGAAAGAGACGGGTAGTGAGCAGTTTTGACTTCTGTGGGGAAAGGAAGCCAGTGTTACCCTCACAGGGTTAGCTGTGCAGGGGTGTGGTGTCCTTGCAGCGGGACTGTGAGCCCCCCCGAGGGCAGCTGAGGTGGGCGCGCGTCCCAACCTGGGGGTGTTCTCTGCCTGTCCTGGCCAGTCATGGGGGCTCTCCAACCCACCGACCAAGATGCAACTCTGACAAAGGCCGCTAGAGGCCACTAGAAAACAAACTAATCAATCCACTGAGCTCCTTCTGTATCTGTGTGCCTAAAAATAATTCTGGTTCGCAGGCAGAATAAAAGGACGGAGCAGGGCATCTCCTTGGGGCACCGGTGTAAGTGCGGTGGGGCGTAAACATAAATATCAGTCAGCGGAGAAAACTGTGTTCCAGGGACCTCTCCGACCACAGGTCGGTTCCGTCCTGCAAAGGGGGGATTACAAGAGGTGAGGTCCCCAAGGCAGGGATTTTCTCCCTCTCACGGCTGCCTCCCCAGGGCTGCGGTGACGCCTGGGCTTTGTTGGGCAGACTCTGTGCATTTGGAGCCAGAAGGGAATCGCTGGAGGCAGCAGAGGGAAGATGCGGCCCCCTGCGATGCCCAGTGTGACCCTCAGCAAGGGGTTTAACGACTTCTCCCCAATCACGTGTCAGGACAGACGGCAGTGAGGGGGGGAACGTGGTTGGCACACCTCCCCTTTGCTAAGAAGTCACGTAAGGCCGTGTCCCAGCAAACGGGGAACAAGTCGAGAAAGGACAACGGGGGATCAAGAAAAGTGTCAAGAATCCCTCCTAAAAGTCCTCTCCCAGATTCTCGAACTCGAAGTAGCTACTGTGTCCCCCACCGCCACCCTCCCCAGAGGTCTGACACCCCCCCCCGAACACACACGTCCCCATTCACCCTGAGGATGGGTGCTCAATGATCTTTGCTCATTGATTGCTTTGCTTTCTAACAATCCTCATGGCGAATTTCTGCTAAGTGAAGTTCTCCACTTCTAGATTATTTTTTAGTACTCAGCTATTTGTGAATGCAATTATAATGTGGCAGTGGACATTCTTGTGCACAAAACCATGACCTACAACATGCCTGGCACAGAGAAACACCAGATACGTGGCTGCCTCCGCCTTCCCCAAACCCGCAGGGTCTGCTTTGCCCTCCCCTTTCTCTCTGTGTCCACTTCTGTTTGACCTTACAGACCTGTCCGTTCTGATGCCCCTGTGCTTTCTTCTAGCCCACCAGCTGACTTCTGGAACTCTCTATGCCCACACGTGGACACTGGGGGAACAAAGTTGCACATTCCACCAGAAGCCCCTCTCTCTGTCCTTGAGCCCGGTAGGAAACCGTCACACACAAGGCTCTGTGGCCACGGGTCTTGGTCAGGTCTGCGTGAATTCCAGTGCACGTGCATTTTTGAAAATCAACCCGGGATAAATGCCATGGAATGAAATTGTTGAGATTTTTAAGATGACCTCTCCACTCCCACGAAAAATCTCAGGACGAGTCCTCATCCCGATGAAGAGGTAGACGCCAGTATTGATATGGGATGAAAGGCGCTCATGGTGTGGGCTGGCATCCCTTCAGAAGTTAACCCCTCAGCGACTCATGTCGCTGAAGGACTGGGGATCCCCCCCCAACACAGCCGGAAGGTTCCACGTGTGCCTCTGGCAGAGATCCTCAGCGCACCCAGCCCTCCCCCGAGGAAGGTGAAGTGACTTGCCTCTGGTCAGAAAGATGGATTAAAAACACAGAGAAAAACAGAAGAGGGTCACCGTCGGGGTTAAATATGGTGGGACTTACGGCCAGAAGTACTCAGAGATAATGCAGGGCTCCATGAAACAGTCGAAAAGCCACAGATGTTTACACACCAAGCAGGGCAGATAAATACGCAAAGCAGCAGCTCCCTTAGTGGGAGCGTCACTGCATCTTCTAGAATCTGAAAGAGTGAACAAACATGGGAGCATATTAGTAGCACAATCCCTGGGTTGAGCTAAGGGACTGAGAATTCCATTCCCTGTGCAGAAGGTTTAATCTTTTCTCAGGGCAAATTTCCATCGTCGATCGTGTCCTTGACAACAAAGTCGACCTGAATAAAATCCCAAAAGTGGAGATGTCACCAGCCCTACCCGCTGACCATAATCCCGGGAAACAGAAGGTGGCTATCATCTTGTGGGGTGGAGGATGATTAAGAACTGACTGCCTTCGTTTCGTGCCCCAGTGAGATCAATCCCACTGTCCACGGAGAACCACGTGCACTGTGTGTGAGCTGCCCACGGCAGGTGCCCTCCCCCACCGGTACCACCATTTCCACAACCAAGACGGAATGAGGTTTCGACACAACCATATGCCCAGGGAAGTCTGCGTTTTTCTTTCTCTCTCTTGTGCGAAGTAAGGTTGTCACTATTGGTCCCGATGAACTTTTTTTTTTTTTAATTTAAGTGATTGTAAGATCCTGTAATTGGATTTTATATATTTATTTTGAGAGAGAGAGAGAGAGAGATAGTAAGAGCACGAGCGGGGAGGAGAGGGAGAAGCAGGGTCCTGGGATCACGACCTGAGCCGAAGGCAGACGCTTCACCGACTGAGCCACCCAGGCGCCTAAGCAAGACCCTGTAACTGGACACAGCAGTGCTGGGTCTGTTTTCCTCTTGCTTCCCTTTTGACCCAGGTCCCAGGGACCCTTTCGAGGAAGGGAAGCTCCTCTCCACTTCTATCTCAGAAGGGATCAGATACTCGGTGGAAGGGTGACCCACCATAACTACGGGTCCGAGTCCAAGGAGATGGGGGGCCCGGGAGCTGCCCCTTCTCTTGCACAAACACCAAGATCCCGAGGAAGGATGACTCAGGAGTCAGGAGATGGGTCAAGGAGACAGGATCCTGTGATCTAGCAGTCAAGAAGTGGCCTCTCTCTCTCTCTCTCTCTCTGTAACAGATTTCATGGCATGATTTTTGTGCGGGGTATTTTGTGAGGCCCACGGTGCAGGGCCACTTTGATAAAACTGCTCACGGAACATCATGTCCTGTCACTGTATTCTCCTGGAGGAACCAAATCACACCTGGGTGAAATCAGACCCTCCTTTATGATCTGTTGTTTCTTCTTTCTTTCTTTTTCCCTCTAGGTGTGAATCTGGCCAAAGATTCCATTTGTATGCTGTTTTTACTAGGAAACTGATGGAATTGGGGCGGGGCGGAGACACGGAAGGGGTGACACAGGATGAGCTTCTGCAGAGAAGCTGCTATGGTTACCTTCTCTAACCACATTCTCAAGGAATCCCCAGCTCACGGCGGGGGAAACAGGCCCAGGGGATGACACGTGTCTGGTGACTGGGAACGGGAGTGCTTCGGGGCCAGGCCAGGATTCCCCCACCTGGGGCAACTTCAGTGCTTGCATCTGCCACTGGCCCTTCCCAGCAGGAGGTGCAGGCTGTGGCCCACGGGGGTGGCCGTGGGAGGGCTGGGGCAGGGCCTGAGAGCCCGGTGTGTGGTGCGTGGGGCTGGGGGACTCCTCCAGGGGTAGAGCGCGGGGACTTAGGGGGGCACGGGCACTCCTTCCGGGAGTGGGTGTGGAGACTTGGGGGGTGTGGTGCAGGGACTCAGGGGGTGTAGCACCCCCCCAGGGGAGACCGACCCCCATCCTATCCCCCCCCCAGGGCCACTGCGCACTCCAGGACAGCTCTCCCCACAGGACGGGCCCACTTGCCGCCTGGAGGGGGCCCGGGGCTGAAGGGACCGCCTGGGGCCTCAGGGACAGATCACTGTGACCCAAGTGGCAGGGGTCTGCACAAGGCAGTTACCCAGAGAAGGAGCCCCACTCGAGGTCCCTGGCCACGGAGACGTTGGTCCATTTATTTTCTCTCCCTTAATTACTTAATATTAGTTAAGCTGGAAACCCACACACTCCCCAAAATGGAATTTTATCATTTTGTCACCTCCAAAGCGGGGAAGCTTATTTTCTACTTTTTAAATACCAAGTCGAAAGCTTATGGTATTAACATGATGTATATCACACATCACTAGTTTTATTACTGTTCTTTATAATTTTATATTCTTATGCCCCAAGCAACGGAGCTGAACATTAGGCACGGCATTCTGGAGTGGAAGAGACAGATCTCTTAGGAAGTTAACTTTAGAAGACAGAATGAGCAAACCACCGTATGATACAGGGGGAAAACCCATGAGAGAGACGCACACTGCCCACTAGAAGGTTGCTGAAAATCTTAGATAAAATGCTCCCAGATATCAAAACATTAGGTACTTCAATACCTATCTTCTCCCTATTAAAAAAATATTTTAAATGCTCATGTTTAAATCTAGTTTTCAAAGTTTGACTTCCCCAATTTTGAAATTGGCAGGAGTACCCCTTGTTGAAGAAACTGTTAATATTTGTGTGTTCTATTTCCAGCAAGGAGTGAGGCAAGTAAAATAAGGCAGCGGGCACTTGGCCTGCCTCTCGGGCGCCCAGACCTCGGCTGGAGGAAGCGCGGGATGTCAGGAATGTTTACAGAAGGTTCTCCCGACTCCGGACCAGGCTGGCTGGCAGACACGCTCGTGCCCTGGGGGCTCGGCGAGTGGGCGCCACCTCCATCCAGCAGAGAGAATTAAGACAGAGCCCTGTGCGTGAGGGTCCCCTGCCAAGTTACAGACGGATTGCCACATCCTGTTGTGACACAATCACTGCGGAAAACTATTTGGCAGGTTTTTTTTAGAAGATTTTATTTATTCATTTGAGCGAGAGAGCGCGAGCACAAGCAGGGGGAGCGGCAGAGGGAGAAGCAGACTCCCGACCGAGCAGGGAACCCGACGTGGGACTCGATCCCAGGACCCCGGGGTCATGACGTGAGCCGAAGGCAGACGCTTCACCAACTGAGCCACCCAGGTGCCCCGGTAGTTTTTTATAAAGTTTCATATACACCCTCTATATGGTCCAGAAGTTCTGCCCCTGGGTGTTTGCCCAAGAGAAACAAGAAAATCGGTCTCCCCAGAGTCGTGCAGGATTGTGCATAGCAGCTTTAGTCCTCATGTCCCAACACGGGAGACCTCCCAAAGTCCATCAGCAGGTGAATGGAAAACCAACCGTGGCACACCCATGCCAGGGAATTCTACTTGGTAATAAAAATCACACACACACACACACACACACACACACACACACACACACACGCATGGATCTCCAGAACATGCAGAGCAGAGGGCAATCCTTGAATAAGTGTCACTGATCTGGAAGACAAGGTCTATGCCACACTGATTCTCTTTTTTAAATTACAATCATTTTTCTTCCCCACTCTGCTATGGCCTCGTCTATTTTACATCTGCAACAGCCCTGTTTCCAAACAAGCTTGAATTCTGAGGTTGTAGGAGCTAAGACTAACCTATAAATTTGCGGGGGGTGGACACAATTGAACCAATAACACTAAGCCCGTGTCTCTTAAAATATACTTGATCTGCCAGTTGGCGGGTCTGATTGTTTGCTTAGATCCCGTAAGTCTTCTGTTTGCTTAGGGACCCCTTCTCCACGTTTCTTTCTTGCCATACCGTCCGTCGGCTTGGATCTGTCCTCCAAGTCTCCTACCTTTCTCCTCATGATTTCCCTCTTTGTATTTTTGCTTTATGCTCTGAGATACTCTTCTCCTTGGTCTTCTGTAGACGATCTGAACAAAGACTATCCTGGTTTTCATTTCATGTACTGAATTTTGAAAATCATGTGTTTGCTTCTACAGGTCATTTTGTGCGTTTGGTGAAGCCCCTTGAGAATTCTTACTAGTGTATGGGTACCTTTCTCATCTGACTCTTCCAATTCCCTTTGCCCAGGTGGGAGACACCGACGTGACGTTTGCCACCTGGGCTCCCTCCCTCTGCTGACTGGGACCTTTGCAGTGAGCCTCTCCGCCCTTCCCTCCCACCGTCTCATGACTCTGCCCAGCATCGGCCATCAGGAAAAGCAACAGATTCTCTTAAGTAACAATAAACCCGTGTGCGGTGGAAATCAAAGAGGATTCTGGTCTTCATGGGGGGCAGTGAGCTGCGCACTCACGGAGGGATGTGGATGTCCGCATCTATAGCTCCCGAACAAAACCCGCTCTCAACGCGGTTGCCCTCGGGGTGGGAGACTTGTCTGACCTCCGAGGCTTTGTCCCTGGGCCTTTACAGTTTCACATGCCCCTCAAATGGATGTGGAACAAGACCTAAGTTCAAGGTTGACAGAGTCGTCTGTGGCAACGAAATACATGCTCTCTGGACAGATCTTCCTCCAAGCACAGTTTCCAGACATGGGGAGTTCAGAAAGACATCCGGTGTTACTAGAGCAGGGGTAACATGCTGGGTCAGTGAGGCCGGGTCCCCTTGCTCCTGCAAACTTCCCCAGATGGCTCCTACCTGCGAGCCTGTGGGGACAGAGTACCCTGTGGTGAGACACCTCCACCAACCAATTTCCACGGAAGGGAGTGTCCTCGACAGGACAGACCACAACATCCAGCTGGTCTTAGAAGACTGCTGGCGGTGCCCCCCGTGGGCCCAGCGTCTCTCCCCCAGGGGGATCTCGCTGTGACGGCTGTGCATACCACCCGGACAACCACCGAGCCGCCTTCCAACCCATTGGCTCCTGCATGACCCACCCGCATCACTAGCAGGGCTTTGTGTGAAGCCCCTTTGCCTCCGTATCAGAGGCTCTCTGGCCTGGTGTCCTTCCCCTGCAGCACCCTGATCTGCCACCGATGCTCTCCAGACTCTTCTCTGTCTCCAGTGGCCGGCCCTGTGTCACCTGCACGCAGGTGAGCCCCTGGAGGAGAGACAACGGTAGTGAGCCTCCCGGGACCCAGCCTCCTGCTGTCAGGTGGCTCCGCACTCAACTCAGACACGCTGTGGACTCCAAAGGGCGCGGGGCTGCTGGGTGTGTGGCTTTCAAAGTAGGGCAGGCATCGTGGCAACCAAGAAAAAAACCCCGTGTTAAACCACAAGTTGGCCGATGGACGCCTCTTCTGTCTTTTGCTGGGATCAGGTAGCGTTGAGGATGGTTTCCTGAAGTCATCCTGCGGGGGGAAGGCAGCACCTTTCTGCAGTCACTGGGTATGCTCTGGTCTGTGTGCTGTGAGTAAGAACCTTCATGACTGAATTGTTTCCTGTCGTTCAACTTTTTCTGACCCCCAGCCCATCACTGGCGGGGCCAGAGAATGCAGTCGATAAAAACAAAACCAACAAGTGAGCAAGCAAACGAGCGCTGAGCTGTCCGGGCTCCCTGGGGTTGGGGGGAGCGGGCCAGGTCCCCAGACACCTCCCCGGCCAGCTGGGACGATCAGTCCCACGCAGGTCCTCCCAGGACCGGGCAGTTGCCGAGGTGCGACCCTCCCCGTGGGCTCTCTGCTGGCTGGGCTCTCAGCCCTGTGCATTCCTGGTCTTTGCCTTAGATCTCCAGACAAGGCAAGCCCCCTCTCTGCTGCTCTTTCCTTAGCAACCATCCCGCCTTGTACCAGCTTTCTCCTGTGGACACCCCGCTCCTAGTGTGGCCTCGGACCCCACCAGCTCCCTGCTCCGCAGTGTCTCCATCCTGACAGAGCTGAGACAAAGCGGTCAGGGAAGAGCTCAGCTGGCCTGCTTCCTTGCATGCCGTTTTCTGCATTTTAGGGGACTGTTGTCGGCTATCACCCTGGCACCCATTCCCCGCCTCTCCTTTCCAATATCCCTCAGTTTGTTTGGGAACGCCTGTGGATTTAGAGAAGCAGGCTCTGCTCTTGACTTGAGCTGTGGAGCAGGTGGTCTGGGCTAAGCGGGCCCAGAGGAATCAGCTGGAGACGCGGATGTCCTGAACCAGCCCGGCAGCTGAAGGGCTTGCCAGAAGTCTGGGACAAAGACTCTCCCTCTCACCCCTGCCCCGGACATGACCCATGAAATGTGGGGCTCTAAGGGGCTGCTGGGAAGAATTCTGAGATCACAATAAAAGCCATTTTAGGTTGAATTGGCGGTGTGAAGACAGAGCTGAAGACCCAAAGAGAGAGGTTCTTGGTGACCATGCCCACATTCTCATGTCCGAGTGCCCTCTGGGTATTTCCGCCTGCATGGCGCGCTGGCCCATCAAACTCACAAATCTTTCACCGAAAGACATCATCTTTTTACCCAAAACCCATTCTCCTCCTGGTTTCGTGTTTCAGAGACTTTTCCCACCATCTACCCACTTCTGTTCCCTCTGGGCAAGCCACCCTCACCCCTTAAGAGGGTGACACCAACAGACTTCGAACCCCCAACCCTGCAGGACTTTCTCATCCATTCTGGTGGTCAGACGAAACTTCCTAAAGCGTACATTGGATTAGGTCCCCTTTTCTGCCTAAAGCTCTTCACGAATCCCCGTTGCCCTTGGGATGAGGGCAAACACCCCAGCCTGTTTTACACGAAGACTGCTCTTAAGCTGGTATGGTTACTGCTCAGCGTGCAAAGAGAGTTGTCCCAAAATGACCCCCGGGTTCCCCTCTGGGTTGCTAGCTGGAACTCTGGGGGAGCTAGGTGGGATCAAGACCTCCCTATCTCCCAGCAGGAGGACCTAAACCCTCGCTGGACCCAAGATTCCCAGGTTGGGCAGCTAGCTTTCCCAGACAACGTCCAAGGAGTGAGGCTCCTCCCCAGGAGGAGCGCCCACAGAGCGCCCTGGGCCCATGCCTCTCCCTGGGGCCTTGGGGTCAGGAGGTGTAAGGGATGTAGCTCATACATCTCGCCATCTGTATTTGTGCTTTACAGCAACTCATGGCACCATTTCAGCATCCAGGGAAATAAGTCCCCTCACACGGACAGTGTCATTTTGAGCTAGGCTGCAGGCCTTAACGTTTGCAGCCTCGTTTGTATGAAATGGTACCCTAACAAACACTTTTTATTTGCACGTTTAATTTGGTTTTTATTTGCCTTTGCCTGATTACTAGAGACGTTGAACACCTTTTCATATTTCCTGGCCATTTTCTTTAAGTCTTTATGTCTCTTGCCCATTTCTGTTGACTGACTTGACATTTTCCTACTGTCTTATGGAGGTTCTTTACGTAGTTTGGATATTAATCCTTAGTTGGCCAGTGAAATTAAAAATATATTTTCTAATATATCATTTGACTTTAACTTTGTTTATAATATCTGCCTCACAAAACTTTTTGTGCCCAATGTAATAAAGTGAATCAACTTTGACATTATGCTTTGGGCCTTATTCAAAAATTTATTCCTTACCCTGATGTCCTGCTGGGAGCTCCCCATAATTCCTTCCAAAAATTTCAGTTTGCTTTTCACGTTTAGGTCTTTCGTCCATTTAGAATACATCGTGTGTGTGTGTGTGTGTGTGTGTGTGTGTGTGTGTGTGTGAGGTAGGAAAATAAAGGTGCCTATTTTTCTGTGGGACAGCCCATATTGAGTTGATGGTTCTCTGCTAATGAAATGCCACTTCTGGACAATATATGACTATTTTGTCCTCAGGTGGATTTGTCTAGCCACATTTTAAGAACAAATGCTTCTTTAAAATCAATCATACCACGTTGTGGAGCTCCCGTTTGCATGTTATTATGGTACCCATGTATGCAAACACACATGCAGGTGTGGGGAAAGACATTCTTGTACCACAATCAACCCTTGTATATCAGGGTCACCCACCTGGGGAGGGGAGGGAGTTAGCATCATTAGTGGTCGAAGTGGCTTGTGGGGCCGTACGACCCCGCTGTTTCCCCTCATGCTGACGGTGATCTCAGAAGGCATTCGGACACCCGGAGTTGGGGATTACCTCCTAGGTAATCCATCAGCAAATATTTGATTGATAAGCAGTTTACTTTTATCTGCAAAGATGAGATTTTTTTTTTCTCAAAATGTAAGGCACCATGATGCAAGTGTTGAGGAGTTTTGTCATCTGTCCTGTTATCTGCCCATTTATTTTTCTTTCAGAATTCCCTAGCATTTTCTAACTGAAATGAAAAGTAAGCCCGGGAGCTTCTGGACTCTTCAGCTGTGGTCCCTGTCTTCAGAATTTATGTGGGAATCATTGTGGTGAGGTGTACAACACATCTTGGAGCTGTTTTATTTTCTGAAATAAGATGTCCCCGAGAAATAATGGCTGTTTCTCCTTTTCCTACCTTGTACGTTTTGGGAGTGAGATGTAGATAGACCCTAAGGGGTCCCCCCTCCTGTCACACCTCTGAACCATCCGCTCTTTCTGAGTGTGTGCAGGACCTGCGGCTTCCTAAAACCCATGCGAGCGGTCAGGGCAGTGGGATGTTGCTCTGGGATCGGGGCATCGTTGTATAAGATTCTGTTGCCCGCGGTCTTGCCCTTGACACTCCACTGCTGGCTTTGAAGAAGCAAACTGCCATGAATGCTACAGCCACAAGGAATAAAACAGCCCGAGGGAGCCTCCCCCGTCAAGCCTCTGATGGGAACCCAGCCCGAGTCAGCATCCTTGCTAGCGCCCAGGTGACCCCAGACAAGGACCCAGCTCAGAGCACCTGGACTCCTGGCCTGGAGAAACCGCGAGATAATAAACGTGTGTTGCTGGAAGCCTCTCTGTTGTATGTGGTGATTGGTATGTAGCAATAGGAGCTAATACATTAACCTACAGATAATTTCTGAAAGCTACTCTCTGGCTAGTGTATACGTTGTTGGTTGGAATGTTCCAACCAGTTCCACGGGGTTTGTATCTATCCAGATAAGAGGTATGAGAATGTTTATATTAACTCTCTCCCAGCATAAAAGTGGTTCTAAATCATACAACAGTTCCTCCTTTCCCCGCCTACGTTCCTTGGGCTCTGTGAGCCTGGGCTTGAGGAGGGAAGGGGCCTGGTCCGCCCAGCTCCCCGCGGTAACCCCGCCATCCAGCGGGGGCCTGGCACACAGCAGGCTCGATAAATGCTTGTTGAAGAAAGACGTAGATGGACAGACGGCCGTCATCTGTAGTTCTGTCTCAGGCTCTGTGGTGAGTGTGTTGCATGCATCATCTTCTGAACCATCCCAACAGTCTTGTTAGGCAAGTGGTGTCACTCTCCTTCTACAAGTGGGCAAGCCGAGGTTCTAGCCATTGTCCAAGACCCAGCGGATTGGGTGGCAGAGCTCGGGGCCAGGCCTCGACTGAAAACGTTTACACACGCACACACACACTCATGTCCGTGTAAAAGGTTTACTGAATGGACTAAAATTCTTTTATCCACAACGATCACTTCACTGTGAGGGGAACCCAGTTTCGGAGCTCGGGGAGACCGCAGGTGGTCCGTCACCTGTGGTCACCGCCGTGGGCTGTAGGTGGCGCTCGAGCGCCGGTCACGGCGGCTTCCGCCCTGCTCCTTAGAAATGTGTGTATTGACTCCCGGCATTCTTGGCTCTTTGGAGAGCTGATTTTCTCACAATTAATACAGACGGGTGGTCCCATTATGGCCGATTCTTCATCTGTGAGTTATTCAGTGTGAAGAGAAGTGCTTGCACATGCTTAATTTCTAATCGTGATTAGATGCCTCTGTGCGAACCACTAGGAGGGAAGGGGGAGAGGCTGAAAGGCTCTTTACAAGAACCGAAGGTAACCAGGGATGGGATTTGCATTTACAGAGTGCTTACTCTGTGACTTTAAATGACTTACCTCGCCTCATTAATCTCATCACATCCTTGGGAGGGGGGTACTATTATTATTCCTCTCACAAAGAAGCAAGATCCGGAGAGTGGAATTACTCTAAAGGAAGGGCCGGGGTAGTGCTTGGTCCCAGGCTGGCCGCACCCCCACATCCAGCTCCCAAAGGCTAGAAGGAGGCAAAGACCCCCTCGGGTGACCCCCTTATTTCTGCATCTTTCTTTTGTATTGTCAACAACGGTGAGCCACAGAGCCACGGAGATGAGCTCAAGCCTCCTTTTGGACAGTGCGATCTAAGCAACGGTGTGACCCGGGGTCCCCGTGGCACAGATGTCCACACCCGGTGGTCACAACTCCCCCTGTTGTGGGAGGGAGGTGGGTGGGGAGCTGTGGGGCAGCCTGGAGGTGGCTGCCGGTGACTTTGGGGGACAACATGATGTGTTGGGTGGGCTCGGGGAGAAAGATGGGATGAGGGGTGGTGTCACAGAGGTCCCTGCTGTTTAAAATAATCTCTATGCCATTCAAAGAATCAACCCTCGGAAATATTAGATGGGACAGGATCCAACTAAATAAGATAAGCCGACTGGATGTGAAATTTGAGTTGCTCTACTCTATGTCAAGGTTAGCATGAAAAGACCTCAACTCTGGCTTTCATAGGGCTCCATGAAAAAGGGTTGGTTCGTAGGGGGAATGCCAAAGACAGACCCTTACTGCAAAGCTCAGGGGAGAGAGACTGCCTTTCCTAAGTCACCTACTTCAGGAAGTTTGGGCTGCCGGGAAGGCGGCACCGGCCACCCCCCCCCCCCCCCCCCCCCTTGGGCATCCCGGAACTGCCCTTAGCGGGAGCACATCTAGACACTCACCAGGAGATGGAGCCTTTCTCATGAAATCCATGTGTTTGCCCGAGCTAACACGGGTCATGCTATAATGATGAGACAAACACTACAAATTGAATTACACTTATTTTGGTTGTAATAAAACCACAGGTTGTCATTTGCATGATGAAGAAATACGCATCGAGGCCATAAGGACTTGAGATTAACTCGTTAGGCGTGGGCCCAGAGGCCCGACCGTGAAGTCTTCATCAAGTATCTGGATCTGATGTGTTGTGTACGAGTTCCAAGCCTCCTCCTGTGAGACCCTGGATTGTTGATCACTTAGCTACCGAAGGGCCTAGGTGGCCCTGTTGAGTTAGCTTCAAGCCCTGAGTTGGCTGAGTGACTTCACCAGGATCGTTCGGAACCACACAGATTGGGTTCCCGAGGGAGTTCTAACCACTTCTTTTCCATAACTGGTGCCTTAGCGCTCCTTTCTCACAGAGCCTTTCCAGATGTTTCTGTGTCAGTAACACGCGACAGGGGGCCGCCCCACCCTTTATCTAGCAGACTGAAGGTAAGGCCTGTGTCCCCAGCGTTCGGCCTGTATTCAGAGAGTCTTCAATTGGTATGGATGAGGTAAAATTTGAGATGAGTCTGATAATGTAGCCCAGAGGATAAATAGACCTCATTCCTTCCGTTCCCAGGCCTCGAGGGCTCTTCCCATATGCTTACTGGGGTATAAGAGGCCAAGACTTATTAAAACTCATGCGGGGGACAGAATCTTTAATCCCTTCATTCTGTTGCTTTTCTGGAAGCAGACGGAAACTTATAGATGATTTTTTTTATTACTCCCCAAATAATTTGTGGGCATACATTTAATAATGAGCCAGGCAGCCATGCGAGGGGCTGAGAACGTGACAACCAAACCCAGGGACCATGTTTTCTGGAGCCTGCAGCCTCAAGGGGAGGCAGTTCAACCCACAGGCACAGAGGGGAGGAAAGCCGGTGAAAGAGGGAGCGAGGGGGGGGTCTGCGGGACAACAGGGGTTAGACCAGCCGCCTGGTGTTGGCACCAGCCTCCCCAGGAGTGGGACTTATGCAGGCAGGTGGGAAAGGCTGGTGCAGCTTTAGGCAGCCCCGCAGACGTTCCCAGGCGGGAGGGGGGAAGGCCATGGGCGGGCGGGGGTCGCACCTGAAAGAAGATGAGCACAACCAAGAAGGCAGGTCCGGAGAAGGGGGCGCAGAGACTCGGACGGCCTTGAGAGCCAGGGCCAGGAGTCGGGCGTTACTCGCAGCAACGGGCTGGGTCGCTGCGGCTTTGTAAGCACAGCACGACCCGGGCACACTGCCGCTGGGAGGTGCTGGGAGGTCTGCGGCCCGTACCTTCCCCAGGAGAGCACCCAGGGGAGGACTCCTTCTCTGTCTGTCTCCTCCCAGGTTCACGAGTGACTCGCCTCACATTTTGTTGTTTGTCTCTGACTTAAATTCTGCAGCCTCATTGCTCCGGCGGTGCAACACCACATGTTAGTCTGCTAGGGGCTGCCGGGACAGTGACTGGCGGCTTCAACCAGGCACTTCTTGCCCGCGGTGACGGAGGCTGGGCCTCGGAGATCAAGGCGCAGTCACGGTTATTCCTCCGGGGCTCGCCGCCGGCTGTCTTCTGCCTGTGTCCCCACGTGGTCCTCCCGCCGTGTCTCCTTGTGTCCTCATTTCCGCCACTTGACAGGGCACCAGTCACACCGGGTTAGCGCCCACCCACAGGGCCTCGTTTCACCTTCATTACACTCGGTAAGGATCCAGTCTCCAAACAGAACCACACTCCAAGGTTCTAGGGCTTCGGGCTCCAACACAGGAGTTGGAGAGGCAGGGATCATTCAACCCGTAACACTCCACTTAAGTAACACGATTTTTCCAAGATGTTACTGCACAAGAATGTTGAAGCAAAGGAGCTAACAAATTTCCTCTTGGGACGCTGGAAGCTCAACCAGTCAAATTTAATTAAATTCATTTGCCAGTAAGTGAGTGACTCTGTACACAATGTACTCCTCTAGAGGAAAGCCTGTTGTCACCTCATCTTCGTGGTTCAATCACAAAGGAGGTCTTCTTCCTCTTCCTCCCATTCCCCACCCCCCCCACACACATCCTGTTATCCCTTTCCAGTAAGGAAAAAAGAGGGCTTTTCTGGGCATGCCTACATTTTATCTTTAAACAAAAAGAAATGGAATCAGGCTTGGTAGAGCCAAGCCTTGTCACGTGTCAGTGTGAAATGAAGACCTTCTCTGCCGTCTTCTCAGTGTCCCCGACACGGGACGGGTGTCGAGCCAGGAGAAGGGGGGGCACTATGATATTTGTGAAGGATGTTGTTACTTAAGAAGCCTTTAGTGCTGGTTATTGAATTTAAAAGTCCCACTTTGTCTTAAATACTTCTCCTTTTCCCAATTTCACTGTGATTTGCATCATACGCTCTTACATAAAAATTACTCTCCAGACCAGAAATTCTTCATTCCGACATCTGTCCAAAAATGTTCCTTCTGCAACTTGCAGTCATAACTCCTTGTTTTAATACCACCACCTCCTCCTTCCTGCTGTCACATTCTTGCAGAAATGGCAAGTGAAGAGAAAACACTCCCTCCTGGGAGCCCAGGAGATGCGATGTAATTCTCTGTCGAGAGATTTGCTATATTTATGTAACCAGTAGAAAACAAACACAGACATGTACTACAATCAGGAAACTCCTGTTTGCTCTATTTTTAAGAATCTTAGTCTGCTTTCTCAAGAAGGGGAGGCAGCTAAAGCCAGAGTTTTCAGATTCTTTATCAATGGGGACATGCCATGCCGAGATCAGCTGAAAGACTTCTCATTTAATAGCAGTGAGATGAGAAAGGTTGGTAAACCT
The DNA here is from genome assembly GCF_003265705.2 of Callorhinus ursinus. NCBI lineage: Eukaryota > Metazoa > Chordata > Mammalia > Carnivora > Otariidae > Callorhinus > Callorhinus ursinus. The sequence goes on from NW_027397090.1 coordinate 17,415,752, forward strand.
AATACCCCGGTTTGCACGGTATGCACTCTCAGGAGTTCATAGCCCTCCCGCTAAGGTGGAAAATTGAAAAAAGCTGAATTTTTATAATAGAGTAGTGTGGTGTGCTAGGAAAAAAAAGTCACTGATGAGGAAAGACCTATTGAGGCAGAACTTGACGATCAACCTGTTATATATGAAGTGGAAGGCCTCTGATCTTGGAATCTTTGTTAAGGATGCAGAGCTGATCCGTGACCCTAAGATTTTTAATCGTTCTGCTATGAGAGCCTGGATTATGTACAATTGCATTACTAAATATTCTAAACAACTGGGTCATAGAATCACTTCACATTTAATTTAATCTCAGTGGAAATTTTAAGAGAGAACTCAACAAGTTTATCCCAAATAGTCTCTAAAAGAGCAAAACACCATAGCCAGAATAATTTTGGGAAAAATAAACATGCTTTTCTTTATCAGAAGCAGAACATGCTCTAGTGACGTCACTGCTGGGGAAATGAGGTAGATGGACATTTCCCTATGCCTCCCAATAAAAGCAACTAAAAACCTTAAAACTTATCTGTAAAGCAAATATAGGATCTACTCTGATTAGCAGAGAGGAGAAGCAGACTAGTTAGGGACCTTGGAACCCAGGAATGACAGGGTGGTGAGGCCTCTTGGTTTTCTCTTTGGCCTCATATACCTCAGACCGGATACTAGAGAAGCTGGCAATCTGGAAATACCCATGTGCACAGGACAAACAAGGTTCCCAGAAAGGTCTGCTTCCTACAAAGGACCAGGAAAGGAGCAACGTAGCAAGACAGAAAACTTTCAGACAGTGACTGCCTTGTTCAAACCAAACACCACGGAAAGGCTGTGGTCCCAGCTCCATACTCACAGCTGGTGGAGCGGGGAGCCTAGACATCCACTTTTGATGGGCCAACAAAGCACTCCAACTTCCCACTGGGATGGTGTCAGAGTGAGGAACTGGGACTTTCATTCAAACTGGGTGGCCATGAGCCCTTCTCCTGTATCCTGTGGCGTTAGTGGAGGGCAGACGGGGGGGCTGGACTTCCACTGCCCCTCAAGGGGCACTAGCCCCTGCTCCTAAGATTGATGTCAGGAGAGACCCACAGGTTAACAAAGCTAAGTGAACCCCAAGCTTCATAGACTCAAAGCAACCCACTCAAGGACACATTAACGGTCATATTTCCCAAAATTAAAGACAACAACACATTTTGAAGGTAGCTGGGGAGAAATGACCCATTACCTACTGGGGAGACATAATTAAATGATGGTGGATTTCTCATCTGAAAACAAGGGAGACCAGAAGGAAGTGACACATTGTTTGATGTGCTGAAAAAAATTGTCTAAACCCAAGAATTCTATATCCAGCAAAAATATCCTTCAGTGATCAAGATGGAATAAAGGCAGTCTTTACATGAAGACTAAGAAAAATTATTGCCCACATTCCTGCCTGATAATATCGACTAGAGGAAGTACTCTAAATAGAAAAAAAAAAAAAAAAAAGAGAAAGAATCTCAGAACATCATCCCAGGAAGGGAAAACATGGTAGAGAAAAATATGGATAAATATTGTAGACTTTCCTTCTGTTCTTGGGTTTTCTAAATTACGTTTGGTGGTCAAAGCAAAAATTATATGGTTCCCAATGTATTAGGGGGAATATTTCAATCAACTATATTATTAACTATGGGGGGTAAAGAGGTATAAAGGGAGGCAGTTTTTCCTCACCTCGTTTTAACTGGTAAAATGTCAACACCAATATACTTTAGAAGTTTTGAATATATTATATAATATAATGTCTAGAACAATCACTAAAAAAGCAGCCCAAAGAGATACAGCCAGAATTCCTATACATAAGGATGAATTCTAGAAAAGATCAAGAAACCCAACAAAGGTAGGAAAAAGGAAAACAGAGACATTCAAAAAGGGAAGAAAAACTTGAAAAATAAAATGGCAGATTTAAGCCTTAATATATCAATAGTTAATTAAGATAAATGTTCTAAATGTACCAATTAAAAGACATAGATTGACAGAATGGATTAAAAAACATGACTCAACTATATATTGCCTAAAAAACTCACTTGAATATAATGATACTCATCATCGGTGGAACACAAAAAGATGGAAAAGATATACCGTAGAAATGTTGATCAGTAGAAAGCTAGAGTGTCCCTATTAATAGCAGATAGAGTAGACTTTAGAGCAAAGGAAATTGCCAGTGCTGGAAAGAAACATTACATATGATGACAGAGTCAATCCACAGAGAAACACAGCAATTCCAAGGATGAATGAACCAAAGGGCTGCCAAGTATGTTCAGCAGAAAGGGGTAAAACTGGAAGGAGAAAGACAAGTCCACACTGGGGACTTCCACACGGTTCTCTCTAATTGAAAACAAATGGGATAGAACAACAGGAAATGTATAGAAGAACTCAAAAACACCATCCATAACCAGGCTCTAACCAGCATACGTAGAACATTCCCCTGAACAATGGCAGAATTGCTTCTTTTTAAGAGCCCACAGAACAGACACCAAGGTGGACGGCAACCTACATTGTAACCTAAACACAACGGATTTAAAAGAACCGAAGGCCTGCAGGGTATGTTTTCTGACCACCATAAGATTAAAGTAGAAATAACAGAAAGATAAGTGGGAAATGATCTTCTGGAGATACTTTTCTCCCCGTGTTTAGAGAAACACTTGGTACCTCAACAACACACTTCCAAATAATCCATGGGTCAAAGAGCGTGTCTCAGGGGAATGAGAAAAACAAAAACACTGAGCTAAATGAAAATGAAAACACATCTTACCAACACGTGTGGAACGGCGGCAGAGCAGGGAGGGAATTTCACGGCACCAAACGTCTGCAGCAAAGAAGAGTAAAATTCTCCAATGAGTGATAGAGGTCCCCATTGTAAGAAACCAGAAACTAAAGAGCAAAACAAACCTAACACAAGAAGAAGGAAGGAAATAATACAGAGAAGAGCAGAAATTGATGAAATTGTGCATGGAAAAACAATACAGAAAAATCAATGAAACAGAACACTGGTGCTTTGAAAAGGTCAACGAGATTGACAAATCTCTGGCAAGACGAACAAAGGAAAAAAGAGAAGACACAAATTATTGATATCGGGGATGAAACAGAGGATACCATGACAGACCCCACAGGCACCAGAAGATAAAAAGGGAGCACTATGAACAACTGTGCACACACAGATTGGATCCATTGCACGAGACGGACCAGTGCCTTAGAAAATAAACTACCGCAATTCACCTCATATGAAATAGATCATTTGAAGCCATTTAACAATTAAGACAATTAAAGTTGTAATTAAAAAGCTCCTGAAAAAGAAATCTCCAGCCCCAGACGGTTTCACAGGAGAATTTTACCAAGTATTTAAAGAAGAATTATCACACATTCTACAGAATACCTTCCAGAAAATAAGAGAAGAAAGTATTTTCACCTCATTCTGTGAAACAAATAGTACCCGAATAGCAAGACAAGACAGAAATAGTGCAAAAAGGGAAAAAAAACCTTGGCCAATAGAATTCACCATTATGTAAAAAGAACTAGTGTCCAAAGTACACGAGAATGCCTGAATATTAAAAAAAATTCATCAAGGTAATCCGCTATATTCACATGCTAAAGAAGAAACATCACATGATTATAGCAATCAAGGAAGAAAAAGCATTTGAAAAATTCAGCACTCATTTATGAAAAAAAGAGCTCTCAGAAAACTAGGAGTGGAGGGGAACTTCCTTAACTTGATAAAGAATATGTACAAAACCCCCAGCTAAAATCATCTACAACAGGGGATGTTTTCCCACCATGATCGGGTACAAGGCAAGGATGTCCAATCTCACCACTGCTATTCAGCATCATACTGGAAGTTCTAGGCAATATTATAAGGCAAGAAGGGAAATAAAAGTCATATAGACCAGAAAGAAAGATCTACAACTTCTCCTATTGCTAGATGGACATGACAGTTTGTGTAGAGTACCAAGGAAAATACGGTAAACAAGAAAAAAGCCAAAGTCCCCAAACTCCTACAGCTTATAAATGAGGTCAGCAGAGTTGCAGGGTATAAGGTGAACATACAAAAAATCAGCTTCATTTCTGTATATTAGCAATGAACATGAGGGAACTGAAGTTTTAAGTACTACGTAATGTGCAATCTTTCGATGAATAATGAAGCACTTGGGCGTCAGTCTAAGAAAACATGTATGGGACTTGTATGTTGGCAATGTACTCACTGAATATCTAAATAAATGGAGAGATGGTTTGCATTCAGAGACTGGAAGCCTCAGCATAGTAAGGGTGTTAATTCTCCCCAGACTGATAGACAGATTTAACACAATTCCTATAAAATCTTTGAAGGGTTTTAGTAGATATAGACAAGGTTATTCTAAAATCTACATGGAAAGGTAAAAGAACTAGAATAGCTAAGAGAACTTTGGAAAGGAAGAACACAGTGAAGCAATCGTTCTACTCAGTTTCAAGACTTACCGCGTAACCACAGTAGGCTAGGCTGTCTCGGGATAGGAAGAAGGGTAGACACAGAGGTCAGGGGAACAAAATCATGGGCCCCTAAATACTTCCATGACTATGGCCACCGATTTTTGATGGAGTTGCAAAAGATCATTTTTTTCAACAGTTAGTGTCGAACTGGATATCCACAGGCATAAAACCAAAAAGAAACTCCACCCATACCTCACACTTCATGCAAAAACTCACGCACATTGAGCACAGATTTAAAAGTAAAACATAAAGTTTTAAGAAAAAATATATAGGAAAAAATCGTTGGGACCTAGGGCTTGGTGAAGAGTTTTTAGTTATGACATCAAAAGCATGTTGTATATTTAAAAAAAAAACATGAAGGGGACTTCAGCAATTAAAAAATTTTTTTGAAAATATTACAGCAATTAAAATTTTTGTTCTACAACATGCCCTGCTAAGAACATGGAAAGACAAAAGGGATAAAAAAATATTTGCAAGCCACCTATCTGATAAAGAAGTTCTATCTAAAATAAATTCTTGGAAATCAAAGTAAAAAAAATAATCTGATTACAAAATGAGCAAAAGGCATGAAGAGAAGATGTGGGTGGCAAAAAGAAACACTTAAAAAGATATTCAATATCGTTAGCTTAATTTGCATTAAGGAAATACAAATTAAGACCTCGATAGGATATCATCATATATTTCTTAGAAGAAGTAAAATTAAGAAAAAATAGTGGGGCGCCTGGGTGGCTCAGTCGTTAAGCGTCTGCCTTCGGCTCAGGTCATGATCCCAGGGTCCTGGGATCGAGCCCCGCATTGGGCTCCCTGCTCCGCGGGAAGCCTGCTTCTCCCTCTCCCACTCCCCCTGCTGTGTTCCTGCTCTCACTGTGTCTCTCTGTCAAATAAATAAATAAAATCTTAAAAAAAAAAAAGAAAGAAAAAATAGTGATAATCCCAAAATCTGGTGAGGAAGCAGAGAAACTGGATCTCTCATACATTGCTGGTGGAGATGTGAAATGGTACAGCCACTCTGGCAAAGAATTGCAGTTTCTTAAAAAATGAAATCATACGCTCACCATACAACCCAGGAGTTGTGCTCGTGAACGTTTATCTCAGATCACTGAAAACTCACATCAACAGAAAAACCTGTACACAGTGGTTCGTAGCAGCTCTATTCGTAATAGCCCCAAAGTGGAAACAACCACAATGTCCCTGAATGGATGAATGGTCAAGTAAACAGTGGTACATCATACATGGAGTGGACTGTCGATACACACAGCAGCTTGGATGGGTCTCAAGGGCATTACATGCAGCAGAGAAGCCAATACCAAAGGTCACATACTGTATGATTCCATTTATACACCATTCTTGGAAAAACAGAATCATAGAGATGGAAACAGATTAGTGGTTGCCAGGGGTTAGGGATGGTGGCGGGGTGACTACAAAGGGTCGCACAGGCGAGATCTTTCTGATAATGGGATGTTTTTGTATCCTAATTGTAGTCGTACTTACACAAATTTGCAATCCGTGATAACATGGCATGGAATGATACACACACACTGTACAACATGAACTTCCGTGTTCTGATATTGTGCTATAATTATGTAAGACGTAACCACTGGGAGAAATGGGAAGGGTACACAGGCCCTCAAATCTTTGATCTATGATTATATTTTTTAAAGTTCCCCAAATGGCAAAATCCCAAGGTATACCAATTAAAACAGTGGGGTAGAGACCAAAGGATCAACAGAACAGATGCCAACAATTCAAAAAAAGTAAATATAGAAATTTGGTCTATGATAATAGTCGTACTTCAAATCAATGTGGAAAATATGGATTATTTGAGAAAATTGGCAACCCAAAACAAAACAAGTTAGATCTCTATGCCAAGTTGTAAGTAAATTTCAGAAAGGCTCAAGAACTAAAATTGAATTATTAGTGGCAGAAAGCATAGATATTTTCTATAGTACCCAGGTGAAAAGAGTCTTTCTGAGCACGATATAGAGTTGTAAGCCTGCAGGAGAAGGATCACAGACTTGATATTTAGAAATGATACACTGTTATTTAGTAAGCGATACTATAAAGAATACAAGACCTCTGACAAATTTGGAGAATATGTTGGCACAATAACGAGGAATAAGTAAGATACTCCTATTAATGAGAAAGACAGCATGTAATTACAAAATAGACCAAGGAAATGAACAGAGATGAAAACCAAGATGCTGAACGGTACCTGAAAAGAAGTTCCGGCTTACCAATAACCAACTAATGAGATTAAATGGACTGATTGATTAAGGTGAATGATGGTGTCCTGCGTTGGGAGGATGTGAGGAAGCAGACACTCATATACACTGCTCATGGACTGGGTCACTATTTGTGTAGAAATGGAAATGTTATGACCCTTGGGTCCAGCGGTTTAAATTGTAGAAATTTATCTCCTAGAATTACTCAGGTGGGAAGTGTCAACATATATGAAGGGAAGAGATTTGCAGCATTATTTTGAACTGTCCAAAATTTGAACCATTTTCATGGCTTTAACTCAATAGTTAATGGGTTAAATAAAATATGATATTTCCGCATACTGGAATTTGGAGCAGATTAAAAAAATAGTGAAACAGAACTATATATACTATAAATAATTAAAACTGGAGAAGGGTAGCTGTTAAATGAAACTTGAATTTTAGAGAAAAAAGGGTGGTTTAAGCTTCCACCACATATATTGGCAATTACATATGTTTATATTCCTACGTATATATGTAAATATATAAAATATATATTTGTAGACTCTTTATAAAAGGATCCCCAAGAAATTGATAAAACTTCCCAGAGAGAACTGTGTAATGAGGAATTGGGGAAAGATTATTTCTTCTCTTTAACGTACTTCCCGTTTTTACTAAAGGGACACAGATGTATTGCTTAGAACGTCAAACGGCCCTGTAGGCTCATGGTGAAAACAAGGCTTCGGTGTGGGATACAGGTCACCGGTTAAAGATAATTTAAAAAGGAGCAGACACCACTGAAGAAACAAAAGAGGCGACATTACAAATGAAAGAGAAGGAAACATGGATGAGCCAATTTCAGGAACTCCTGTAAGCAAAGACATGTTTATCTTCCTCTTTTGTGATTTTCGTGAGCACGGCAGTGGAGACCTTTCGAGATATTCCCAAAGTAATAGAGTGGCTGTACTGATCTAAGGAACAACAGGCGAGGAAATGACAGTGGGCATTATCATCTCTTCTGCGTATGAAGGGCATCAGTGGTCAGATAAATGAAATCGGCAGGAGAGTGTGCATCTTCTCAGCTGTTCCAGTTCATGCAAGTAGCCCAATGTCCCTTCCTTGGAAGGGGACAGAGAAAAAGAAGAGGGCCAGTGCATGATCACGAAGTCACCCACACTTCCCGAGACACCAAGGGCTGGCCGGACCCTCACCCAGTTCCCTTGGTTTCGCCAATATTTCGTACAAAATGGTGGCACTTAGAATGCTTGGTCCCAGAGCCACGGAGACCTCCCCCAGGTCTGTGCTGCACCGGCCTCAGACTTTCCACAGTGAACCGTGAAAGGAATTCGAAATACACTCACCCCAGACAGACCCCATTCCCTGAGTTCCGGGATTCACGGTCAGTTCAAATCATTCATCTTCTTTTCAAGTGGTTCTGGGCGCTGCCCCGCGTGCAACATTCCCGAGTATTTTAGGTCTCTCTTCCGCATTAACAAGCAGCAGTGTTTTCTTTGTGGAACTAAACTCCACAAAAATATCTCTGCAAGCAGATTTGTGTCTTGATAACAATCTGTTGATGAATTTGGCTGCAGAATGCTGATGGAGTGTGTGGCTCTCCGGGAAGACGTCCAGCAGATACACATCAGTTCGATGACACTCTTCCAGCCTTGACAGCTGTCGGGATGGTGCGTTACCACTCTGACACCCAGCCGGCACTTGTGCGCCCTTCACCACAGTCCTGTCATCCGCCGTTTCTCAGGTGAGTTCCCGAGCCCTGCAGGATCCCTGAAGATCCTTCCTGGCTTTGTCTGGGGGTGATAGTAACAGGCATAGGAAGGAGGCAGTAATAATCTACAGGAGAGAGCAGAGGCTGTGAAGTTAGAGCCACATCTACATCCTGGTACTGCTATTTACACCTTCTGAGATGCAGTCTGTTTCTTTCTGTGTCAAATGGAGTAGCAATATTTTAATAGGAGACTGTTTTAGTCAGGGTTCTCCATAAAAACAGAACCAGTAGGACATGTGTATGAACACACACACACATAATGGGGAATTGGATCACATAATTATGGAAGCTGACGAGTCCCAAGATCTGCAGGATGAGTTGGTAGCGAGAGACCCACAAAAGTCGATGGTTTAGTTCTAGTCCAAAGGCATGCCGGCTCAAGACCCAGGAAGAGCTGATGTTTCAATTCAAATGTGAAAGCAAGAAAGAGCTGATGTCTCAGTTTAAAGGCAGGCAGGCAAGCAGGCAGGCAGGCAGGAGGAATTCCTTCTTCCTTGGGAGCGGGTCAGGTTGTTTTTTTAAATTCAGGCCTTCAACTGATTAGACGAGGCCCACCCACACTGGGGAGGGAGATCTGCTTTACTCAGTCTACCAATTTAAATGTTAAACTCATCCAAAATACTCTCACAGACACACACACGCATACACACACATACATGCACACACACATACATGCACACGCGCACACACGTGCATGCACGCACACACACGCACATATGCACGCACACACACACGCACACGCACAAATGCACACCCGTGCACACGCACACATACATGCACACACATGTGCATGCACACGCGTACACATGCACACACATATACATGCACACACGTGCATACATGCACACACATGCACACATGTGCATGCACGCACATACACACATGCACACACACACACACACACACACACTTCTTTTCTTGGGGGTTTAAGAGTCAATGTTGAGGGAGAACCACAAATGACTAGCCCTGAACTATCACCAGGAAATTCCGCTGTTACATGAGGATTGGGGATCCCACTGAACACCCACCCAGACTCACAAACCTTCAAGTTACGGACCCCTGGGAAATCTCTGAGGAAGAGGAAAGCACTCGGGACTCCATCACCTGAAAACACAACCCTAAATCTAGCAAGGCTGCTGCAAGGCAATCCATCAAGAATATGATGTAGGAGTGGTAAGTTTCCACCAAGTGGCAAGGAAGCCGGACGCGAGATTTAGCAGAGCATTTACGTTTTGAGTTGCTGAGAAATCCAAGCGAGGAGGCGATGTCTGCCCAGAATCTGCCTGCAGTGTGTTTGGGACTTGGGACTGGGACAGTGGCTCCTGCCACAAAGGATCCCGAGAGAAGGATGGGGCTCACTCGAGGCCCAGGACAGAATGCCTACAGTTTCTAACAGGAGAGTGGAGCAGATTCAATGAGCCTTTCCACATTTGCTTTTAAATTTATTTACATTCAATGTCAATGTTTTGAGAATTGCACTGACGTATTTTTTTCCCTTTGTTACTCACCGTATCAAATGTCTCCTGGAAGCCCCTGCTGCACACGGAGTGAATGTAAGTACTATTTCTGGGTCATTCAGTCCCCACTTATGAAATGTTTCTAATATGCAGTATGCAGTTGTATTTTACAACACACAGTGTAGAATAAAGTGTGATATATGACGTGAAATACATCAGAGATTGGCAAACTCTGGCCCATGGGTTCACCAACCCTTTTATGAGGCAGATTTGTTTTTATTTGGATTTGGCCACATTCGCTTATTTACAGACTGCTGGTGGCTACCTTTGTTACAATGGCAGAGATGAACAGGTGAAACCTGGGTCCCGCAAGCTTAAAACATTTACTGTCTCTCGCCTTGAGGTAAAGTCTGCCCAATCCAGTAATAAGTAATATAACATATAATATATAACATGACATATTAATATAGAATATACCACACATACTATATATAAGTATAATAGGCAATGTATGACAACCTATATGATCATAATTCACAAATAGTCGTTACATTTATCCAAAGTTGGGGGATAAGGTATTTGATGGTTTGTACAATTAAACCATTAAAGCCTTTCTCTAACTTAGAGTATGTGTTGTGTTGGAAAAATCTGAAAATGGTCCCCTGGGGCTGGTTAGAAAACACAGAAACCATTCTACAGAAAACATGATTGATCCAGCAATTAACAAACACAACTTTAGTTGAGGTTTTTCTGTTTTCCAAATAAATTGTTAACAGATGGAGTAACTTCTAAGGCTGGTCTGCATCAAGGACAATGGTTCAAATTGGGGGTGAGTGATTGATTCTCTAAGCCATTCAGAGAACACACACATTGTCACGAAATCAGTAGATCTGAATATCGTGGCCCAGATGGGGAAACAGCTTTGGGGTCTAGAACATTCAAAAGCTAATTCTGAGGGATATGGTATAAAAATCTAAATGTGTTGAACAGATGTAGGGAGATATTTTTTTCCCCCTGCATGCATTTCTCGGACCCATTCAGTCTTGTGTGTTTTGCTCTGTGGCCGTCTTTACAGCAACAGACCAGGCGAAGGCTGATATTGCGCGGGCTTTATCCCACAAGATGGCATAAGAGGTCAGGTCATTGGGTTTGTGGAGGGCCCTCGGTGTGTGCGGAGCCGTGTGCTCGGCGGCGGACAGGTGTGTCCTCACGCTGCGGCTTGGCTCTGACCTGAGCGGCGGAGGCAGGGCCTCGGCTAACATGTACTAACAGAGAGCATGTCAACTTGGCAGAAGTGCACACCTCTTTCTGTTTGTTGACAAAGAGATATTGCATAGTCTTACGAGAGCCAAACAATTCTCATCTGATATGTATGAATATTCATCGAATGCACAGGAATTAAATTATAGAGGCATCTGTTACACCATGAGGGACTTCACGGCTACGGCGGGCACTTCTTGTCTATTTGGAGTATCCGTGAAGAGCTTTTTATCTGAACAAGACAATGAACTTCTTCACGTGCCTCGGCTAAGCTGAGACAGACCACTGGGTTCCGCTAGTGCTCATGTAGGAGTAGGCATGGCGGACAATGTGCAAGTCCCTGCGCGACTCGGGCGAGCAAGGTGCCGACGTTGGAGACACTGGTGGTGTTTCCTTGTGGTCCCTGCTCACCCGCTTACTTCCCCTGCTTCTTTTAGGGCATTCGTTCACAGAGGGCTGGTGATGGGCAGCGGTGGCTTTGGTGGCCTGGGGCATTCGCCCATGACCAGAGGGGCAGTGCTAGGAAGCTCTCACCAGGAAAGATGGCTCTGGGCTCCTCCGCTTTTCTTGACAGAACCACCTGCAGGAGGAGCTGCGTCCACTCTACCTCTTGTCCCTTAGACGGTGATCCCCAAAGCACCTGTGCTAGGATGTTTGCGGCCGACCCGCCGCATTTGGGGAGGACGTGAGGTGGACGACACGTCAGTCCCCTCCCTGGTAGTGCTCCCCGTGAGTCCGTGTGAACAGAGTACTTCTCTGTTTTTAATACATCCGATTTCCTACCTGTGGTACTGATACCACTGGATACTCTCTGGGAAATGGGCAGCGGTGTCCTCACGAGTCTATCTGAGGGTGGGAAGGGGGCCTCGGAAGGAAGTGCCACGGGTAGCCCGGCCGTGGATGGGGTGGGTGTTGCCTTGTTCGTGGAGGGCCCTGCTGCAACAGCCAGGGTGGGGAGGAGTCTCTCATTCCCTGCGGACTTTTCTCTCCATCACTAATTAATTTTGCTGCCGATGGGGCAGCACCAGGCGCTTGCTGAGAGAAGAGATCGGTATCTGCCCTCCCCACGCCGTGTGCTCTCCCACCGCTGGCCCCGGCATCAGAGAGCTGGCTCAGGTCCGGGCGCCCGCCTCGCAGACTCGTTCTGGCACAGCTTGTCTACCTCGTGAAGCTTATAAAGCCACCGACGTTTCGCAATTCTCTTGAGCTTTGTTGTTCTGCTGTTATCCCGTCATCCCTCGGGGGCAGTGTGTCATCTGCTAATTATTCCCAAACGCTCATTATGCTCATCCCACTGTGATGTAAGGAGGAAGGCCCCCCCCCCCCCCCCCCCGCCGCCTGGAGGTGGCCCAGGACGGCAGCTACGTGGAATCCTGAATGATCCAACCTGTTGGCCACTTTGTTTTCATACCCAGTGGGTGCTGTGTGTTTGTTGACTTGGAGGATTTGGAAACTATTCTTCTTTCTTATAGGGTGCTGAGAGTCCCAGCTGCACAGACGGGAGCATCTTGAGCGTAGAAAATTTAGCTCCGGCCGCCCAAAGCTGGAGCACGACTGAGCTTTTCCAAGATGAGAGGGAGGCTGGGGTTGACAGACAGCCTTTGTTCCGACGGCTCCTACAAGCTGGAGCTGACTCTGTCTGGGTTCATCCAGACGGTCCTGGCTCACGCCTGTCATCCTAGCTATTAACTGACGGTACTTCCTTCCACTCTCAAGGGCGTCCGGGTCTGAATATCACAGCCTTCGGTTATCCTAGCATGCAGTCTTCTGGGTGGTTTGAGAAGGGGAGTGTCTACATGGTGAGACACGCGATGAACCAAACCCTGAGCCTGTTCCTGACCTTCCCACACTAACTGCCCTCCTGGGTGGAGACACTTTAGATCTTGAAGGTTCTGTGTTCAAAGGGCTGGGAGACAGAGCTGGACTGGTGATCTACTGGCTTCCAGCTGTCTACACGCTACATTAATTCATCTAGTCCTCCAAGGAACATGGGGAGTATTGCCACCCCCAATTTACCTTTGGGAAAAGAGGGTAAGAGATTCTCCCAAATATCCAAAGTGAGTGAAAAGACAGGGGTCTGAACTTGGGCGTGTCTGCTTCGAAGCAGGCCTGTCCACAACACCACACTCACTGGGAAGACAGGGAGTGCATGCTTGCCAAGAGCAGCTGAACCTTGCAGGAGCACAGGAAAGGGAGAAAACCACGTTCAGAGTCGGGTGAAGAGGTTAAGGACTACACCAGATGCTGCCTGCTCAGGGCGTTCTCAGGCCTGTGCCGCTAGGTGGGACGTGGAAGTCACGGGGGCAGCTGAGTGGGGACCTTGACAAGGAGTCACAGGGACGGGCCTGGAGGGACCCTCCATGCAAAGAGTGATGCAGCTTCCCTGGCTGCAGGACCAAATGTGTGGGTTGAGGACGGGACCCTGCTCCCTGCAGCGCGTGAATGTGGGAACGAATTGTGCTCTCACATAGAATCGAGACGGGGAAGGAAGAAGAGAAAATTGATCTTGGAAAAGTGGACGTTGATATTAGGAAGGGGAAATGATGACGGGAAGGGGAAGCTGATATTGAGACGGGGAAAGTATTGCCGAGAAGGCCAACAGCATCCACCTCGTGCTTCAAAACAGTTGCCAGGGGGGCACCTGAAGAGTTCTCTGCTCCAGGCTTTGGGCCTTGGTCAGCTCGTCCGTGTGCACCCCTCCATCCAAGTGAGTCATGCCATCTCGGGTCCTAGATGGCTTGCACTAACGATCACGCCCATGGTCAGGCAGGGGTGCTGGGCTGAGGGCACTACCTCTACATACCCGAGCATTGCACTAAGTAGATAATAAAGTACTGGCGAAGCTCCTTGGTTAACCTTTGCTTCATGGGGTCATGAAAGTCCCGTTTCCCTGCAAACTGCAAGAAAGCAAGGCCTCAAGCAGAAGGCAGACACTGAAAGCCTTTTCTTTTAGATTAAAAAGAATAAAAGACAAAGAAAAAAACCCAGAAAAATTGCACTGACATGGTCGTATCAACTAAGTTGCAGACCTTATTTGGATTTCTCAAATTTTAAACATGTGCTACTTCTTGTTATTAAAATGTTTCAAAGAACTCACCAGTGAAACTCTTTGGGCCTGCTGATTTCTTTTTTCTTTTTGTAGGTTTTAAACTAATAATTCAATCTATTCAATACTTATGGGACTATTCTCATTATTTAATTTCAGGTGAGTTTCGGTAGGTGTGGTTTTTGAGGAATTGGTCTATTTCATCTAAGTTATTAAGGTGTGTGCATGGAGTCCTTCACAGTATTCCCTCATCCTTTTAACATCAGTGAAATTGGTAGTGATACTTCTTTTTCATTCCTGATACTGCTAATTTTTGCATCTTCTCTTTTTTGATTTGTCAGCCTTGCTAGAGGTTAATCAATTTTATTAATTGTTTCAAAAACCGGCTTTTGAGTTAATTTTATCTATTATTTTCCTGTTTTCAATTTCATTAATTTCTGCTCTTTATTGTTTACTTCCATCTGCTTGCTTTGGGTTTATTTGGTTCTTTTTATGGTTTATGGAAGTGGAAGCGTAGATCCTTAATTTTCTAACTTTCTTTTTTTCTAATAGAAGTATTTAGTATTTCTAATAGAAGTATTTATATAATAGAACTATTTAGTGCTATAAATTTCCCCACGTTTGCTGCTTTGGCTACATCCCACAGATATTTCATGTTGTAATTTTATTTTCCAATTCAATGCATTTTCCAATGTCCCATGAGAATTTCTCTTCGGATTATTTAGAAATAGATCATTTAATCTGTAAAGTTTGGTGATAATCTTTCTGCTGTTTGTTTCTAGTTTAATTCCATTATGGCCAAAAAACATACGTTTGTTGAATTTTGTTTTATCGACCAGAATATGGTCTATTTTTTTTGTTTTGGGTTTTTTTTTTAATTATGTTCAGAATATGGTCTATTTAAATGGATGTTCCCTGTGTACTTGAAAAGAACGTGTATTCTGCTAATGTTGGGGAAAACATTTTATAAATGTTAATTAGATCCCCTCTGTTAATGGTGTTATTCAGTTCTCCTATGGCCTTGTTGATCTTCTGTCTAGGTATTGTATTTATTATTGAGAGAGGGATCTTGAAGTCCACAGTCATAATTGTGCACTTGTCTATTTATGTTTTCAGATCTGTCAGTTTTTACTTCATGTATATTGAAGCTCTGTTGTCTGGTGCATACACATTTAAGATTATTACATCTTCTCGGTGAATTAATTCTTTTATCATTATGTAAAGTTTCTCTTTATCTTTGGTAATTTTCTTTGCTCTGAAGGCTACTTGGTCTGATATTAATATAGACACTCCTGCTTTCTTTCTATTAGTGTTTGCATGTTACACATTTTCTATCTTTTTACTTTTAACATACAGCACTTGAAGTGAGTTTCTTGAAGACAGCATCTACTTAGCTCAAGTCTTTTTAAAAAAATCCATTCTGGGGGTGCTTGACTGGCTCAGCAGGTAGAGCATTTGACTCTTGATCTCAGGGTTGTGAGTTCAAGCCCCACATTGGACAGGGAGCCTACTTAAAAAAAAAAATCCATTCTGATCATTTCTGCCTTCTAATTGAGATGTTTAGAACATTTACATTTAACATAATTATTGCTGTGCTAATATTTAGGTTGCCCATTTTATCATTTTTTTCTGATTCTTTTGTTTTCCTTTACTCTGTTTATCTTTTTCTGACTTCCTGTGGGTCACTTGGGCATTTTTTTCCATTTTTATTCATCAATAGTTTTGAGTATTTATTTTTGTATAGTGTGTGTGTGTGTGTGTGTGATGTGTGTGTGTGTACATGTGTGCAGTCTAGAAATTTAAAATCCATCTTGATATATTATAGTTCCCTAGTATCAATATTTTACCACTTGAATGCAATGTAGAAAGTTACCACCATTTATGTTCCTGTACCCACCTCCCTTTTCATAATTTTCTTATGCATTGCCTCCACACACATTAAGAACAATATCAGACAATGTGACAACAACTTAGTGCTTCCTACCACAAAACAGGATTTTGAAATCTTAAGAGAAGAATAGGGTACCATTTTTAACAAGATGTTTGTCTTTCCGTTGGCTTCTCTTTGTTCCTAATTTTCCAAGTTTTCTTTTCTCTTTATTTCATTTCTGTCTGAAGAACTTCCTTCAGCAATTCTTTTAAAGCAAGTCTGTTTGCTATGGATTCTCTTAGTTTTCTTTCATCTGGGAGTATGTTTATTTCACTTTTATTCCTAAGGAATATTTTTTGACGAATATAGAATTTTGAGTTGACATTTCTTTCAGCGCTTGAAGTATATTGTGCCACTTTCTTTTCATCTGCATGGTGTTTCGTGATTTACCAGACGCATCTGAATCGTTGTTCTCCTGCAAGTAGTGTTTCATTTCTTTCTGGCTGCTTTCAAGTTTTTTGTTTTGTGTTCAAAAAAATGACTAAAATATATTTGGGTTCTTTGGACTTTTCCTACTTAGGATTCTTTGAACTTCTTGAATTTGTAGGTTGATGTTTTCAACCAAGTTTTAGAAATTTTCTGCTCTTATTTCTCCAAATATTTTTTCACCTTACAATCTTTTTCTCCTTCTTCTGGAACCACTGTGACATAAATGTTAGCTCTTTTATTATTGTTGCACAACTCTGAGGCTCTGCTCATTTTTTCAATCTGTCTTCTTTCTGTAGTTTATTTAGATTAGATGATTTCTACTGATATATTCTAAATTTACTGATGGTTTCCTCTATCATCTTTATTCTGTTCCTGAGCTCATCTAGCAAGTGTTAAAATTCCGGTTATTGTATTTTTCAGTTTTAAAATATTCATTGGTTCTTCCTTATATTTTGTACTTGTTGAGATTTTTTATTTTTCTAGGTGTAATTGCTTGTTGGGGCATGTTTATGATCACTGCTTTCAAATCCTTGCCTGATCATTTCAACATCTGTGTAATCCTGACATTTGTATCTTTGATTCTCTTATTCAAGTTGAGATATTTCTGGGTTTTGGTACAATGAGTAAATTTGGATTGATTCTGGATGTTTTGAGTATTATGTCATGAGGTTTTACTTCCCATTTAAGTATGCATTTTGTCAATCAATCAGTCAATCTGCTTATATTTAGAATGCATATCCTAGCTCAATTCTGTGGGTTTTGGTTCAAAGATCAATTTAATTTCAAGTGTTTGCAGTGGTATTCTGGATTACCCCATTGTGTGTTACCGAAAGGCAGTATGGAACATGGACAGCATTTTATGCTATGGTTCAGTTCTCAAAGTCATTTCACACATTGGCTACTCAGGGGGGTGGGGCATGCCCAGGACTTTACATCCAGATTGAAAATTCCTTTCCTTACCTCCCTCTTCTCTTTAATTTTCCCTTCCCCCTTGTAGCACAATGAGGTGGTCTCTGAGGGCAACCACCTCTGCTTGTGTTCCCTTAGTACAGAGGGAATTGTCAGCATGGCTCCTCTCTACTGTCTCTGTGGCTGATGCACCACGTGTATATGGGGAATACGGCACCTCTTTGCTGACGTTCACTTAGTGTAGGATGGGAGCCATCAGTGGGGCTCCCTTCTACCACTTCTACTGAGTCTAGTGGTAAGGGGGGGGTGCAATCATTGCTTGTGTTAGGGCAGGGGGGATGGGAGGTGATGGAAAGCAGTCTCTCCCAGAGTCTCCACAGGCCCAGTGTGGGTGAAAGAGATGTGACTTCCTTCATGGTGTTTGCCCAAAACAGAGCAGGTGTAGTCTAGCTGGTCCCATCCTGCAGAGCTGACCTGTCTCCAGCCTTTGGGTGCAGATAGTAGGTTTGTTGTTTCTTGGTCTGTGCCCATTAATGATTCCGGGTTGCAGGCTGCTGTAGAACCCAGAACAGGGTATATAGGAAGCCAAGTCCAAGGAACTCATCATCAGGTTGCCCCCAGGCCCCCAGGCCGTCTCCTTCTCCCCCTTTCAGTCTCTGGTAGTTGCTTATGCATTTTATGCAGAGTTTTTGTTTTTGTTTTTGTTTGTTATAATTAGCAGGAGGAGTGGGGTGGAATGTGCCTACTCTGTTTTGTCTGGAACCAGAAATTCCTCCCTTTTATTTTTGTTGATAAAATCTTAGTGCCCTTTGACTGCCACCTTGAACCCAAGGAGAGATGAGTTGTCATTGATGTTCCTCTCTCTTGAGCTCTTAAGGTCCTTTACTAATATCATGTAATTCAGCACATAATTACATGCCACCTGCAGTTCTTGCAGATTCATTCGTGTTTCTCGGTCTTGTCTCCATGTGGGACTACATGGGGTGCCTTCCCTCGGAACTCCATGGTGCTCGTTAAGTTCAGGCCTGAAGCTTTGGACTTTTTATTTCTTGGATGAATTAATTAGAACTGTAGAATCAATGTGCTTCTGAAGCCAAACTGACCTGCATTCAAACCCTTGTCTCTACTTTGTATGACTTGTAGCATCTTGAATAAGTTACTTCATCTCTTTGGGGTCTAGTTTCCTCATATGCAAAATAGTTCTACTAATAACTTTATCACAGAAGGTAATGTAAGCATTAAAAGTCAAAATACACAAGGGCACCTGGGTGGTTCAGTCAGTTAAGTGTCTGACTCATGATCTCAGCTCAGGTTTTGATCTCAGGGTCGTGAGTTCAAGCTCCATGCTTGGCATCCAAGTAAAAAAAAAAAAAAAAGTCAAAGTATGCACTAATTAAGTACCTACTGCAATGAAATAGACTGTGCAACATTTTTTTCCTTTTTTCTTCCATTCTCCTTTGTTTTGTGACAACTCATCCTTCACTTCATAAAAGGAAAGTAAGAGGAGTTGAAAGACAAAAAGAGAAGCTGGGGGAGTC
Source organism: Callorhinus ursinus (assembly GCF_003265705.2). NCBI lineage: Eukaryota > Metazoa > Chordata > Mammalia > Carnivora > Otariidae > Callorhinus > Callorhinus ursinus. Next base: position 17,434,820 of record NW_027397090.1, read on the forward strand.
TCGAAACACATCCTTTTTTCTCCTTTTGTTGGGCTTACTTGAATCCAAAAGTTTGTTCTCTACTTGGTTTGTGCCCTGGCTGAAACTCTTTCTTCCTTTGTTCCTCATCAGCCTCGCCATCCACGGAGAGCCTCCAGGGGACGGCCGCGCGCTGCGGCGGCCACAAACACGCCGGCACGGTTCACCCACCCTCCTTTCACCCATCCCAGCCTTTCCCAAAAGGACCCCGCAGAAGTGTGCCCCGTGGACTTTGGAAGCACAAGGGGCACTTAAAAGCAGCTGTATCGTGTAGATGAGGCAAACAGTGAGAAAAGGCCAGCACTGTGAGCCAGGAGAGCTGATGGTGTCAGCCGCCTAGAGCGAGGGAGGGCCCCCGCATCTCTCCTGGGAGCAGGCAGTGGGTAAGTGGCTGCACTGCCGTCCACGCAGCCTGTGTCCCTGAAAGACATGGTTTTTCTACACTGGTGGAACCGTATGGCCAAAGGGAAGGGGGTCGGGCCTCACAGGGGCATTGACTTCGGGTCACTGATGAAAGATTTGGGGCAGAAGCATATAATTAAGGAAAATAAAACTTGGGAAAGGAGGAAAATCAATACAATCTGGTTGATAAATTCTGTTGAGAATAGCAAGAAAGGGGTCGCCTGAGGTGATATTAATCTGGAAAGATTTCCAGGAGGCTGAGGATTTGGGGGTGGGGAGCATGGGGATTCTCTTTTGAGGAGAATGGCCTCAAACTGTTGATGAGAAAATCAAAGGGTATATTTGCAGAATGGTGGGGCAGACAGAGTGGGGGTGCAATTACTCACAGGTTAAACGTCAGCAGTAAAAAGGGAGGTGGGCTGGCTTGGCGGAGTGGAGGCTGTCCCCTCTGTTGATGGGTGGGATGATGCTGGCTGGATGTGCAAACTTCTCCGCTAGCTCTCAACTACACGCTTCTATTGAGGCTTCGCCTTGAAACGTGCGGGAGGTGAGGCGAGAGCAGACTTGGTACCCCTTCCCCTGGGACTTCCTCATGGCTTGGGAGAGACTGAGTGGGTCCTGAAAGTTGGCGTTTAGATTTCCAAAATGGTTCGTCGCCAATTGTGACAATTCATTTTTTTTTTTTTTCCTGGAGAGAAAGGCAGGCAGTGCCTTCCCTGGGAATCCTCGCACCCCCACCTCCTGATGCACACACTCACGTGCTCGCACACGTATGCCCATGCACGCACAAACACACAAGCACACGCCACAGAAAATTTAAAGCAGTGGTTCCCGGAGCTGTTAGAACTGTCACATTTTATAATCTGCTCACATGTATGTTACAGTTGATAGAGAGCAAATGCTCTGCATTTTAACATCCCTAGGCAAGTGTGCAGAGTGTGTGTGGCTTATTGATGACCACGGTGGGGATTCCTGATTTGTTATTTGTAGGCATATATGATTCTGGTAGCAACACTGATGTGATGCACTTTTCTCTCTTAATTTCCCCAGCGTGCTTGTGATTATTGATTTACCAAAGGAACGAATTCTCATTTCGGCAGGCAGTCATCGCTGCAGCTACCGCTGTCTTGGCTCCGACCCCGACGTGCACCTTCAAAGGCCTGTCAAGATTTTCAGGGGTGCGGTCCTTTCTCCCAGGGCCCCGCCCCCGGGGAGCAGCGCTGTGTGTGGATGCGCTGACGGGCCTGTTCCGGCGTGCGCACCACAGGATCGCTCTGCGTGCTTTCTGCAGTATTGTAATTAATCTCCACTCGCTATGTAAAGCTGTGTGCCCCTTGCAGCCGTGGAACACTAGCGTTTGAAGTCGGATGGTGGGATCCCCGGACCCCGTTTGAGCAGCCTTGCCTCCACACTGCGCTGCGGTCAGCATCTTTCCCACGCCAAGTTCTCAAAGTGGGGTCCGCGGCCCAAGAGCTCTAGGCTCACCTGGGGAGTTTCCGACGTGCAAATTCCTGAGTCTGCCCCAGACCTTAGGAGTTAGAGCCGCAGGTGGCCAGTCTTTACTTCTTTGGCGGTGAACCAGGGGGTGGAGCCCTGGGGTCAGGGGCTTCTCCAAAGTCCCCGTAAGCTCTCAGAGCTTCATCCCTCCTTCCGGGCGGGGGGCGGGGGTCCCGATGCTGCTCAGGGCTGATAAGCACTGGCCTGGCCCACACCTCCCTCTTAATGAAGATCACTTCCTCTCTAGTTCCTTCTTGCCAGAGTCAGTCTCTGGGCTCCGTTTCTCAGAAGGGCGTCTAGCCAGTCAGCTATTCAGAGACCCCCTGCCCCGGCGGCTACTGGCCACGTGACCCCCACGTGGACGTCCCTGAGACTGTGGCCAGCCTGTGGGACCAGCACGGCACAGCTTGACGTTTGCTTTCTACTGCCTTTCTACAGTTATTCGCTGGGGTAACCTTGCCGGCCCCCGGGAAGCGAGGGCAGGTCCCATGACTTCTCCGCTCACCCTTGCATCCGCTTGGAAATCCGGATGTCCTTCTGAGCAGAGGATGAGCCCCCCGGATGTGCTGTCAGACCTTCCGCCGACCCCAGCAGGGGCCCAGACGGGAGGGTGGAGGCGGCAAGGGAGGAAACCGCCTCACCGGCTGGGATCCTACGCCGGCTCGCGCCACCTGGGCCTGGCAGGTGCTGCCACTCGCTGTGTGATGGGTGACTCGCGGGTTCTTTCGCTTGTGGGGCCCTGTGGGGAACCCCTGCCTGGCATGTCTGACTCTCTCTCCTTGCTGTGAGCACTCCCACGGCGGCTGATGCTCGGCTGATGCTCGACCGGCCCTGCTTCTCCTGCTGTCGGGGGTCCGTGGCCCCATCCGCTAGGTCCTTTTAAGTAGGACGAAGAATGGCCAATATTCTAGCTCCTTCCCTGGCTGAGTGTAGGGAATTTTTTCTCAGGCATGGTGGGAACTTGCCTTTCCTCCAACCCCACAGCTGCTACACAGCTGTCTCTCCCGTCCACCCCCGGGGGGTTTTCATTGTGAGAGCTGAGGAGTATGTGTGTGCATGGCGGTGTCTGTGTATGTGTCTCTCCACCTGTCATCTGTCATCTGTCTACCATCTATGCTCTGGCTGTCTGTTCTCGATCTAATCCTCCAGTTATCTATCCTGTATCTCTGTCTCTGTCTCTCTGGCTCGCTATCATCTGTCTGCTTACCTAGGTATGGAAAACCATGGATTTGTCCCGATATCCCCAAGTCCATTGGAAAATCAGAGGGTTCGTTCTAATTGTCTCCCCTTTAACTCCTTTTCTGACAGTGGGAAGCTTGGCCGCCATTATCCTTACCACCTCTGACCAAGCTCGCTGTATATACCCCATCTCCTGCGGCGCTTCTGCCCAATGTGCTAAGTCTCCTCAGCCCACGAAAGTCACCCACTGAATGAGCCAGCGAGGACCGCCATCACAGAGTGCCACGGGCTGGGGGGCTTGAACAACAGAGATTGACTGTCTGGTTCTGGAGGCTGGACATCTGCAATCAAGCGTCGGCCGGTTTGGTTTCTCCTGGAGCCTCGGTCCTTGGCTTACGTATGGCCGTCTCCCACCCGTGTTTTCACTCGGTTTTCCCTCTGGGCATGTCTGCCTCCTAATCTCTTCTTCTAAGGACACCAGTAAGATTGGATTAGGGCCCATCCTCATGACCTCATTTTAGCTTCATAACCTTTTTAAAAAACCCCAACCCCAAATACAGTCCCACTCTGAGGTACTAGAGGTTAGGACTTGACCATTTGCACTGGGGTGGGGATGGGGGTGGGGGGGACACATCTCAGCCTATAGCACCCCCCTCCCTCCCGACACTCTTCTTGGTCTGTGCTCCAAACCCCTGCTCCACACTCGCCCCCTGATACCAGCCCCCGTGGGCCACCTCCTCACCCTCTTCGGGGTTCTGACACCCACTTTGGGTGGGTCCCCCGTTGGGTGCCATCCACAGTGCGGGGTCTCTGGCTCCTGCGCGAGGCTCCTCACCCATGCAGATGTCCTTCTGACCCCCTCGAGCACCAGTACTTGATCTGACCTTGGTGTCCCTCTTCCCTCCCCCACCCAGTGTAGAGGACGCCTTCCTGACTCCACCCACTGCCTTTAGGACTGGATTGTTCGGGAAGGAAAATGAAAGACTGGAACAGGAGGAGGAGGAGCAGGGTTTTGTGTCCCAGGCTGGAAGGTCCAGAAGCAGATGCTGAAACAAGTTTGGGGTGCAAGATGTCTTCTGGGACCCCGTGTCTGTGGAAGGAAGGGCTGAGCAGGACGGGACAGGGGAAAGTGTTGAACTGCAATGCAGCTCCTACAGATCCGTGGTCAATCCAAAGGGGACCTCTGGAGCCGGTGCTGCCCATCAGTGTCCTCTGTCTTCCTTTTCCTGCCCCGGTTGGTCAGGGGATCTGTGCTCCCTAGGAAGGGTGGGGTTCCAGGGGCCGCAGCTGACGCAGACCCCGGAGGAGCTGAGGGCCACCTCCCCACAGATGAACAGTGGCTCCTTCCTTGAGGGGGATTCGGGTGGTGCATCTCCAAGTCCACAACATTTTGTGTTTGTAAATGATTTCTATTAATTTTCTGCAGGACCTTACTGGAGACTGAAAAATACAGCACTTCTTCGCAGCAGGGGTGGGGGGCGGGGGGGGTGGTGGAGCGGGGAGCGGGTAGAATTAACCCAAAGAATTCCATTTCCAGTCATGGTAGTTAACCCTTTTGCTGATTGCAGTTATAAACCCTAGGAACAACATACAAAGTAGATTCAACCCTGAGCCGCAGGACCTGCAGTGGATCCATCAGTGGCTTTTCCAGAGGGCACTCTCCAGTCTGCCTGGCACAGGGTTGCTAGAACTGGAACGGAGACCTGGGGTCTTATTGCCTTGAGGTGTCGGAAGACTGAGTGAGGGTCTCTCAGAGAAGCTGGATTTGGGCAGTCACAGAGCGACAAACCCCCAAATCTGCGCACAAACCCCCCAAATCCTCTATGTACCCCAGAAATCCTGATGCATGGTGGGGGGGAACATCATGAGACCAGCAAACAGTCACATCAGGAAGCCTAAAAGAGCAATACGAGCTTTCTCTGCTGATGCTGAGACAGAGCTTGGGGTGAGACAGAGCTTGGGGTCTTGGTCCTACTTAGCTTGAGGGGCTTAGTGAACACCTTAGGGTTTTTAACTGAAACCTCAGAAGAAGCCTAAAATTAGGGGCAGAATTACAACAGATCTGCCCCAACAAAGCATAAAATTACACAGAGGAACAGACCGGTATGGCCATGCAGTGAAATACTGCTTAAACAATTAAATAAAAGAACAAACTACCAGAACACACAACACTATTTATAAATCTCAAAAACATAAAAGAAGCCAGATGCAAAAGAGTACTCACTGTGTGTTCCCTTATATGAAGATCGAGAACAGGCCATCCTCGTGGATAAGCATAGACGTCGAGACGCTGTTGCCCATATAGGGTGAAGCTTGAACTGTGGGGCAGGATGGGACGGTTTATATCGTCAATGCGGAGGTGGTTCACGGGGGTATGCATGTGTCAAAACTCATCAAATTATGCATGAATATTGGTACATATCAATGAAAGATCAACTCAAACCCAACAAAATAATAAAGACGACTTCCTTTGCCTCCCCTACATGGTTACGGAATATAGTGGCTTCACGTAGAGTACTGAGCATCCACAATACAGTTGGTACTGCAGAGAATAATTAAAAGAAAGTCATCTCTCACTAACCATGTTGTAAATGATTGTTTCTCTTTTTGTCTCAATCCATTAAGTCAGACACCTAAAAAATGGTGCTTAGGGCATCATTATTTACTTGAAATAGGAAAACTTCTCTTTGCTATTTTGTTAAATAAGTAGAACGCTAGCAGAAGGAATCTTATAAAACTGCTCTTTAAAAATCACCAAATTTTGGAACCATGGTGAAGTGATGGCTAAGAATTAATTGCAAGAGAATTCCTCTCTTCCTTCTACAGATCTTCCTCAGTCTACAATGGGGTTGTGTCCCAATAAGTCCATTGTAAGTTAGAAATATCTTAAACCAAAAATGCATTCATACACCTGACCCGCTGAATGTGATAGCCTAGCCTACTTTAAATGTGCTCGGAACACTTAGGTTAGCCTACAGTTAGGCAAAATCGTCTAATACAAAGCCTCTTTTATAACAAAATGTCAACTGTCTCATGTAATTTATGGAATACTGTACTGAAAGTGGAAAACGGCATGGGTATGAGTGCCTGGGTCATGTACCCTGGGGATGGCACGGCTCCCTCCCTGGGTGCTGTGGCGGGCTCCCGCTGCCCAGCATCATGGGAGGGGATCACACCGCATAGCACTAGCCTGGAAAAAGATCAAAATCCAGAATCTGAAATCCAGTTTCTATTGAAGGTGTATCACTTTCTCAGCATTGCAAGGTCAAAAAATCGTCAGGTTGACACTTGTCAGTTGCAAATCCCCTGCCCTTGCTCACTCTGAGGACTCTTACCCTGGTCCGTGGATTTTATGTCCTACCTTTCTGCTGATTACTCACAACATATAATTAGGTCTAAGTTGTGAGTGGATGACTTCACTTCAATGTCCGGCAGGCATCTAAAACCCAAATGCAAATCGTAGCTCTCATTCCCACTGACCCGCTTACACCACCCTGCAGTGCAAAACCAAACAACCTTCTCTCCCAGAGAAACTCCTTTCTCTAGTGTTTTGCAAGCCCCAGTGGAGGATTCATCCCTGTGCCATCCTCTCCCTTCATCCTCCACAGGAAAACCTCTGGTGGTTGTGTTGTTCCTATCTCCAGCGTGCACCCCCAAGCCCCCCCATTTCTAGCCATGTCACTGACATTCCCCCACTTGCGAGGCACCACCGTCTGTCCCCTGGGGTGTGCACAGCCTCCTCCGTGCTCTCCCAGTCTGTGTCTTCTCCACGGCAGAGTGAGCATTTAGAGCTAAAAGATGTATGGGGTCACTTTCCTGCTTCTGTTATCTTAATGGTGTTCCAACTGCACTTAGAAGAAAATTAGGGTTCCCTACCATGGCCTGGAAGGCTCCGAATGACTGAGCCCCTCTCCGTCTCCAACACCATCCCTACACCTCACGCCCTGCCCGCCATGTTTTGGCCGCTCTGGCTTTCTCTCTCCCTGTTAGGACACGCTAAGCTCGTCTCTCCCCTCTCCTCACCCTTGCAGTCCAGCTTGTGTCTACCTTCTGTGTGCATCTGTTTAACTACCAACACTCGGCCAAGGTATACATAGTGAAGGTCTAAAGTGAATACAGAGAGAGAGCCTTTCTTCCTTCGCTAGAAGGTAGGATCCTTCAGCACAGACTCGCTGTCGTATTCTCCTGTTGTTTTCTGTACCTTGAGCACCTACTATAGTGTCTGATATGTAGACAGTGATTAATAAACATTGACTGAGGAAATAAAATGACACATTCTCCGCCATCAAGAAGGCATTCTAGAATACTCCGGGACACGTCAACTATGCTCACTTTTGTGTTCTTACTTTCAGATTTGACTTTCTGCGTGTATAATGTTTTACCTAGATTAAATAACCGAGAATGTATGATTTTGGACTTCTGAAAGTATCTTATAATGAATACCTTTCAACGGCTCTACACAATTGGTCTTCATAATTGTGCTTTTAAATGTATGGGTAATGGTTTAGTTACCGGAGGTACCTCAATTTATACTTGGATATATATATAGTGTTTCCAACACAGCAAATGACTTTTCTCTGACACACTATCTCCTCGTCCACAAAGTCAAGATGATACTGATTCTTACTTTCAGACATTGTTTTGAGGATTACATAAGATATTGCATGTAAAGGTATTAGCAGTGCTCAATATCAATTTTTAAAATGATAACTTTTACTATTATCCATATAATAATAAGTTGCAATAAAGCGCTCAATACAAATTTAAAAAATGATTACCGTTACTACTTGTCATGTTGACATTATACTAGACATATTAAACTTTGTGCCTATATTTTTAATTTTAATCCAGTCTGACCACTGCTGTCTTTTAATTGGAATGTTTAACATTTAATGTAACTTTTGATGTGGTTAGCTTTAAGCCTATCATTTTACTATTTGTTTCTGTTTGTGCTTTATATTTGTTATTTCTGTGCTTTGTTTTGGAATAATCGAAATTTACTTAAATTTTTACCTCCATTTGCCTATTTACATTTTAGATATACTTCTTGGATTTAAAAAATAATGTTCATTAAGTTTAAAAGTCTACTTACAGTTGATATTGCACCACTTTGCCTAACATGCAAGAAATCACAAATGTCTACTCCCACCCGCTGTCCTCTGTGTTATAGTATGTATTATATGCATATACATTAACCCCAAACTAAAATGTTGAATTCCTACATTCAACAGTCATATCTATTTTAAAGTTAACAGTCTTTTGTATTTTACTACATGTTTGCCATTTATTCCCTCCTGAACTTCTAAGTTTCTATCTGATGTTTTTTCTGTTCGGCTTGAAAATCTTCCTTTAGAAGTTTTTGTAGTAAAGATTTGCTGGTGATTAATTATCTTTGTTTTTTTTTTTTTTAATCTGAAAGTATCTTTATTTTGTCTTTATTTTTGCGGGAAATAAAATTGTGAACTGACAATTTTTTTCTCTTTACCATTTTAAAGTATTGTTCTATTCTTTCGCTCTCTAGCATTTCTGATGAGAAGTCAGCGACTTTTCAAATTGTTTAGTATTTTCTCTTTCTATTTTATTTATAGCAGGTAGCCAACCATGTTCCTACGTGTGGTTTCATTTGCTTTTTTACCTGCTTGGGCTTTACTGAGTTTCTTGAATCTGAAAATTTATGTCCTTCAACAAATTTTGGAATTTTTTGATATTTCTTCACATATATTTTATTCCTGCTTGTCTCTTTGCCTTCTGAGATTCCAATTACACATACGTAAGAACTTCTGGTGCCTTTTCACGGGTCAATAAAGGTTTGTTTACTTTTCCCCTCCTTTTATCTTTTTATTTTCCTGTCCTCACATTGAATAATTTCTATTGCTCAATCTTCAAGCTCACTTTCTTCAGCTATCTTCAACCCATTATCAAGCTGTTATTTGTATTATCACCTGTATATTGTAATTTTTATCTCTAGCATTTCCATTTGGTTCATTCAGTTTGGTTGCTGAGAAATATTTTCATTCATTGACACATTCACATTCTCCAGCACAGTTATAATACTTGCTTTATATGTTCCTTGTTTGTTACTTTTGACATCTGAGTCAATACGAGTGTATCTTTTTAGACTGGCTTGTTCTTTTAAATGAGGTCTGTCATATTTTTCTGTTTCTTCTATGTGTAGTAATTTGGGATTTTATGGACATTTATAGACATTATGAATAATATGTTGCTGAGGTTCTGGATTCTATGCTACCCCAAAGACTATTGATTTTTGTTCATTTTAGTAGGATGAACCTGGATGAACTCAAGTGCTGCACCCTGAAATCTCAGCTCAGTTCACCAGCCTTAGCTGAGCTGCTTGCAGTCTGCCTCACACTTGCAATGCTCAAGAATTTGGGGTCCTCTCTGTGGCCTTCTCCTTTCTTTCATGTCTAGCTGCCATGATTGCTTTAAACTCTTCTTATTTCTCAAGCCTGTAAAACTGCAGATTTTTTTTTTTTTTTGGTCAGAGTTTTATCCCATTCTGTGGTGTGCACTGGGGACTGCACTCAGGCTAAGGGCCAAAACAAATGTAAACACCCCCACTTCTGTATCCTTCCTCCGTTTGTCTGTGCTCTTCCAGTATCTGTCTACTCAGATCATTCTTCAGTAACTTCAGGTAGTTGTTTTTATTCAGCTGGTGGCTCCTCTGGCTGTTCTTTATATATAGAACTTATATAACTCAACACTAAAAAAAATCCAAATAATCCGATTAAAAAGTGGGCAGAGTACATGATTAGATGTTTTTCTAAAGAAGAGAGATAGATGGCCAATAGACACATGAAAAGATAATCAATATCGCTAATCAACAGGGAAATGCAAATTGAAACCACAATGAGATATCACTTTACACCTATCAGAATGACTAATATCAAAAAGAGAAGAAATAACAAGCGTTGGTGAGGATTTGGAGAAAAAGGAACCCTCGTGCCCTGTTGGTGGGAATGTAACTTGGTGTAGCCACTGTGGAAAACAGTATGGAGGTTCCTCAATGAATTAAAAATAGAATTACCATTTGATCTAGTAATGGGTACTTACCCAAAGAAAATGAAAACACTAATTTTGAAAAGATATGTGCAGCCCTGTTTATTGCAACAGATATGGAAGCAACCTAAGGGTCCATCAGTAGATGAATGGATAAAGAAGATGGGGTGTATATACACAGTGGAATGTCACTCGGCCATAAAAAAGAATGAGATCTTGTCATTTGTAGCATGGATGGACCTAGAAGGTGTTATGCTAAGTGGAATATCTCAAAGACAAGTACCGTATGATTTCACTTATATGTGGAATCTAAAAAGCAAAAGAAACAAACCAGAAATAGACCCATAAATACAGAGAACAAACTGATGGTCACCAGAGGGGAAGTGGGTGGGGGATGGGCAAAATGGGTGAAGGGAAGTGGGAGGTAGAGGCTTTCAGCTATGGAATGAGTAAGTCACGGGTATGAAAGCTACAGCATAGGGAATATAGTCAGTGACATTGTAATAGAGCTGCGTGGTGACGGAAGGTAGCTACACTTGCGGTGAGCACAGCATAATGTATGGACTTGCCAAACCACTATGTGACACACCTGAAAGTAATGTAACATTATGTGTCAACTATACTTCAGTAAAAATAAATAGAAATAAAAAAATTGAAGGAAATTTCCAAGGCGGAAGGATCTGAGTTTTCAGATTGAATGGGCATGTTGACTCCTACGTGCAGCAAATGAGAAAAGACCGCATTTGGGACACATCCTCAAGAAATTTCACAAAGAAAACACCTAGAAACTCCCAGAGAGACAAGCAAAAAAAGTGCCTTTTTAAAGGAATGAGATTTAGAACAGCAAGGATTGAGGAACTGTTCTCTCTTTCTTGAAAAATCACTTAGCAAAATGAAAAAGTTGCTGCAAGAAATAGGAAAATTAAAGATCCAGAGTGCTTCAGATGAGAACAGTGAAGGGATACCCAAGGATAACATCACATCTGGGTGCTCTTGGACCAGCGCCACCGCCCATTTGGGTACCATGTTCCTCATTAATAAGGTGGGGAGAGGTTGAAAAGACCTCTCACAGTGAGGATCCCATAAGTGTTTGTTTTAGTCATCTATGCTGTGTAATAAATGGTCACAAAATTAACAGCTTAAAACAATATACATTTATGATCTCAAAGTGTCTGTGGGTCAGGAGTCTGGGCACAGCTTAGTGGGGTTCTCTGCTCATAGTCTCATGAGGCTGCAGTCAAGATGCCAGCCCAGGCTGGGTTCTCATCAGAGGCTCAACTGGGGAAGGATCCATTTCTAACTGGGCTACTTCAAAGTCTATCCACAGTCTACCTATTCTAATTCTCATAGCACAATGTCCAATTTCCTTAAATCTGAAAAGTAGGCTATCAGCCAAGGCTGGAAGGTTGTTTCCAAGAAGGCTGAGCTCAAGTGTGAGGCAACAAGAATGTGATCTGTTGGCCCGAAAGCCCACCTGGTGTCAAAGAGCAACTGAGATGCTGGGGTAGCTGATCTGGTTTAGGATCACTAAACCCGAAGAATAAACTGTAATGAGGCATTGGGAAGAAGCCGGGCTCTTCACGTTTTCCTTCTTAACACTGGGTAGCAGACGGTTTCTCTTTATTTCTGTGAGATTTTCTAAGGACACTCCACTCCACTCCACTCCACTCCACTTGGAATGTATCTGATTTCTCAAAACGCTTAGGATGAGAACCCTGGGGTCCTTGAAGTTCACTTGGCTACTGTAAAGTGAATGAAACTGAAAGGAGAGATAAATAATCCATTTTTCTTGGATTATTCTTGGATGCTATAAACAAAGATGGAAAGTAAGCCTTAGAGAAATAAAACTTTCCTCATCTAGTGTTTTGTTTTCCTTTACACAGAAAAGGAATTATTCAGAAAATATTGTGAAAATGTCACATTCTTCTTTCTGGAGCATATCTTATAGGCAGAATCTTGTTTTGACAATGTGTTCTCCGTTTAAAGAAGTCATAACTATTAAGTGTTGTCATGAAAAGTCCTTCTTAGGTCTTTATTAAAATAGTTAATAAAGTAAGAAACAGCCTATTGTCTACCTTTATGGCCTTTTCCCTACATACTATATAATGTCTTTTCCTTTCTTTTTGTGCAATCATTTCCCTACATTTTCCACTCAACCAGCTTTACAAAGTGCCTTCTGTTGCTCAAACCCAGCCTTTTATCTCACTCAACAGACTAGCTAGTAAACATTTTACCAAATGCTCTCTGGAATTAGTCACCAAATGATGAAGTGACATAAAAGAGAATTGCTTTACTGCAACCTCATGCTTTGTGATTCTGTTGTCCAGAGTTTCCATCTGGGTCAAAAAAATTTTTCAGTGAATCTGCCTGGCTTTAGAGATTTTCATTTATTTGTTTCTGGTTTGGGAGCCTTTTGTAAATTTTGTCCTTTATATGTTGATGGGATGAAGTATACATACAAACTTCAAGTTATAAAATAAATAGGCTCACGTAGATGAAGAGTACAGTATAGGGAACATAGTCAATAATATTGTAATAATGTTGTATGGTGACTGCACTTATCAAGGTGAGCATTGCATAATGTACAGAATTGTCAAATCTCTATGCTGTACACCTGAAGCTAATTGTGTGTCAACTATACTTCAATAAAAAGAGAAACATACATGAATATTTCAGAATTACAAACCCAGAAAGAAAACCCTAGAAGATACACCTACAGCCACTAGGAAAGAAACAAGTACCTATGCTTGATGGACCCTATCTGTGACTTCTTTGTGAAAAATATGAGGTAGTTTGGAAACATATGATTCCATTCTAATGCTTATTAGCAAGAGCTAACGTTGTAAGTGCCATAACTTACTTTATACCTTATCACTTCCTGAAATGGCATTTGAAGGATAAAGCTTTAAAACAGCATTGGGTAATATTCTTCAAGAGACTGCATAATAAATTCACATGGTGAGGTCACTGTCGCCACTCTTGTTGTTTATGTGAGGATCCCCAAATCCTTGAGGGGATCCAGGCCCCGTGTTAGACGAATGCAGCCCTCCCATGGTGTTCTAACTGAGTGTAAGCAATGAGAACGGGTGTCTTGAAAGGCCTGCGTGGGCCCACGGTTATCAGGAAGGTGAGATTGAACAGCATAGGGCATGGGTATCCTGGAATAGGAAGTGGACCAGGAAGGAACTAGAGAAAGACACCCCACCCCCAACCTCTACCTCTATTTTTATTTTAAATTCTGTGTGGGAGTAAATGAGCTTGCGGGGATTATTTCCTTTTTAGTACCTGAGAACTCATGAGTACTCTGTGATATGGTCTAATCCTTCCAGCCAGGTAAACGGATGAGTCAACCTTAATGAAAATCTCTCTAGCAGTCTCTACTTGTTATAGATAACCTGTTCTGTGTATGTAAAACAGATAATAATGGTAGCCAGTCCTGAAATGGGAAGGGTCTGCAGGTGTCATGATGAGTGTGGGTGAGACATTCAGTCTAGGTCTACAATAGGCTCTTTATTCCATCACTCATCCTCTGAAAAGGAAGTGAGTTTCAAGCTAATCTCATCGGGAAACCCAGAGGCTCCTTGCCAAGAAGACTTTTGACCGACCCTCAAATGGACATGCTAGCTTTCACCACCCAGCACGGCTCCCCTCCTCTGCCCACTTTCTCCAGAGGGCAGGCTGGCTGCAGCCGATTGTGGGCATCAGCACTGAGCACAGAGCACCAAGAGAGGCCCGCTGATGCCCTGCGTTCCAGAACTCCTCCTAGCCCACTTCGTAGCAGCAACCCGAACTTCTCACGGCAGCTAAGGTCAACAGATCCTTTTAGCACCTGCTGGCCCACCTGCTGGCAGAGCTGCCCAGAGCGTCCAGGTGTTTGCCTTTGTACCAGGTATTTGTGGCTACCGCAGGAACACTCTTCCTTGGTTCCTTGGTGGAAGCACCATCCAGTGGAACCAGGATTTCTTCTTAGGCAGAGCCTAAGTTTATGGGAGTAAGGGAGGTTTTCTTTTCTTTTCTTTTTCTTCCTCCGTATAATTATATCATGGTAGGATATATCTGCAATAAGCTGCACATCCCCTAAATGGACAATTTGATGACTTGACAAATGTATGTATCTGTGTAGCTGCCATGCAATCAAGACATAGAACTTTTACCATCATCCCTATAAAGTTCTCCTGGCTCTCTTTGCAGGTCCAGGAGATAAAAAAAGACTTTTAGGCAGCTCTTTTCCTCAAGTTGTTTGCTACTCGAGCAATGAGGCATATATACTTTTCCTTCTATGTGTCGGCCCAGCGACCCCATGTTGGATTCTCTTTTTTGAAATCTGGTTGAGTGGAGTGTGCATTTTACTGCCATTCCAAACCAGGTGCACGCAGCTGAAGACCATGTCTTGGGGGCATTATGAGCTGACAGTAAATTATCTTTAGTTTAGTTAACAAAGTGGACAAAGGAATCAGAACTCCAAGGCTGGGCGAGGTAAGGAAATTGGTTGCACCCTCCGCTCCTGCCCTGCAAAGGCTAGGTCCTGGCCCTGATGAGTGCTGATGCCATTTCTGGATGATGGAGAATCTTCTCCTTGACCCTCAACTTACTCAGATTCCTTATCTGCCCTCAAACGTGAGATTGGGCTGCATAATTTTGACAGGGAGAGGGAAAAGCACCAGAGTTTCTTTTTCTAAGTTTGCTTCCTCATCTCCCCACCCGCCACCCCTTGATTTAGCTAACAGCTTCACTTCTGGTCCCCATCTCTCTCTCTCTCTCTCCACACATCTCTACCTGCTCCTCCCTCATCTTCCCCAGACAAGGGGCCAACAAGGTGGACCCAAGGAGCTGGGGGCCAGGCCCGTCAGGGTTTGTGCCCTAGGGAGGACTAGATTTCAGAGAATCTTGAAGGAAGAGAAGGAAGGACAATCCAGAGTGGGGACATGGCAGGAACAAAAAGGCAAAGACAGAAATCTGAACAGGACAGCCTGACAGCACAGGTCCGGGGAGTCCAGCAGGAACTTATCACTTGTGGAGAGACTTGAGGCAAGGTACTTAATCTTTCTGAACATCAAGTCTCACATCTGTAAAATGGGAAATAATTAATGGCTCTGTTGAGGGTAGATGTGAGGATTATTGCTGACACACGTGGTGTGTGTCTGATGTGCACGGTACTCATGAAATGATGGGAAATGATGACTATTATCATAATGGGATGTGGGCAGGAGCAATGGGGAGACCAGTCTGGCAGAGCAAAGTGCAAGCATGTAGAATTTGAAGAATCCAGCAGGATACAAACCATAGAACATCATTAACGGATATAATTTCTTTTAAAGTCACTCTCTACTTCTCAAATCATCTTAAAAATGGAAACACATGGAAGATGTATGGAACCTGCCACCTGCCTTTTGAGGTTTTGAGATAAAAAATAAGTTAGGAAATTAAATGCAAGGCTACCACTACGTTTCTATGTAATGAATGGGTCAGCACTCGTCATCATTATGACTAAGGCAGTGGAAGGAAAATATGCTGAGCGATTCTGATCCTGATGTATTATGACTTCCTGTTGTGATAAAGGGGTATTTATTATGCTAGTGTTGGGAAAGCACTAATATTACCGAGAAACTGCCCCGAGGGGTGTGATAGGGTATGAAAGTAACTTTCCAGGGACAATGTACGCAACAAATATTTACTCACACATCACAAAGTATGCACTGAATGCCAAGCTCTCTTCCCGGCATTCTGTCCTTATTCTACACTTCTGCATCCCAAGTTCGTGACTGAATTCATTTCCATTAAGGCGTCTTGCTTCCTCTGTCACTTGATATGTATGAGCTCTTCCTACAGCAACTCTTTATTATAATGGAAATATGTCCCCCTAGTAATTTTTCCCATTTTGAGTTTTATTCAGGTGTAATTGACCGATAATAGGCCCATAGGTTTGTTTCATTTTCATACATGTATACATCCATTAAATCATGGTCATCAGCATCATGATCATCACGTCCGAAAGTGTTCCCTTCCCCCTTGTAATCCCTTCCTCTCACCCCTTAACGGGTCCTGGGCAAATGCCACTGGGAGGTGGGGCTGCATACAGAAATGTTACATATGTACCACATACCTGCCAATAATAGTACAGAAAAGACATGGGGATAAAGCTATATTAGGGTAAAGACTAGGGATGGTAAACTAACAATTTTTGTTGGGTTTGTAACGTTAAGAGAAATAATATGTATAATAATAATGCCACCAAAACAGGAAAAAGGGAACAGAGCTATATTGTACTAACATTTCTATATATCGCTGGAAATAAGCTATTATAAATCTGAGGCTGATTCTGATATGTTAAGATGTATATGGTAAACTCTAGAGCAACCACTAAAAAAATCCCTTTAAAATATCATGGAAAAAAAATCATCGAAGACATTAAAATGTAACATTGGAGAATATTCACTTAATTCAAAGAAAGCAGTAAAGAAGGAACTGAGGAACATGACATGAGGCACATAAAAAAAACAAACAAAACAAGTAAAATATCAGGCCTAAATCCAACCATATCAATAATAAATTTAAATGTGACTAAACCCATAGTTCAAACCAAAGGTAGAGATTGTCAAACTGGATTTAAAAAAACAAACAAACAAACGTGATAGAAGCATATGTTGTCTATAGAAGACACGTTTTAAATTCAAAGATAAAATAGATTAAAAGTAAAGGATGCAAAAAGATGTATTATGAGAAGAGGAACCACAGGAAAGGTAAGACGTTTATACTGACATCAGACAAAATATGACATTAATGCACAAAGCAACACCTGACGGAAATGTGGGGAGCCAGGGACAGACAAGGAAAGACAGCTGGTGACTTCAGTACTCCACTCTCAGTAGTGGACGGAATAACGAGGCAGAATATAAAACATTATGGGATGCACCTAAAGCAGTACTTAGAGGGAAATTTATAGCTGTCAATGTCAATATTATAAAAGAAGATAAAGTGAAGGAAACAATCAACAAAATGAAAAGGAAGCCTATGGAATGAGAGAAAATATTTGCAAATCATATACCTAATAAGGGGTTAATACCCAAAATACATACGTGTGTGTGTGTGTGTGTGTGTGTGTGTGTAAACTCATACAATTCAACAGCAAAACCCAACAAACAATCCAACTAAAAAATGGGCACAAGATCTGAATAGACATTCTTCTGAACAAGACATCCAGATGGCCAACAGACCCAGGAAAAGATGCTCAGCTTCACTCATCATCAGGGAAATGCAGATCAAAACCACAGTGAGATATCCCTTCACACCTGTTCTAATGGCTAGTATCAAAAAGACAAGAGATAACAAGTGTTGATGAGGACATGGGGAAAAGGGAACCCTTGTGCACTGTCGGTGGGGTGTAAATTGGGTGCAGCCACTGTGGAAAACAGTATGGAGGTCCCTCAAAAAATTACCAGTAGAAATACCATATGATCCAGCAGTTCCACTCTGTGTATTTACACAGAGAAAATGAAAACACTAATTCAAAAAGATAAGATGTACTCCCACATTCATCAAAACATTATTTATATAGCCAAGAAATTAAACGACTTACATGTCCACTGATGGATGAATAGATTTTTAAAATGTGGTGTGTCTACCTATACAGTGGCATATTATTCAGCCATTAAAAAGAAGGAAATCTTGCTATTTGTGACAACATGAGTAGACCCTGAGGGCATTATGCGAAGTGAAAAAACTCAGACAGGAAAAAATAAATACTATATGATCTCACTTACATGTGGAGTCTTAAAACAACAAAGAGGCCAGGTAAGCTCTTGATATAGAGAACAGATTGGTGGTTGCCTGAGGCAGGGGTGGGTGGTGGGTGAAATGAGTGGAAGGGATCAAAAGGTATAAATCTTAAGTCACAAAATGAATAATCCATAGAGATGTAATGTACGCATAGTGATGATAGGTAATAATAAGGTGTTTCATATTTGAAAGTAGCTAGGAGAGTGGATCTTGAAAGCTCTCATAAGAACAAAAATTGTAACTATGTATGATGATATGTGTTAACTAGATTTACCATGGCGGTCATTTTGCAATATGTACAAATATCAAATCATGACACTGTACACCTAAAACTAATATAATGTTGTATCAATTATATCTCAATGAAAAAAAAGAGACCATCTCAAATCACTCACCCTAATTTCTGCCTTCAGACATTTGAAAAAGAAGAGGAACCTGAATCTAAAACACCAATACCCCTGACCCCTCTTTCTGTGGCTGGTTTCCTGCTGGTGAGCAGGATTTGCCTGGAAGCAAAAGGCAGTGGAGCGTGGTTTAAAAGTTTAAAAGATAACACTTTAAATTAAAAAAATCAAAACACAACTTTGGAAGCTATAGTTTGATCTAAATTTTCCATGCATCCTCTTGCTTGGTTGTCACTTCCAACTTCCAAACACTTTTGTTAGGGAGAAGTGTTTTCAATGTCAATAAATTGTTTAAACATCACTGTTGGAAAACCACCTAAATATGAAAGATTCATTAGACCAATGGGCTTACGTTTCAAAAAGGCCCATGTAACACATCCTGAATTGAAAGCCACCTTTTGCCGGCCAATACTTGGTGTAAAGAAAGAATCCTTCATCCCCACTATATACAACTTTGGGTGTTATTACCAAAGGCACTGTAATTGAGGTGAACGTGAATGAGTTGGGCCTAATGACACAAGGAGGCAAAGTTATTTGGGGCAAATATGCCCAGGTTACCAACAACCCTGAAAATGATGGATGCATAAATGCAGTCCTGCTGGTTTGACAGCAGTTTCAGAGAAGAAATTCCTTATAATTACTGAAAACTACACACCGATGAGGAAGACCACCATTACTGTGGTGGTTCTGAATACTACCAAACAGCCTTACGTATCTGCAGTCATCAAGAGAAGTATTTATTCTATTGTGAAAAACATTAAAATAGACATTTATTAAAATTTTAAAAAATGACAGAGGATTAATTTAAGAAGTTCTTAAAGGAAAGTCTGTGTTGTACATTTAAGTATAAATGTATAGTATAAAAGTATAAATTTCAACCAAGCCAGTACAGTAAGCATTTGGGTGATATTGCCGATTTTTTTGGCCCTTGGTATGAGCATTACTTCATCCATATGATAAAGAGCTTTTGCATACTTACTATGTGACAAGCACTCAGTTAAGTACTTAGTAAATAGCAAACTTCCATATCAAAAGTAGTGATTAGTTTTCGTTAGGAGGGAACAAATATGAGACCTGACAGAATCTGTTTTTATTCCCTTAGACACCCTTTTAAACTAAAGGTTAAAAACTTTTGCATGCCAGGGCGCCTGGGTGGCTCAGTCGGTTAAGCGTCTGCCTTCGGCTCAGGTCATGATCCCAGGGTCCTGGGATCGAGCCCCGCATCGGGCTCCCTGCTCAGCAAGGAGCCTGCTTCTCCCTCTTGCCTCTGCCTGCCACTCCCCCTGCTTGTGCTCTCTGGCTCTCTCTCGCGCACTGTCAAATAAATAAATAAAATCTTTAAAAAAAAAAAAAGGGAGGCTTTGCCTGTCAATCACAGGCTTCCCTGTGGTTCTCTGGGAAGTGGTGCGAGCAGGAGTGTCTGAATCCAGTTGCAGAGCGGGATCACAGATGGTGGTGTTTATCTTGGGCACTATTTCCTCAGACTACCACCCATAGGTAACCCTTTGACTCTTAATCATCCAGAAGGCAGATAAACACTGCTAAAAAGCTGGCAGGTGCACAGACCTTGATGTCTTCATTCTAATTCCAGTTGGAATGTACACTGTATGATCTTAGCCAACTTAATTAATTTTTCTGAGCTTCGGCTTTTGCATTTGAAAAGTGACTATAGTGGTGGTGATATAACCCACAGGATAGGTCTGTATGGGCTGCTTAACTCAATTAATACTATTTGCCTTTCTCTGCTCTTAGCTACGAAGATTGAAGCTACTGGCCCACAATCCCTTGAGCATTAATCAGAGGCCTGAAGACTTAAAAACGCTTAAGAGTCTGAAGTTCACGTTCAGAACTTTGGGCCATTAAGCAGGGTAACAGATTAATAGATTCCATCTGTTCTTGGCTCTTTACAGAGCCGTCTGGATGAAATCTTTTTCAACTTGCTAATTTTATTTGTAATCTAAATACTAAAAAAAAAAAAAAAGCAAGTACTGTACTATACAAATAACATTGTTTTTCGTGAATGATTTGGGGGTAAGTTGTGGCCAGGATGTCCACCACCCCAAATACTTCAGTATGTACACAGATTAACAAGGACATTGTCCTGGGTAATCACGGCACAACCAGCAAAAGTCAGGACATTACACTGATGCATTACCACTATCCACTCCTTGGACCTTAGTTATGTTTCACCAATAATGTCCTTTCATAGCTCAAGGATCCAACCCCGGATGGTGTGCTGCATGTTCTTAGCACACGGCTTGGGACATTTTCCCCTGGAAGAGTTCAGACCTTGATACTGGAAGCCAAGCATTTGTAGCATGTACCTCACTTTGGGTTTATCTGGCCCTTCCTCGCGAATGAATGCAGCTTATAAGTTCTTAGCGGAATAGTCCAGAGGTGTGCTAGGGTCTCAGTGCCTCCTACCAGGTGGAAAGTGACTTCGGTGAGTCCTGTTCCAGGTGATGCGATTTGGTTACTGGGTCGAGGTGTTCTAGTTTTTCACCTGTAATGCTGTTCTTTCTCTCTCTGTGTCCACGGCATTTTGTGGAAAGGTATTTTGAGACTATATGATTATCCAACTTCCTCCTTCTAGTTCTAGCACTGAGGGATGTATCTTGGCTAAATTATTGCTGTGATGTTTGGCATTCACACTTATTATGCATGTATTGTTAGCTGACTTGTATTACTAAAAGCTGACTTTTCTCCCCATTTGCATTTACTTGTTTTTGGTGTGTGTTTACATCTGTATGAACTCATGGTTTCCTATTTTATTTTGAAGGTTTTAATCCTTTCATACCATTACATATTTTGATATTCAAATTCTTTCTGATTTAACCAGTGGAAGCCCCTTCAGTGCTTGCTTCTGCGTCATTTGCCATGTTCTCATCTGCAACACAACATTCCAGGCTCATCTTATATCTGTCCAGCCCCAGTCCCAGAATCAACTTTCTCCGGGAAGCCCTGATCCTTTTTAGTGGAGAATGGTATTTGAACCCCAAGGATTTCTCAGATTAAGTTCAGTCAAGTTGCTGGCTTCTTTCTCCGGATGTCAGTGACTCTAGTGTTGTGAGCTCATGTTTGACTGAACTTAATCTGAGAAAATCCCCAGGGTTAAAACAGGTTCCTTTGCAACAGAGAGCATTTTTGTTTGCTTCTGCTGGGAAACTACCAAGCTGCATCTGCACTGCTCTGTCTGGAGCTTGAGTTCCTTCCATTTTTAAAAAAAAAATTAAATTCATTTAGCCAACGTATAGTACATCATTAGTTTCAGATGTAGAGTTCAATAATTTATCAGTTGCGTATAACACCGCAGTGCTCATCACATGATGTGCTCTCCTCAGTGCCCGTCACCCAGTTACCCCATGCCCCCGACAATCTCCCCTCCAGCAACCTTCAGTTTCTTCCCTAGAGTCAAGAGTTTCATGGTTTGTCTCCCTCTCTGATTTCTTCCTGTTCAGTTTTCCCTCCCTTCCCCTGTGGTCCTCTGCACTGTTCCTTATGTTCCACATCTGAGTGAAACCATATGATACTTGTCTTTCTCTGACTGACTTATTTCACTTACCATAATCCCCTCCAGTTCCATCCACATGGAGGTAAGTGGTAAGTATTCACCCTTTCTGATGGCTGAGTAACAGTCCATTGTACATATGGACCACATCTCCTTTATCCATTCACCTATCAACGGACATCTCTGCTCCTTCCACAGTCTGGCTCTACCATCCTTCACCTGGCGTCGGGTACAAGCCTGGCCTCCTCTGTGGGGTCGCTCCCACAATTTGTCTCTAGAGTCTCATGTTTCTTACCTGCTCTGTTCAGGCTTCAGCTCACTCTTCCCCCCCCCCGCCCCGTTCCTCTCTCTTGGGCGTGGAATGTCCCCTTGCTGCCTCAGGAGCCTCGCCTGGCTGTCCTGGGGAGAGCATCCATCAGTGACCTAGCACCCTGGAGGCCCAGAAGCCTTGATGCCCTCATGAAAGTATTCACAGGTGATCCCCACACCACAGCCAGAGACTTCTTTCCAATGTCAAACCAGGTTATACTCCTTCCTGCCTGCAAAGGTACAAATGTACCTCCCAGCACACTGAGAGCAAAAGCAAACACCTACCTGTGTAGTCCGGCTCATGCCTGTTTCTCGGATTCTGTCACTCACCAACATGTGATCCTTCCAGACGAGCGTTCTTTTTCTTCGCTCCACAGAACACCCTGGCTCCCACTTCAGTGTCCGCACTGGGTACCCCCGTTTGACATTCTTGCCCTTTCCCCCAGCGCCGGTTCTCTCCTTGGCTTGTCTTGGATGGCGGGAACCTTTCGTAGTCGATGCTGCTGAAGCCTGGCTTCGCAGAGCTGTTCCCTCCAACACTGCCACCCTCACCCGCTGGTAACTCCGTGCCACCTGTTAGCGCCCATCACCGACTGAAATTCTTGTGATTCTATTTAACTCTTGTCTGGTAATGTTTTACAAGGATATAATGCCAGGAGAACAGACCCCCGAACCCCAGGGCTGAGACCTCCTAGCACATGGTAGTCACTATTTGTGACTATGTTCGTTGAACAAATAAATGAGGGAAAAGCTACGACTCAGAATATTAGAATCCTTGCAAAGTACATCCTCTTCTGTTAGGAGCATCCCTGAGGTGGAGGGCAGATGGAGTCAGGGAAGCCAAGAGGAGGGGGGCCAGGCCCTCCCCACCAGTGTTTTCCGCTCACTCTTGGTTTGTTAATTCACCAGCCCAGCATTCAAAGAGTCCATGGAAGGTCAACTCTTGGTTTTGTCTCTCAGCCCAAAGCTTATCCTTTTGCTCTTGGACTAAAGTAGGGTGTGCGTGCTCCCATTCTATACATTGTTTGTTTGCTTGTTTGGTATTCGTGAAACTTGCAAGACTTTGGACAAACACGCACATCCACACGAAAGCTGCAAAGTACTTCACAAACCCTCGCGCTGAATCAACATTGACATTCTTCCTGGTGGCGGCAGAGTAGAAGTCCCTCTCGCGGGATCTAATTTGGAACACGCTTGTGTGTCGCGGATGCTCAGAAAGTGAAAACTTCATGGCGCTTTTTGGGGTGAAGGAGGAGTCAGCGCAACAAGGCCCCTTGAGTGGCAGGTGCATACGCTCGAATCTTGCTGTGTGCAGGAAGCAGGGATGGCAGCCCGGCCTCCGTGTGCTTAATGAAAAAGTAAAATACTTTTTCTCTGGCCTTTTCTTTTCCTCTCAGTCATGCATAAGCTGAAAACGGAAAACATACAAACATGTTGCAAAAAGTCAAGCGTTTGGAAATGTCATTGCCCTGGCCGACGTGGTTAGATTTTCGAGCGCGGCCAAAGGGTCCCTTCAGAGCTTTATTTTAACACTGCCAATGTTCATTCTTCCTGGGGGGTGGGGAGGGCTCTGCCTACCCCTTCCCCTTCCTCAGGGCTATATATAAATAAATATATTTATTTATTTATTTTCATACCTTACTGCATACTTTCGGTCAGCCAGCTGCATTTTATATTGCAAATTGGTTTTGACTCTGAGGTCTGGAGTTTCGCTCAAGCCTGACACCACAGATTTTGCAAACCTGGCTTTCCAGCTATTTGAATATACCTATGTATATGATTCATGCTGACATCCCTGCACAGATGGCTCATGTTTGCTTTTGGTGGAGATGAACTCCAAGAGACAGGCTTTTAAAACGATATTCTGAAGTCCAATTCTCTTATATGGAATGCATTTACCTCATTTATTGCCTTTAGGTGGTGTAGAGTATACACGCACAAAGCAAGACCCGTGATGGCTATTAGATCGTGGTAGAAGAGGCTCGGGACCAATATTATCTTTTTCGAGTAAAAATAGCATATTCCATTGCCACTTAGCAATTTAAATTTTTCTTTTGGGTAGAATTTGGGGGATTCATACAGAAAAGGAGAAGGTATTTCGATGTATTCTTGGTTAGTAGGACAAGATCCTCTCATCCCTCTGTGGGTGAGTAAGAGTTTCCTGATGTAACTGTGAAGAAGCTATAAAGGCGCTATCATACAAAATTCGTCTGGTCTTTGTCACACGCTCCTAGCACAGAGCTGCTAAAAGCCCTTGGAACTCCCCGAGAGGTAGAGGAGTGCCTTTGTCCGTCATGAGACCCTTGGATTGCTGCTGAGTTTATGCTAATGAGATGAATCTTGGTGGGTCCCCAATAGCTTCAGGATGGCCGGGGTTACTCTCCAGAAAGAGCCACCACGTGATTCGAAGACTGGGACTTTGAGGCAGCCCAAACTCCAGAGAGGGGAGGGAGAGTTAGAGATGAGTTCCATCACCAACAGCTAATGATTTAATTAATTGTGTCTATGTAATGAGACCCCAGTAAAAATTCTGGACGCTGAAACTCAGGGGAGCTTCTTTGGCTGGTCAGCATATTGATGTGGCAGCAGAACGGTGTACGTGGTTCCCGGAGGAATGGGCATGGAGGTCTGCATTTGGGACCCTCCCAGACCTCACTCTGGAGTCTCCTCCTTTGGCTGGTCCTGAGTTGTATCCTTTCTAAGACAATGGCAATCGTGACTATACCACTTTCCTGAGTTCTGGGCACCGTTCTCGTGAATTCTCAAGCTGAATGGGGTCATGGAAACTCCTGAATTTGTAGCCGGTTGGTCAGAAGTGTGGGTGCCCTGGGACCCCCTGAACTTGTGGCTGGGGTCTGAAGAGGGGGCAGCCCTATGGAGGACGGTGCCCTTAACTCATCGGGTCTATGCTGACTCTCAGTGGTCGGTGCCAGAATGGATTTGCAGTACACCAGTTGGCGGCACAATAGAGGCAACATTAAAAAAACACTGAAGCTAACTAAAAGGCAGACTTTGTGCCCATGTCTGGGTAAAGCACGTAAGGGTCTTCTGAGACAGAAAGGGTGATGGGACAGGCTGAATTCACCTACTGCTCTTTCAGAAAGCACCCTTTCATTCCTCACAAGACACTAGTGTCTATCTCCAGCCATTAATGTGGGGGTGTGTGTCTATGGAAGGTTTAAGGGTTTTTAATTAGGGCAGTCACCATCAGGAAGACAAAGGGAGATCGCATGATGGAGGAAATGAATGGTCTGCCTCCCACTCCACTCTTGGGCCAGTGGGGGCTCAGTGGTAGGAAGGAGGGGCCACAGCTGGAGGAGCCACTGAGCTGGGAGACTGGGAGCAGGAATGGGTGTCTAGGGGACAGGGGGTAAGCGCCAGCAAAGAGGTGGAGAATGGGCATTCTCCCCATGTTGTGTGGAGTACATGTTTGCTCCAGTTTCCTGAAATTTTGAACCCAAGCTGCTTCTAGAGGCATAAAGAATAGAATCCTCATGATGAGTCCTGTAAACAGTGGTGGATGCGACATGTCTAGTGGCTTCAGGACTGTGGACGTATTGACAGATGGGACCTGGAGGAGCAAGGTCAGCTTTTGAGCACTCGAACTGGGGCTAATGAAATGGACGGGTTGAATTTTTGATTTGACTTAATTCATTTAATTTTAACCCACCGGCTGTTAAGTTGAAATAGCCTCGTATGGCTAGTCACTCCCTTCCTGCATGTCCCAGGTCTAGAGGTTCCTGAGGTCCTGGAGAGACAAGGGTGACAGGCTGTGAATCCCATCTTAGTGCAGAGCAAACTGTGAGACCTTAGGGGGCTTGATATCCTTCTCCATGTTCACTTTCTTCCTCTATAAAAAAAGGGAAAAGAAAGACTACCTCATAAAACTGCTTCATATGTGAGTGCCTGCTCATAATAGGCATTCAGTAAATATTAGACAAAAAAGTCTACAGATAATGAGTTGGAAACAACCTACATCAGTTTTGAAAGGTGAGTTTTATTGTCTTCAAAAGCAAATGCCAACGTGCATGTTATTGAATTCGTTTATGTTTTTATTTGTCTCAGAAACCCATCTGCATATTATAATTGGAAAGTAAAAGTATGTTTCACAATATAGACACTAACTGAATGGCTTTCTTAGGAAGCTTCACAAGGTTAACCATATTATTCAATAAATACGTCTTGACTTTACCTTCAAATGACGTTATCTGGGACAAAAGGGTTTGTTTTCCTACCACTTGGAGTCTTTTTTCTCATTTTTAATAATAAAAAAAAGTCCAAGAGCAGTCACTGGCACAAAGAAATAGCATGGTGTGGCGCACACAATCTTGGGAAGTCACTTTCAGAGAAAGCTTTGCTGCCAAACCGGGCACCATGTTTATCGTTCTGTGGGCGAGAAGAGACAGTGCTTCTCAGGGCCGCCTCCCCCGCACTGAAAGAGCCTGCTTGTGATTGTGATTCAGACAGGTCACCACGAGACACGAGCAGAACATAGTGTTCAACTGCTTTTCATTACCAAATATATATATATATATATATATATATATATATATATATAATTAGAACATTGTTATAATTATGTACCTTACCAGGGCTGCAGCAAAGAAAAGAGTATTTGCTAACCTGCCAGGATCTTGCCAATAAATTTCCATGTGTTATGGTAATGTTCTCTGCACCAAACCATATCATCCCAAATTATAAATGACATTTCTTACCTTCTAGGAAGAGAGGAGATGCTTGGGGGAGCCATGGGAAAGGATGAATGTGACGATTTGTGCCACACACCCAGCCACTTCACCATCGCGATAGTAAGAGTTGCCATCTCGCGAGCACCTGTGGCGGGCCTGGCCACGAGCTGTGAGCTCGACCACCACCCTCCGGAGAGTACACTTGTGCTGATTCTTGCGTGCCTGGGAACCGGAGGCTCGGGGCTGGTTGTTGCCAGAACTTCAGGTCACACCCAGGTTCTCCGTCTGCCGGAGAACCGACAACTGACCCCTTTTCCGATGGATGACATTGAAGAGCAGCGACCTTACATTTTGAAGGGTGTCTATCCCAAGAAAACAAAGAGTATACAAGATTAAAAATAAGTTTGTGTCACAAATGAAAAAAAATCACAGAAAATGAGAAAAATCATAAAAGAGTGAAATTTCTAAATTCTGAGGAATTTTTCTAATAAAATAAAGAGTAGTTGTTGCTGTGCTCTGGGCACTGTGCAGTAGAGTTGTATAGGAACTCACTAATGTATACAGGAACCATATGAGGGAAGTTCTAGGATCATCCCCATTCACAGATGAGGGAACAGAGCCCAGGCATGGTCAGCGACTTGTCCAGAGTCCCACAGCTAGTGGTAATGGGGGAGCTGAGACTCAGAGCCCGCATCTCTCCTAGCATGACAAGCACAGTTGATAAAGAACAGTTGATAGTCATGTGCACGCTGCTGGATCTGGTAGGGTCTTCAGAGGGCTATTTCCTTTCACGGCCCTTAAGGTGAGTTTTGTCAAAGTATTATTAAATAATTTATTTGGAATAGTCTTCACAAGAGTTTTAAACTTTTTAAAAAACTTTTAAGAGAGAGAGATTGAGCATGCACGAATGGGGGTGAGGGGGTGGAGGGGTAGAGGGAGGGGGGGAATCTTAAGCAGGCTCCGAGCCCAGCACAGAGCCCAACGCAGGGCTTGATCTCACGACCCTGAGATGATGACCTGAACTGAAACCAAGAGTTGGATGCCCAACCTACTGATCCACCCAGACCCCACAAAAGAGTATTTTACAGCAAGGAGACGGGTCTGTCCAGGTCAAAGCTGGAAAAGACCAAGAGGGCCTCTCAGTACCATGGACCATTCCCCCTTCCAGGAACAGCTGGCCTTGCCGTCTGGACCCTGAGGGATACAGAAGCAGCCCATGAACTTCACAGACAGCCATGAACTTGGCCTCTCTAGGAGGCCCTCCAGGAGCTGTCCCTGCCAGATCAGTTGGAGGGCTGCCCTCTCCTTCCTCCCTGGGAACCCCAGGTTGTTAATTTTGTTTATCTTTTCAAAAAACCAGCTCTTAGTTTCATTGATCTTTTCTATTGTTTTTTTTTTAAATTTTTATTTAAATTCAGTTAAGTTAACATATACTGTATTATTAGTTTCAGGGGTAGAGTTTAGTGATTCATCAGTTGCATTTAACACCCAGTGTGCATTACTTCATGTGCCCTCCTTAATGCCTATCACCCAGTTACTCAATCCCTCCACCCACCTCCCCTCCAGCAACCCTCAACTTGTTTCCTATAGTTCTATTGTTTTTTTAGTCTCTATTTCCTTTCTGATCTTTATTATTTCCTTCCCTCTACTAACTTTAGTCTCTGTTTGTTCTTCTTTCACTAGTTCCTTTAAATGTAAAGTTAGATTGTTTATTTGAGATTTTTCTTGTTTCTTGAGGTAGGCCTGTATTGCTATGAACTTCCCTCTTAGAACAGCTTTTGCTGCATCCCAAAGATTTTGGGACAATTTATTTCCATTTATATTTGTCTCCAGGTGTTTTTTTTTATTTCCTTTTTGATTTCTTTATTGACCCATTGGTTGCTTGATAGCATGTTGTTTAGTATCTGTTCGTGCCTCTTTCTTTGTTTTTTTCTTGTGGTTGATTTCTAATTTCATACCATTGTGGTTAAAAAAGATGCTTGATGTGATTTCAGTCTTCTTAAATTTATTGAGACTTGTTTTGTGGCCTAGCATGTGACCTATCCTGGAGAATGTTCCATGTGTACTTGAGAAAAATGTGTATTCTGCTGTTTTTGCATGGAATGTTCTATATGTATCTGTTAAGTCCATCCGGTCCAGTGTGTCCTTTGAGGCTGGTGTTTTCTTATTGATTTTCTGTCTGAATGATTGGTCCATTGATGTAAGTAGGGTGTTAAAGTCCCCTACTATTATTGTACTGTTGTCCTTTTCTCCCTTCATTTCTGTTAATGTTTGCTCTATATATTCAGGTGTTCCTATGTTGAGTACATAAATGCTTACAAATGCTATGTCCTCTTACAGGATTGACCCCTTTATCATTATGTAGTGCCCTTCTGTATCTTTTGTTACAGTCTTTATTTTTTTTTAAAGATTTTTTCTTTATTCATCTGTCAGAGAGAGAGATAGAGCACAAGCAGAGGGAGAAGCAGGCTCCCTGCTGAGCAAGGAGCCGGATGCGGGACTCGATCCCAGGATCCCGGGATCATGACCTGAGCCGAAGGCAGACGCTTAACCGACTGAGCCACCCAGGCGTCCCTACAGTCTTTATTTTAAAATGTCTTTTGTCTGATGTAAGTATAGCCACCCTAGCTCTACTCCCCCGCCCCCTTACTTGGATCTGGATATCATTTTCTAGGTCTCTTGCCATGCACAGGTGAAGAGGTCAGTCAAATCCATACCACCACAGAGATTTCATTTATTGCCACAGATGCACAAAATAAATAACCCAGCATCACACACAAAAGAAAACAACAACAAACGCCCTTTGTATCTTATGAGATTGCTCCACAGAAGAGTAACTGAATACCTGACAAGGCAAACAGGCCAAGCTCACTTATGAATATAAATGAAAAACTCCTAAAAATGTATGTTATAATCTACATGTTTCGATGTCTAATATATAACACATAAGCATATTCACCCGAAAATTGCAAAGAGAAATCTTAGGAAATCTGTTAATATAATCGATCATGTTACAAACTCAATGAGGAAAAGCACATGATTCTCAAAAGATGCATAAAAAAGGCATTTGATGAAATTCTGCATTTACTCATTATGAAATACATTCAGAAACCAGTCATAGAATGGAACCTCCAAAGCCAGGTAAACATCATCTTCTGAAAGCCTACTGCAGATATGACCACGTGACAGGCAAAGATTAGAAACAGAGCCTTGAAAGTCAAGGGTGCTGCTACAGTCAGCTCTGTCTTGAAGGGCCTGGCCAGCATGAGGCAGGGAAAAGAGGCATAACAACCAGAAAGAAGAACAAAGTCAAACCATTATTGGCAGAAGATGCGACACTGATATGGAGAATGTAAGAGAAAATAGAGACAGATGTGTAACCACGCTAGATTGGTATTTTCATAATATAGGAGATTTATGCAAACCAGAAAGAAAAAGACAACGGTCCTAGTCCATTGTGGCTTCCATAAAAGAATACCACAGATGGGGCGGGTTATAAGCAGCAGAAATCTATTTCTCACATTCTGGAGTCTGGAAGTCCAAAGTCAAGGCACCCGTGGATTTTGCAATTTTATTTTATTTTTTTTAAAGATTTTATTTATTTATTTGTCAGAGAGAGGGAGAGAGAGAGAGCTCGCACAAGCAGGGGGAGTGGGAGACTGAGGGAGAAGCAGACTCCCAGCTGAGCAGGGAGCTCAATGCAGGACTCGATCCCAGGACCCTGGGATCATGACCTGAGCCTAAGGCAGATGCTTAACCGACTGAGCCACCCAGGCGTCCCACAAGGGTGCAATTTTAAAAAATGGGCCAAAGAAGGGATAATTCATGGACAAGAAACCCTGAAAGATCAAAGAATGTATGAAAGAGGCTCAACCTCCCTAAAAATCCTGACATGTAAATAATAAATGAAATCATTCAGACCCATCAGATTGGAAAAATTATCAGGTCTGATCATTCCAAGTGTTGATAGATATGGAGTTGCAAGGATTGTTACTTCATGGAGTGGTTTAGCAACATGTGATTTAACCAGTGACCCAGCAGAGGCAGTACTAGGTATATTTTAGAGAATTTGGAAAATGATCACACCGAGTCCTAACTAAGGTGTATGTTGGGGCATTGTTTATTAACAGCAAAAATCAAAAACCACCTAGTTGTCCACCTATAAAGAACTGGATAAATAAATTGCTATATATTCATACAATGAATAATGTTAATCAGCAAGAACGAATATACTAAGACATAGGTATGAGCATAAACCAATCTTTAAAACGCTTGTTGGATGAGAAAAGCAAATTATTGCGAATGAATGCATACCTGGTTAAAATTGTGAAACACGTACCG
Source organism: Callorhinus ursinus (assembly GCF_003265705.2). Taxonomy (NCBI): domain Eukaryota; kingdom Metazoa; phylum Chordata; class Mammalia; order Carnivora; family Otariidae; genus Callorhinus; species Callorhinus ursinus. Next base: position 17,465,959 of record NW_027397090.1, read on the forward strand.
CAGTATTATAAATTGGTTGTGGACACAATCTAGAGGTAAAATATAAACACAGGGTCTGATGAGTGCCCACGTGCTTCAGGAGAGGGGCAGCTTCTGGGGAGGGAGGAGTGTGGGGTCTCACCTGCCCGGGTGGGGGTCACCCAAGAAAGGGGCGCAGCCCTGGCCAAGGGCCAGTGTGCGAACTTGCAGTGCTGAGTAGGTTACACTCATTGCTTCTGCTTCCTGCATGATGACTTTTCTGTACAAGAAAAGATTGAGAAAGAGAGAGAACCGGGGGGTGGGTGGAGGGAAGGGAGGGGGAGACAAGGGAGGGAAGCTGGACCCTTGAGTTCCAGCAGATCTCCGGTGGTGGGGTGCGGGGGAGGCAGGGAGCCCTGGGCCTTGCACAGAAAGCAAACCAGGCTGGTTTGGTCCATTTGGAGTGGTGCTTCCAGAAGCCAGAGCTATGTGGCCCGAATCCCTACCCTCACCCTTCCGGCTGAGCTTTGCCGATGGAGCAGCCTCTGAACCCTCTGGAGGCCCTGACTCAGCAGGCCTGGGGTGGGTGCCACCAGGCACCTTTCTGCAGAGTTTGCAAGGGGTGTTCAGGCTGCCGTCCCGAGGAACATCCTGTGAGAACCACTCAGGCCAGAGAAGACTGGCCTCTGGAAGGAGGGTGACAGGACAGAGGGCCAGTTCAACTCGTGTCCTCTGAGCCTTAGAAATAGTATTTTGAAATCAATGTAGTTTGACCGTCTGGCACTCACTGAGAGTTGAGACATGTCTTCACCCCCCTTCACCTTATGGGGCAGGGAGGGGTCAGGAGGAGGGTAGGGGGGGAGGTGGTGGGAAGACGGCACACAGGTGTGGGGCTGTGGGGTCCCCCCACGCGGCACCAGCTTGCCCAGGCAAGAGGAGGGGAAGCCGGATTGCAGGCACAGGCCTGACACCCACTTCTGCGGCTTCACTGGGCTGGTTCTTGGACGAGACCTCAGAAGCTCACATGTGTCAAGTGGACAGCTTTCCCTAAGCCTCCCAGTGTTTACTGGGGTAAGCTAGCTTGTGGCTTCTTTCTTTCCCCCTCGATGTTGAATCTCTGCCAGATTCTCACTCGGTGTTTTTGCTGGGGAAGTGAAGAGACTGTCCCCAGGCTTGGAGGAACAGCACCCGAAAAAGAAAGGATTAAAAAAAGAAAGACAGTTAGCTTAGCGCCCAGCCAACTAGCCCCTTGTCAAAGTTGCTGGCTATGAGGAAATGTGGGGGTTTTGTTCATTTTATTTTGTTTGGATTCCGTTCGACAGAGATATGCACCGTTTCCATAGCCAATTCGATGACACCTCCATCTCCTTTATCCTGACGGAGTTTGGTTTCCACGTGGCGCGGAGGAAAGCGCCGAGAGCCATCCTGTGATCCCGCGCTGGGGCACAGGGGCCGGATGCGTTCCCACCTCCCACCCGGACGCCCCTTGAATGGCCCTGGGCCTTGCCATGCACGGCTTGGGTGGGCACCTTGGGGTGCTTGCAAATACCCGAGCAAAGACGGAGCTGGTGGTAGTGTCTTCTAGATACTAGGCCAGTGACTGACTCGGCCGAACCCGGCCCGGGCGATGGCTCTTCGGGACGCCCGTCCAGCAGACGGCCATGTCTGCCATCTCAGACACCGGTAGGCAGGAAAGCAGTGATCAGAGACAATTCATGGCAACCACGTGTGTGGAGCAAGCTGTCCCTTCCATAGCTCTGCTCACCTGTTCCCAGGGCAGGGACCCGGGGGGCCCACTGGCTCTCCATCCTTTCTCCACGCTGCCATGGCCAATGCCCACACGTTCAGATGCACGTGTGGGGCTCTCAGGATGATGCACGGGGCAGGCATGCCAGCCTCCTCGGGGATCCGCAGTCTCCCCGAGGCTATGACAATGACATCCCCTTTGACTCATGCTCGAGCGCACCTGTGCCCTCACTCACCCACACAGAATGCCAGGCACGGTGTCTTGCACACAGTGCCCCAGGTTCGCTGTGCACTGAGCCCATGTGATTAGAAGCCGGCCGACGGGATATGTTGTCTCTGTGGTGCCCTGCTCCAAACCAGGCTGCCAGGGCCCATGTCATGACTAAACATGGCCACCATGAAGAAGCTGTCCCGCTCTCTGACAAAAGGAAGCCCCCACTTCAGCCAGGAGGCTGTGGGGTCCCCACCAGTGGACCTAGAGGCCACACAACCTCTGACACTCAGTGGTGACCCTGCTGTGCTGCTTACAAATTCAAAACACAAACAAAACCCAAAAACTCCTACCAATTCTTGACCTGTTTGCATAAAGACGGCTTTAGTCATATACTGAGGAACCTCTGCCTAAGAGCACTTTCTCTTAGCAGGGCCCGTCACTCACATGGGAGGGAGAACCACTAGGGGAAGACCAGTTAACGAGGCAAAGGACATGGTGACCAAGGGGTAGTGGCCAGGGCAGGGACAGAAAGCACCATCAAGGTAGCTTGATCCGCCGGCAACGGATTCTGGGCCACTTATGAGAGTTAACTTCACACGTCAACTTGGCTGGGCCACGGTCCCCAGAGGTGGTCGGACAGTATCCTGAATGTTTTCTGTGAGGGTGTCTTCAGATGAGATTAACATTTAAATTGGTGGAGTCTGAGTAAAGCAGATTTCCCGCCACAGTGTGGGTGGGCCTCGCCCAAGCAGTTGACGGCCTGATGAGCCCAAAGACGGACATCCCCGCCAACAAGAGGAAATTCTGGCAGCAGCCTGCAGCATCGTTTCTTCCCAGGTCTCCAGCCTGCCGGCCACCCTGCAGGTTTTGGATTTGCCAGCCTCCATATTCATGTCAGCCCATTTCTTAAGTTAAATCTCTTTCCCTCCGTATACCTATGTCCTATTGGCTCTGCTTCTCTGGGGAACCCTGACTCATGCACCCCCACCCCCCACCCTGCAGGGCCCGCAGCACACTTCACCTCAGCCCACCCTGCTCCTGGCCACCTGGGAGCAGAGCTGAGGGGCAGCTAACGAGACAGTTGAGGTTGGAAAGGAAGAAAACTGTAAGGTAAGGAGCTCTGTGATCCCCACGTGTATTTGTTCATCTTGCTGAGGAGTCACTGAATTTCCAGAAGATTCATCTGTGACCTAAAGAAGGTTGGCAGCAAAGGTGAAGAACACAGGTAAGGGAAAGCTTATGAGCAGGACAAGCTATTGGGCTGGTCAGAGAAAATAAGGAGGCAAGGAGGCCAGGTTAAATATTGGAGAGACCATCCCACATTGAGACAAGTGTAATTCTGCCTTCATTTCTTTCTTTCAACACATATACGAATGTATTGTTGCTTGTTTAGAAGCTCTGATCCTTCGTCAGGACCACAGGGCATCTCCTCATCTCCCTCCACATCTGCAATCTGCAGACCTCATGAAGCCAGAAACTATGGTTTCCTAAGGCTGAACTGTCGGGTTTAGACGGAAGAATCCAGAAACGAAGAGACATGCCTTTTTCTTTCCCTCTTCCACCCAAACACGACCAAACCTCCTTATTTTGTCAGTGTCACACCTTGGAGCTCATCAGTTATTTGAGTTAATGTTTGGTTGACCAGGCAATACCCACAAAAGAGAGATTTATCCCCCATCTGCAACTGTAATCCAGGCTGTTACACAGACGGCGAGACTCATTTGTAAAGCAATCAGCAAGACCGTTACTTAATTAAAGTGCCCAATGAGAAAACAGAATTTAAAGTTTCTTAAATGTCAGATTTGTACTATCGTAGAGTCTCGTCTAAAACACCAGAGTGTTGGGGCACCTGGTGGCTCAGTCAGATGGCCGTCTGACTCTCAGTTCAGGTCTTGATCTCAGGGTCGTGGGTTCAGGCCCCGCATTGGACTCCATGCTGGGTATGGAGCCTACTTAAAAAAAAAAAAATACACAACAGTGTAAATTCCATGCTGTGCTTGGCTCTCAGTAAACATTTTTTTGAACTAATGCACCAGCCCAAGGGGCAGAATGGCAACAGGCATCTCAGAATGGTCACAATCCTCTCCCCAGAGCTGCAATGGCCAGAAAGACGGAATGGTTTTCTAGAAGATTCACTGGCTGCGTCTAACAACAGTGACAAGTGTTTGCCACACACCATGCTACCCACATGACGTAAATACCAGTTTGCATTCATTTTTCTATGGGATCTTCCCTGCAACGCCCCGAAGCTAGCACCATGATGGTTCAGAGGAGGGCCTGAGCTCAGAGCCAGTGGGCAAATGCCCAGCCCCGAGCTGGGATGGCGCGCAGGGAGGACTGGACCTGACGGGTGCACGCTGGATGGATGACTCCTCGGCCCCGTGTCCATCTGAATGGGAGCACAGTGCAGAAAGGAGCAAAGTGTGTGTGCAGGGGCTCCCCATGGCACTGGGTGAGCAAGTCGTAATGGACAGCCCTGCCTCAGTGCTTGCCCAGGAACGGCAAACCCAGAGGACCGGCTGGGAGCTGCAGGGTGTGGGCTGAGGAAGGAAGGCATTGCCTGACTGTTGTCAGCTTCCAGGTTAATTCCATAGGAGAACCACTCCCTCTAAGACACCCCTCCTGGTTGAGGCCTTCTAGAGCAGAGTTTGGGTGGTGGTTTGTTGTTTTTTTTTTTTTTAGCTTCTTTCTTGCCTGAAATTGTTCTTTGTTAACAAGGGGGCCCCTTTGTTGAGTTTTAATAGTTAAATTAACATCTTCCGTCACTCTCTGGCAACGTTTCCAGAATGTTCCATCAGCTAGGTTTGCTCCCAAGGCGAGAATGACACGTTGGGCTCGGGTGTGTGCAGATGGTATTGTTGATATTCTGTAGGAGAGTCAGCTGGGCAGCTCTGGCTCAAGCAGACCACATCAAAGCTGCCTTTGTGAGCTGCCGCGGCCGGTCCTGCAGGGGCTTGCTCACGCGGCAACCGCCTCGCCGCCCGTGCAGACACCACCAGAACTCAGAGACGGCAAACAAGCTGCGAGCACTTCCATGCTGGCGCTGGGAGACGGCATGTGCAGATCAGGTGTCCGGGGGTGTTTCCTGGGGGCCCTGACCCTCGGGGACACCTTTTCTCCAGTTAAATCAGCACTCGCTGCTAACACAGTAACAGCTAACCACTATTGAGTTCTCGACAGGTGTCAGGCACAGACTTCTGTCGTTGACACAAATCGATTCTTCGTGACCACCAGCTAAGGTTTAGGTATTGCTGTCATCCCCATTTTACAGTTGAGAAACAGAGGCAGGAGAGGTTAGTGTCCCTGTGTTCATGAAACCAAGCAATGGTAGAATTGAAAGTTGATGCTCATTCTGATAAACCCCAACCCGGACCTGCCCGTCCTCTGGCACGCGTCCCCGCTGTGGCGCTGGAGTTTGACTTGAAACCAGGAAGCTCTCGAGAGCACCTGGAGAACTTACCAGGTGCCGGAGAGCCTGCTGACTCCTTGGTTCAACCTCCAGAGATTCCTGCCGGCTGCATCTTGGGCAAGGCGGAGACCGCACAGTGAGCTTAAAGCATGACACTTTGGGCTCAGCTAGCCACGGCTTGAACCCGGCTGCTCATGAGCTGTGTGACCACTGTTTGCTGGTGTCTTCACTGGTAAAACGGGGACAATCAGTACTTCACCCGCAGGGTTAGAAGGAATAATTGAGAAAAAGTGCCTAAAGCACCTTGGTGCACAGAAACGGTGGCTACGCCTTTAGTAAGGGGCTCTGTCCTGAAAAGTGAATTCATCTTGGGCTCAAAAGGTTATTTTAACTAATAATAACTTAACATTCAAAGAAGAGTTTTAAATGGACTATAAAGCTCCTTGCGACACCACTGTAGTTGTGTTAACGTTTGCAGCACGTGAATGGCAGGGTATGGAAGGAAATTCCCCTCAGCCTCAGTTTGAATTTTGCTTCAGTGAACTCACGTGCTTTGATTTGGTTTTGGGGGTGCTACCAAGGGACATGCTTGGTGCTCCCACCCTCTGAGACAACCGTCAGGAGACAGCTGGGGACCGAGCAGCTCGCTATGCCCTCCTCCTCTGAGAGTGTCTGCCACTCCTACGTCCCCCTTCCACAGCTAACCCAGGCAGTTGTCCAAGTCAGCACTAAGAGCCCCTAACCCCCGAGACAATCAGGTAGATAAGCAAAGCTCGAGGGACACATCCCATGCTGCAGCAATTTTCCTAGTTGATGTCCAGCCTCCATTCCTCACCTGTGCAACTAAGCATGGAGGAGCCAAGCATAGGAGCTGTGCCCACTTTTTCCTGCCTCTATCCAAACCCATGGGGGGCTGCTAGCCTTATGTTTCTGTGATTGTATTCCCCTAAATAGTAACCATATGGTATTTTACAATAGCACCTGTCAGGGAGGAATGTAAATAGGCCAGGCCAGGGGAGGGCGACCCTGAGGACAGCAGAGCTACGGGTGGGAAGGAGGAGCAGAAACTAGGTCATCAACAGAGGGCTTTCAGAAGACCACAGTTAGCATCCAGGCTCCAGTGCCATCAATGGAGGACATTTGTAAGATCACAACTGGTGGCAGCCTAGGCTCCAGGAGATAGGTCATTATCAGGGCCCAGGAATAGGGAAGATACGCTGATCTGGGCAGGCCACTGGCAACCTTGAGGACAGAGGTGGGAGCTGACAAGGACAGCGCAGGGCCCACAAGCCAGCGGATTGTGGTACAAAAGTGGGTGCTTTATTATAGAGACAAGCTTTAAGTCCGGGCCCTGGAGTAGGCCCAAGTTCACAGGAGACTAACAAGTTCAAGCTCCATATATTCACTTATCAACAATTCATCCATCTACTCAGCCATCTGCTTATCCAGCCATCCATTTATCCACCTAGTCATTCATTCCTCATCCATCCATCCAACCATCATCCATCCATCCATCCATTCATCCGTCATCCATCCATTTATCTACTCGTCCATCCATCCATCCATCCATCCAACCATCATCCATCCATCCATCCATTCATCCGTCATCCATCCCTTCATCTACTCGTCCATCCATCCATCCATCCATCCAACCATCACCCATCCATCCATCCATCATCCATCCATCCATCCATTCATCCGTCATCCATCCATTCATCTACTTGTCCATCCATCCATCCATCCATCCATCATCCATCCACTCATCCATCCATCACATTCTTTTTAATCATTTGGCATAGTACTGAGAATAGAAGAAAAAGAGAAAAAATAAAATTTAATCTCTTCTTGGAGCTCATAGCCCAGCAGAAGGACAATGCTGAGTAATCTGAGTCAAGGAAATGCCCCTTCCTGCAGCGCCTCCCATCTCTCGGCTCCCCATGCGAGCTGTAAAGGATTGTTGGAGTCTAAGTCCTGTCCGTCATCCTTCAGTAATCACAGAGAGGAAGGCTAGGAGGGTAGGAGCCACATAAGCCGCTATAACCACTGTTAGCTTCTCCCTAGTAGAGTGTGGGATCTATTTGATGAGTGTCTTCACCCTTGCTGTCCATTAAAAAAAGAAGCAACAGTAGTTGGAAGTGCATGGAACTTGAGAAACCCAGTGGATTGGTTTCTACTGTGACCAAAAAGAAAATTACTACAAATTTAGCAGCTGAACACAACAGACATTAGCTCACAGTTTCTGTGAGTCAGGATGAAATTTCCTGCCCCACAAAATTCATAGGGCTAATGATAGCATTTCCTATTTATTGCCCTCTAATATATGCAGATATTTACAGGCATTGTCTCTGACTGACCTGAGACACCTACGTGGGAGCAGGGTTTTTCAGATGAGGGCAGCAAGGTGCAGAGAAATTCGACCCACTTCCCGATATGCAGTCTTGAAAAGCGAGCCGAGTGGGTAATCCACGGCCCTGGGGTAGCCGGCAACGGGCAGCTTGGGCTGTCTGGGGTAACACAGAGCAGAACGCGTTGCTGGGGCCCTCAGGATTTGGGAGCAGCCAGCCTTTTTCCCAGCCAGGACGGTTAAAGACAACGTTGTCCTTTATCAGCCATGAGAACTAGCTTCCTCTTCCCTTTGGTGTATGGATAATTACAATTGTTGTAAGAAAAGTTGTAAGAAGCGGCAAAGAAGTTGTAAGAAAAGAAAAGAAGGTGCGAAAACCTAATACAAAGTGCCAACAGTGGTAAAAACATTTTCACAAAATTTGTTCTTTCTTAAAGAACACAAGTATATAGAGGCCATAGACAATGTCCTGGGACCCCATCCTGCATTTCCTCTCCGCGTATGTGAATACACGAAATAGAGTTTCTCTTTACCTACAAAACTTCTGGCTCTTCTCTCTGCCAGGCTTTTGAAGCTCCTGGAGAACCGCATCCTTTTTTAAAGTTACAGGATAACATATTTTTGAAGAAATGTTAGGGCGCATATGCTCTTTACCTGTTCTGGTGTGACCTTGTCCCTCCTCACCCAGAGCCTTCCGTTACCCGGGGAACTTTAGACATTTCTGCACGGAGAGAAAAGAGAAAGGCACCCTGTAGCTTTTGACTTACAAAATAGACTTTCGAAATGCTCGGTGACAAAATGGTCTTACAAGCCAAGCTTTGTGGGAAAAGGGGGGGGGGGGGGGGATTCCCAAACTTGAGAGCACAGAGGGGGGGTGTGGGGGGGGGGGGGGAGGTGGAATCTGAGTGCCCTCCCCGCCTGCCGAGAGGGACCTAAGACTCTGCACAGGGATGTCCCCACTAGTGGGCGGAGGAGGGCTCTCCTGCCTAGAGGATGGGCAGGGGAGGTGGGGTGGAGAGCGAGAGGTTTGCAGGGAGGGACAAGGCCAAGGTGAGGATTTTCTCAGCCTTCCGTGAGCAGATGCAGACCCCAACATGCAGTGAGGGGGAGCAGAAGGCAGAGCAGGCCTGTCCCTGTTTTTATTTGGGACTTTGCAGGAGACTTTCTCCCAAAGGTACCCCCTCCACCTCCAAGGAGAAGCCACAGACAGCCAAAGTGGCAGAAAGCAAAGCTTAAGCTTGATGTTGGGCCAGGTGCCCCTTCTGTGGAAGCTGGGGAACAGGGGCTGTGGCCGAGGTTCCTGGGTAGAGGGGGTTTAGGCGTGGCCGGCCCAGCAGAACCCAGTGGCAATTGCACACAGACCTGAGGGACCCGCACCCCCACGGAGCCGAGACCGGGACCTCCAGGAGGGACCCTGCACCTTGTTGGTGCAGCATCAGCAGCAGAACCGAGAGACTGGGGAGAAACCGCTGGGTGAGCAGGGAGTCCTTGTGCCAGCAGCCCTCCAGCACCACGGGGCCTGGCAGCGCAGGCCTCTCTCAGAGCCAGGCGCCCTGGGCACACGGGGCATGCTCCAGGAAGAGTCTGGCCAAGCCCAAAGGAGAGGGTCAAGCAGAGCCAACAGTAATTGGTAAGCTCAATGGTGAACTTGAGTTCCCCGTTATCACTGACTGATCATGAGATCAATCAGAAAATAAAGTCGGTCACATTTGTTTTCTGCACACGTGCACCACACCGTGTTATTCGTTATTTTTTTTACAAGACTACATCCGGATGAAAAAGTCTGTTACAGCTGAGGAGCAGACCAGACTGAGGAGGAGAGTCCTGAGCCTGCTGAGGAGGCCAGCTCCCAAACTGCCAGGTCAGAGTCGTTCAACCTCACAGAGAAGGCAGTGAGTCTTCACGACACGTGCGCGTGTCTCTGGCGGGGGCTGGTGTGCAGCTCAGGGATGGGCAGGGAGGAGGGGACAGTCCGGCAGCGATCCTGGGGCCCCGCCGAGGATCAGACCACAGACAGGATGTCAGAACCTGCAGGATGGGGACCTGTCCAGCCCAGCACTTGGGTCTCAACAATGTCACCAAGAACACATTGCAAATTCAGTGCTGAAGGATTCAAAACCAGAGACAGGTCTTGAACACAGGTGTCCTGATTTCCCAGCATCTCCTAAGCAGATCGCCCAGGCTCTGGGCAAGATTAGGACCTCCCATGCCTCACTGTCTGTCTCCCCCACCAGCTTGCTTGCTGAGCACAGCCCATCCAGCTTCACTTATCTGGATGGACGAAAGCCAGAAAGAAGCCTAGTGTCAGACTCACGATTCCAGAGAATTCTCCAGCTCATGGGAGTCCCTTCCCTTTTATATGAGAAACCTTATTTAGGAAAGGAAGCCTCCCAGGATGCAAGTCTGGATCAGCCTCACACTAACAGTCGGGTTCTGGGCCATGGAGAGCCATACCTGGCTCCTCGGACCAGGAGCTCTTGCCAGTCAAGCATGGCCATGAACAACGAGCTCATAAATGATCCTTGTGAGCACCATTAATTACCCAGTGGGCGATTTTGGGCAATGTGGGGATCCGACATGTCCTCAGTGGGAAGCAAGTGTTTGAACTTGCCCCCAAGACCTGGAGCCTGTGCGGCCCGTCAGGGGGGAGGACAGTGGTGGATTTTTCCAGCCACACTGCCAAGGACGGTGTCGGGTGCATCCCTCACGTGGTTGCTGCTGCGCTGGCTCGAGCCCCGTTCCTGCCTGCAGAGGCACAGCGTCCTCCTGCCTGGGGCAGTTTGCCAGGGGCAGCTCTTTAATCTGCTCATCCCAGTTTGGACTTCCCCAAACCACCCCTTGAAAGGCTTAATGCTCGATTCTGTGTGGCAGTGAGGAGTAGAACTCACTCAGTCTTTTCTTTAAGAGAATAAACACAGTCAGAGGAATATGTGTGTTTCACATCATTATTCCCGGGTGGCTCGCAGGAACTCTGACAACTTTGGTGAAAGGGTCTCTCCTGGGGCCGTGCTGTCCCCGGGGAGCTAGAATCTTGTGTCCTTTACCATCAAGACACAGAAGAGCCCTGATAAGGGGTCCAGAGTCCTCAGACTTGAAAGGACAGAATGCTTCCCCAAAGAATCATTTTCTGGGACTACAGTATTTTTAAACACCGCTGAAACATGATTATTTGTTAACCCCAGGCTCAACAGGCTCCTACTTGGGTGTCGGGCCCTAGCAATTGATTAAGAAGCACCCCCAGGAAAGAAGGACAGTGGGTCACCTAGAAACTCGCATGTAGAGAAAACAGCGCCGTTGTTTGAGGGGCCGAACCCAGAACGAGGCCGTTGCGAGCGTTTAATGAGAAGCACTTGATCTGGCCGCCTGTCGCTTCCTCTCCCCCAGTCTCTTCTTTCCTCTGGTGGGAGAGGATGACGTGGGGGGGCAGACGGGGTCTCTTTACTACGCAAGCTGGCTGTTTGTCCAGGCAAAGTTTTCTGACATCACAGGGTGCTTCCCGGGGACATCTGCAGAGGTCTGACGTGGAGATCCAGCTCACCCATGCTTGGAGGACAGTTCTGATAAAGGTGAAGAGTAAGAAGGAGCAACGCTCCATTATTCTGTTGGCTTGCCCACTGAGTACAGAATGGTCTCGAAAAATAAGATTCCGAAGTGTTGTTTGCCATATTAATGTGCTCGCCCTGCCCTGGCAAAGTGCCACGGGCCGGGGGGCTTCACCAACAGGAACGTCTTGTCTCCCAGCTCTGGAGGCTGGGTGTCTGAGGTCAGGCTGCCGGCAGGGCTGGGTCCTCCTGAGGGAAGGAGGGAGGGACCGTGTGTTGCAGGCCTCGCCCCTTGGCTGGTAGACGGCCGTGTTCTCCTTAAGTCTTCATGCCATCCTCCTCTGTAAGGATCCAAATTTCCTCTTATAAGGGACACCACAGTCCTATTGGATGAGGGTCTCATGGCCTCATCTGAACTCAGTTACCTCTGTAAAGTGATGTCACAAATGGCAGGATTTCCTTCACTTTATGGCCGACGAACATGCCATTGTATATGCACACTACATCTGCTTTCTCCATTCATCCATTGACAGGCACTTGGGTTGTTTCCATATCTTGGCTCCTGTGAATAATGTCTCAATACACATGGGAATGGACCGTCGCAGGCATCAGAAATACATCAGACAGGGAAGGAGAGATACTGCATGGCATTCCTAACATCTGTAGAACCTAAGAAAGCCAAACTGGTGGAAATGAAGGGTAGAATGATGGGCACAAGGGGTCGGGGCTGGGGGAAATGGGGAGACGGGTCTAAGCGCACAAAGTCCCACCTAGAAGGTGAATGCGTTCTGGGGATCGAATGCACAGCATTGTGGTTATAGTTAACAATACGGCATTATAAGCTTCCAAGTTGTTAAGATAGTAGGCCTTAAATGTTCTCAGCACAAAAGAAGAAAAATGGTAATGATATGATATGATGGAGGTGTTAGTGCTATGGTGGGAATCATATTGCAATATATAAATGTATCAAATTTGCACATTGTAGACCTTAAATGCACATGATGTGATATGTGAGTTCTATCAATAAAGCTGAAAAAAAAAAAAAGAACCTCTCTCCAAAGACAGTCACATTCTGAGGTCAGGACTCCAACATACGAATCTAGAGGGACACATCTCAGCTCATGACAGTCTTCTTACTGGATGCGGCCAGTCCTCAGGACACATGCCCTGCCATCCACGCCTGACAGATTCTGCCAGAGGAACAAAGGAGTCTGGACTTCTCTCTTCTATAGGGGAGACTGGGACTTAAATGGGAAGGATCCGGGTGAAGTTTCTGGCTGAAGGCTACCGTAGGCTAAGCAACCTCCTTTGTGTTTATCTTCACACATTTCTGCTTAATAACATTTTTCCTTTCTTTGAAAAAAGACCGTCATCCACTTCCTTTCAGAGTTAGACACATGCCATCCAACTCAGTGTCCCTTTCAACACCTTCCTCCTCCTTGGAGGTGACCAAGACCCCTCCAGCCTGTGGGGTTCTTCCTTTCCTTAAGCCTCTGAGTTCAGCTGGAACCACACAATTAGCTTTTCCTCTGCTCCTCCTGATTGCTCTTGGTCTGTTCAGGCAGCTCTAAAAAATAAGCACAGACTGGGCGGCTTATAAACAACAGAAATGTATTTCTTCCAGTGCTGGGGGTTGGGAAGCCCAAGCTCAAGTTGCCAGCAGATTCAGGGTGTGGTGAGGTCTGGCTTCTGGGCTCACAGACTGCTCCCTTCTCCCAGTGTCCTTCCATGGTGGAAAGGGCGAGGGAGCTCTCTGGGGTCCTTTCCCGAGGGCGCTCATCCCTCATGACCACCTCTCACGGGCCTTACCTCCTAAGACCTTCACCCTGGAGGTTAGGTTTCAATGTGTAATTTTGGAGGGACACAAATATTCAGTTTAGAGCAGGTGTCAGCTTTCTTTTGTGTACAAAGTAGGTGTGACTCATATGTAAAGAGTGTAATTTTCACGTGCAGCAGGGAAGGTAGTCCTATCACTTCAAGACTTGGCCTTCGCCCTTCGTGACACCATAAGCTGCTTATATTTATGTCCCCGAGTCCAAGGAGACTATTTGTGGTAAACAAATCATTGGTGTTCAGGAGATATTTGTGACTGTTCTCATTTTTTCAGAATTCACAAGGCACACTCTGTATTTGCCACTCGAGGGGCAAACGTATGAGCAGACCAGATGGATCTGTCCACCTCCCTCCTGCCTTTTCTGGCATCTGCCAATGTGGTCGCTGGACGCGGGTGGGAGATGCTCGCCAGAGACCCCATGTTCCGGAGGGCCCTGAAGGTCACACACACACAGTTGTCAGACAACACCTGGACTCCTGTGTCTGCAAACAGTACTACTGAGTTCTGGTCATTTTCTGTAAGGTGTTACCAAATCATGATAAACCATACTTATTAAATGATCATTTTACCTCATCTGGCTAGGAGAAGGGTATGGCTCCGAACGCTAATGCCAATCCCCCCCTAACTTGGACACCGTGCCTGTGGGATCTCTCTCCTTCCTTCTATGATGCTGTTTCACAAAGGGGCTCCCAGCTATCAGACAGAATAACAAATCGAGCCTTAAGTGGGGATTCTACCCCACAAAATTTGATTTCCGCAGCCAAATCATCTGGGCCTTCCTCCAGGATGCATTTCAGTCCTTTCTACATCTTTCCATCTTGCAGCTGCTCATCAAAGCCATCATCATCTCTGGTCCCAAACTACTGCAACGGCTTTACCCTCTTGGAGCTCATTCTGCAGCCAGTAACCATGGGCAGTGTCTGCAGTGTAGACGGTGTCTGCAGTGTAGACGTTAATGCCCCGCTCTCCCCAGCATTGCCCTCACACCTAGCATGCAACTCAGATTCCCGCCCATGGCCAGCAAGTCTGTCCTCAAGGGGGCCCCAACCCCCCCCCCCCCCCTCCCCCCTGGCCACAGGTTCCACTCCCCGGGGCCCGGGTGGGGCCCCCCCCCCCCCCAGCCACCTACCATGCAGGGCTCTCCTTGGTCCCAGGACCCTCTGCGGTGCTCACCCCTCTGCCTGGAAATCCCCCCATCCCCTCCCTACCCCTTTACACTCACTCTGCATGGCCAACTTATTCTCATCCATCAGGTCTCTGATGGAAGGTCATTTCCCCAGAGTTGGCCGCCCCACTAATTACTCTTCCTCCTAGCCTCCAACAAAAGTACCACCTGAAAGGGTCTACCTACTTCCTTGCTTACTGCCTTTCTTGCCACCTCTAGATTATGGGCTCCTAATACTATTCCTTTTTAATAGACAAGTTTCAAAACAAATAAAGCGTCTTTACTTTGATCTCTATGGCAAGTGTAAAGAAAAGTTGCAGAGGCACATGCGAATTCTAACTTAGGCCTCTGTGGGTTAGACAAAATACCTTCCCTGTCCAGTCTCTCTCCTCTTAACTTCATCTCTCCCCTCCCCTTCAAAGAGAAGGATTTTAAGAGCGTCGAAGGTAACCCCCTACATCCTCACAGCTTTACGGTGGCTCAAGGACCGTCCCTTTCTCTCAGGAGTATTTTGTGTGCTGTGGCAGACAGAATATTCCCGCCTCTCCAGGTTTTGGAGTGCTCGGCTCATGGAGAAGTTCGCTGTCAGGCTCATTGCTGAGTCTCTGTAATAAAAAAATTTATTTATCCCACAGCAGGGAGCTCTTTTAAACAGAGCTGCTTCGACCTCTTTGAAAAATGCCAGACATTGAACTATGGCTTCTGGTTCGAGTTCAAATAACAATGGCTGGTAAGTTTGTGCTTACTTTTATCACAGTTTCTGCTCTGGGGGAGGCTTTGTAGGTAAACGTGAGCCAAACAAAGACTTCTCACGGTTTCTCGATCTGGTCTCTCCAGTTTTTCCACTTGGCACTGATCAGTGGGCCTGGAGGTTTTCAACCAAATATAACATGGCAGCATCACACAAGCTCCTATAGAATGTCAGAGGCAAGTCAATCTTTTCTATTTGTTGATGAACTCAGTATAGGAAAATAATGGGTTGTTATCATTGTCATGGAGTATAGTAAACACAGGGAACCAGCCTTCTCTCAGGCTGATGGTTTATTTGGGTTCATTCAGTCTTTCCACAACTATTCACTAGGCACCAGATAGTGCCTGCACCGTGTCGGTGTGGCTCACCTGTGACGGCCCAGTGTGCACACTCAAATGAAAAGCCATGCTTTTTAGGTGCTTAGTTAAGTTTTAAAAATTTCTATCATCCTGAGTGCGACAGACTGAGAGAAGTCCACCAATCTCTGTCCATTTCTTCTTCGGCTGTAGACTCCCAACTTTTAGTCAGAAACATGAGCGTCTTGAGTCAAGACTGCACTTCCCAGCCCCCAGTGCGCTCAGCGTGCGGTGTCACCAGGCCCCAGGCAATAAGAGCAGAGCATCCTGGTGATTGGGGCCTCCAGGAAGGGTCTTTAAAGAAGATGTGGTGTATATATATATATACACTGGAATATTAGCCATCAAAAAGAATGAAGTTTTGCCATTTGCAACGATGTGGATGGAACTAGAGGGTATTATGCTGAGTGAAGTCAGTCAGTCAGAGAAAGACAAATACCATATGATTTCTCTCATATGTAGAATTTAAGAAACAAGTCAGAGGATCATAGGGGAAGGGAAGGAAAAATAAAATAAGAGGAAAACAGAGAGGGAGACAAACCATAAAAGACTCTTAACTCTAGGAAACAAACTGAGGATTGCTGGAGGGGAGATCTGGGGGCCCGAATTCTGAAGTCATTATTTTGGGCTGAAGTGAGAATGTTGGCAGGTCACATTTCCTCCAGAGGCTCAAGGGAAGAATCCATCCCTTACGACTTCCAGCTTCTGCTGGCTGCCGGATGCCTCGGTTGGGGGCTGCACCCCTGGGGTCTCTGCATCTGCTCCCATCATCCCCTCTTCTTCTGTGTGTGGAATCTCCCTCTGCCATCATTTCATAAGGACCCCTGTGATTGCATTGTCCAGGAGAACCTCAGGTCCTTAACTGAATCACTTCTACCAAGACTCTATGTCCATATAAGGTAACGTTTATAGGTTTCAGGGATTAGGGCATGAGTATCTTTCGGGGGGGGGGGCAGTTTTTAGCACACCACACAACCATCACTGAATTTAAAAGGATTAAAATTACATAAAGTATGTTATATGACCAAAATAGAATTAAATTAGCAATCAGCAATAAAAATAAATGTGAAAAAGTACTTAATATTTGAAAGCTACACTATATCTTCTGAATGATTGATGGATCAAAGAAGAAATCACAGACAAAATTAAAAATATCTTGAACTGAATAAAAAAGAGAGCACAACATGTGGAAATTTATAGGATATAGTGAAGCAGTGTTTACAGAGAAACTTATAGGTTAAACTCTTACATCTAAAAAGAAGAATGCTTCTAAAAATAATAATTTAAGCTTCTCCATCAAGAAGCCAGAAAAAGAAGAATAAATCAAGTGTTATTAATCAGAAAAAAGGAAATAATATAGATCAGGTCAAGTATCAACAAAAACAATAATAGGTCAATACAGAAAATCAATAAAACAAATTTATTCTGGAAAAGATCAGCAAAATGACAAACCATCAGGTAGACTGAATAAGAAGAAAAGAGAGAAGATATCAATTCCAAAATCAAAAGTAGTAAAGGAAACGTCACTACAGACTCTAAAGAAATTTAAAAGACTATGGAACTATACAATAAACACTTGTATGCAAACAAACCCAATGACCAGAAAGAAATGGACAAATTCCTAAAAAGACATAGTCAAAACTGGTTCACGAGGAAAGAGACAATTTAAGTTGACCTATATCAAGTAAGGAAATTCAATTGGCAAAGTGGTGTATGAGCTTGTAAGAATACAAGGTTGGTTTAGCAACTGAAAATCAATTAATATAAACTACTACATTAAGAGATAAAGGGTAAATACCATATGATCATTTCAGTAGACACAAAACACTTAACAAAATAAAAAATTCATTCATGGTAAAAATTTTCAAATAGCTAGAAACGAAAGGGGATTCCCAGTAACTCATAAAGGGTGTCTATAAAAATCCTACAGTTAACAAGAGACAGTTATGAAAGATTACACTGTGAATGAGTTCAAGACCTAACCCCTGTAATAAGGTGAGAAAAATATTAACAGTACACATATTGGGTAGAAAGAAGTAAAACTATCTTTATTGACAGAAAACATTACAGTTTCTATAGAAAGTCCTAAGAAATGTTACTAGGTCTAAAACTAATAAGTGAGTTTACCAAGGTTTCAGGATATAAAATCAATATACAAAATCGGTTGCATTTCTGTGTATTAGCCACAAACAATCCAAAAATGAAGCTAAGGAATCAAGTCTAGCCACAATAGCATCAGCAAGAATAAAATATTCGGGAATAAATTTAACAACGTAAGTGCAAGACAAGCACACTGGAAACTACAGAACTTTGCTGAGAGAAAATTAAGTCCTAAATAAGTGGAGAGGTATATTGGTTCCATGGATTGAAAGACTCATGTTAAGAACTCTGGTCTTCTCAAATTGAGCTATTGATTCAATGCAATCTCTACCAAAATACCAGCAGGCTTATTTTTTTTACAGGGAAATTGGCATTCTGATTCTGAAATTTATATGAAAATGCAAAGACTCTTGAATACCAAAACAATATTTAAAAAGGACAAAGTTGGAGGACTTCCATTACTTGATTTCAAAACTTACTTAAAGCTACAGTGATCCAGATAGCGTGGTATTGGCGTAACAGTAGACATATTATAGATCAATGGAACGAGACAGTGTTCAGAAACAGATCCACATAACCTGTGGTCTATTGACTTCCAACACAAATGACATGGGAATTTCGTGAGAGAAAGGATGTCTTCTTTTTTTTAAAAAATATCTTATTTATTTATTTGAGAGAGAGAAAGTGAGAGCACAAACAGGGTGAGGGGCAGAGGGAGAAGCAGACTCCCTGCTGAGCAGGGAGCCCAATGTGGGACTAGATCCCAGGACCCTGAGATCCTGACTTGAGCTAAAGGCAGACGCTTGACCACCTGAGCCACCCAGGTGCCCCAGAATCATCTTTTCTACAAATGTTGCTGAACCAATGAAATGTTCATATGCAAAAGATTTAAATTAGACCCTGACCTCACACCACACACAAAAATTAACTGAATGTAAAGAGCTAAAACTATAACACTTATACAGAAAAGCATAGAAGAAAATCTTTGTGATCTCAGGTTAGGCAAACATTTTATTAGATATGACATCAATAGCAGAATTCAAAAGAGGAAAAAAATGTCATCAGAATTCATCAAAATTTTAAAAGTTTGCTTTTATAGAGACCCTATAGGAAGAAATGAAAAGACAAGCCATGGATAGGAAGAAAATAGTAGTGAATCATGCATTGATAAAGGACATGTATTCAGAATTCATAGAAGAACTCTTACAACTAGAATGAAGGGGAGAAACAACCCAATAAAAGCATGGGCCCAAGAATTGAATAGATGGTTCACCAAAGATAACACGCTCATAAGCACGGGGAAAATGCCTCGCTTTTAAGTGCCCATTAAAACTATAGCGAGATGCCCCTACCTATTGACCAGAATGATTATGATTGAAGAACTGGAGAGCCTGGGACCTCATACAGCGATGGTGGGAATGTGATAAGGTGCAGCCGCTTTAAAAACCATTCTGTCAGCTTCTTTAAAAAAGTTAAAGACTCCCCAGTGCACTTGGCCATTGCACTCCTGGATACTGACATGAGAGAAACGAAAGCATATGTCTACACAAAGACTTACACCAAAATTTCAGAGCAGCATTATTCAAATAGCCCCAAACTGGAAAAATCCAAATGCCCATTAACTGGTCAGTGGATAATGTGGTATTCAGTGGAATAGTGTCCAATGAGAAGAATGCACAAAATACTGAAACGTAAAATATAGGTGAACCCCAAAAACATTAGGCTAAAATGAAAAAAAAGCCAGATACAAAAGACTCTGTATTATATGATCCCATTTATATGAAATTTCTAGAAAAGGCAAAATATTGAGTTATAAAGGCGGTCAGTGGTTGCCCAAGGCTGGGGTTTGGAGCAACAACAGCCTGCAAAAAGCAATAAGGAAAATTTTTGGAGTAATGGAACTTTCAAAAAATGGATTATGGTGATGGTTGTACACCTGAATAAATATACTACAAACCACCCAATTTACAGAAGTGTTTTGTTGGAATGTAAATTATACTTCAACAAAGTTGTTAAAAAACCTAAATTGAAAAGGGGACACCTGGGTGGCTCAGCTAGTTAAGCGTCTGCCTTCGGCTCAGGTCATGATCTCGAGGTCCTGGGATCCAGTCCTGCATTGGGCTCCCTGCTCAGCGGGGAGTCTGCTTCTCCCTCTGCCCCTACCCCGCCCTCAAATAAGTAAATAAAATATTAAAAAAAAAACCCATAAATTGAAAAATCCTACTGCTAATTGTGGTAGTGTGGTGCACATGTGTGCCACGTGCTTTGACATGGCATCACCATGTTGGACTGACCGTGTGTGTATTTGTCCACCTGGGTCAGAAGGACTGTAGACTTCTTGTCTTCCTTGTGCATTTCCTCGGGCCCTATGGGTGTCTGTTGATTCTGGATTTCCTTCTTCATTTGGACCTCCCATCATTCTTCACCATCTTGGTGGCTCTACTGCCTTTATTTTTCTTTTTTAAAGATTTTATTTATTGATTTGTCAGAGAGAGACTCAAACTCAAGCAGGCGGAAGCAGCAGATAGAGGGAAAAGCAGACTCCCCGCTGAACAGGGAGCCCGACGCGGGGCTCCATCCCAAGACCCTGAGATCATGACCTGAGCCGAAGGCAGACGCTTAACTCCACTGCCTTTAATTAGAGATCATTAATTATATCAGGTTTACCGAGGTAAAGGGTACATATAGTCATATTAATCAACTTCAAGTGTACTATTTAATGATTTTTGACAATCGTACACAATGGTGTGACACATGGCCACAATTACAATATAGCACATTACCAGCGCAAGCCTTTACTGCCAGTCTCCTCTCCCATTCTCTGGCCCCCTATCACAACTCCTGATCTGCTTTCTAGTGCTACAATTTTGCTCTAGAATTCCATGTAAACGGACTCGGGCAGTATGTATTCTCTTGTGTCTGACATCTTTCACACCAAGTAATTATTCTGAGATCATTCCTGCTGCCGTGTGGAAGCATACCTGTTCTTTTCCAGCACACAGGTATTCCACCAGGTGCTTACCGTTCAGTGGTTGATGGACACTTGGGTTGTGTCTAGTTTTGGACCATTATGAAAAAGCTGATATGAATATTTACATTTAAGTCTTTGTCTAAACTCATATTTCCATTTATCTGAGGAAAACACCCAGGAATACAATTATTAGATCATATATATGCGTATGGTTAACTTCATAAGGAACTGCCAAACTATTTTCCAAAGTTGTTGTACCATCCTATGCTGTTAGTGTAAGAGAGTGGATTGCACTTGATCCGTATCTTCTCTAATCCTCTGTATTGCCAGTCTTTTTAAATTTTTAGCCATTTCAGGGGTGGTGTAGTGGTATCTCTCATATTTTTAACTTACTTTTCCTAATAATTAATGATATTGAATATCTTTCATTTTTTTATTTGCTATTTGCCTTTTTTGATGATGTGTCTCTTAGGAAAATACCTAGGAATGCAATTTACAGGTCATATAAGTGTATGTTTAACTGTATCATTTGCTCACTTTTTGTCTTCCTAGTTAGAATTGAAACGCTCTTTATATATTTTGTGTGCAAGTCTTTTGTCAGAATTATGTGTTGTAAATATTTTCTCCCAGGCTATGGCTTGCTTTCATTTATTTAACACTGTCTTTTGAAAAGCAATGTTTTTTAATTTTGGAGTCCAATTTTTCAGTTTTTTAATTTTATGGGCCATTCTTTTGCTACCCTATTTTTTTTAAAGGTTTTATTTATTTATTTGTCAGAGAGAGAGAGTGAGCCCAAGGAGGGGGAGTGGCAGGCAGAGGGAGAAGCAGACTCCCCGCTGAGCAGGGAGCCCGATGTGGGACTCAGTCTCAGGACCCTGGGATCATGGCCTGAGCCGAAGGCAGATTGAGCCACCCAGGCTTCTCGCTATCCTGTTTTTAAAGATCATTGTCAATCCCGAGATCATGAAGATTTCCTTCTAGTTTTGTAGCTTTAACTATTAAATTTAGGTCTGTGATCCATTTCGAGTTAATTTTTATGTATGATGTAAGTGTTGAGGTTCATTTATTTGTTGTGAATATCCACTTGTTTTTACAGCATTTTCTGGAAAAGTTATTATCTTCCCATTAAACTGCCTTCGTAATGTTGAAGAAATAACCACACATACACAGACCCCAGGGCTCTATTTCTGGAGTCTCTATTCTATTCCCCACATTTCTGTGTCTATCCTTTATGACAATCCCCCACTGTCGTGATTACTATAGTAAGTCTTAAAATCAGGTAGTGGAAGTCATCCAGTTCCTTTTTTTTCAAAATTGTGTTGGCTGTGCTAGACCTATTTCTACACAAACTTCAGAATTGGTATAGCCATTCCTACAAAAGAGCTTTCTGGGATTTTGATAAGGATTCCATTGAATATGTACATCAATTTGGGAAAAATTGACACCCTAATAATATCGAATCTTCTGACCAATTTTTAGATTTTTAAAAAACCTTCCTCAGCAATGTTTTGTAGCTTTCAGTGTACAGACCTTGCGCACTTTTGTTAGATCCATTTTTATTTCACATTTTGATGTCATTGTAAATATAATTATTATTCAGTATAATTTCCAATCATTCATTGGTAATAAAATGGAAAACAGTTGGTTTTTAAAATTAATTTCTTTGTTTCAAGATAATCGTAGATACACATGCAATTGTAAGAAATACAACAGAGATTCTTTCTACCCTTTACCCAGTTTTCTCCAATGGTGACATCTTGGAAAACCAGAGGACGATACCATACCCAAGATACTGACACTGATATGACCTACCGATCTTATTGGGATTTCTCCAGTGTTACTTGTATTCACTTGGTTGTGTGTGTGTGCACTTGTAAGTGTGCACATCTGTGTGTATTTAGTCTGATGCCATTTTATCACATGTGTAGGTTTGTGTAACCATCAGCACACTGAAAGCACAGCACAATTTTATCACCACAAGGATGCATTCGGGTTGCTCTTTTATAACCACAGCCACCTCCCTTCTGCTCCCCCATCCCTCACCCCCAGCAACCACGAATCTCTTCTCCATCTCCATAACCTTATTTCAATAATATTATTTAAATGAAATCATATAGTATATAACCTTTGGGGATTGGCCTTTTTTTCTGAATAACGTGTGTGTGTGTGTGTGTGTGTGTGTGTGTGTGTGTGTGTTCTTGATCCATTATTCCATCAAAGACACTTAGGTTGTGTTCATATCTTGGCTCTTGTAAATAGTGCTGCTATGGACATGGGGGTGCAGATATGTCTTTGGCATGGTGATTTCATTTCCTTCAGAGATATTCTCAGAACTGGAATGTCTGCATCATATGGTAGTTCTATTTTTAATTTTCCGAGGAAACTCCATACTATTTTCCACAGTGGCTGTGCCAATTTACATTCCCACCAACAGTGCACACGATTTCTTTTTTTTAAATTTAAATTTGATTTAGTTAACATATACTGTATTATTAGTTTCAGAGGGAGAGTTTAGTGATTCATCAGTTGCATATAACACCCAGGGCTCATCACATCACGTGCCCTCCTTCATGCCCATCATCCAGTTACCCCCATCTCCCCACCCCCCTCCCCTCCAGCAACCCTCAGTTTGTTTCCTAGAGTTAAGAGTCTCTTATGGTTTGCCTGCCTCTCTGTTTTCATCTTTTTAAATTTTTCCTTCCCTTCCTGTATGTTTATCTGTGTTGTTTCTCAAATTCCACATATAAATGAAATCACATGGTACTTGTCTTTCTCTGACTGACTTACTTCACTTAGCATAATACCCTCTAGTTCCATCCACGTCGTTGCAAATGGCAAGAGTTCATTCTTTTTGATGGCTGTGTAATATTCCATTGTGTATATATACCACATCTTCTTTATCCATTCATCTGCCCATGGACATCTAGGCTCTTTCCATATTTTGGTTATTGTGGACATTAGTGCTATAAACATTGGGGTGCAGGTGCCCCTTTGAATCACTATATTTGTATCCTTTGGGTAAATACCTAGAAGGGCAATTGCTGGGCTGTAGGGTAGTTCTATCGTCAACTTTGTGAGGAAACAGTTTTCCAGAGTGGCTGCACAGTTTGGCTTTTTCAACTTAGCATAATTCCCTGGAGATTTATCCAAGCCATGCATATCAATAGTTCATTCCTTTTTATTTCTGAATATTATCTCATGGTTTGGATAGACCAAAGTTATTTAACCATGCACCCATTGAAAGACATATGGATTTACAGTTTTTAGCTAAAGCGAATAAAGATGCTATACATAATCATGTAAACATTTCTGTGCGTGATACTAAGTTACTGTTTCTCTAGGATAAACGCACAGGAGTGCAATTGATGGTTATATGGTAATTGCATGTTTAGTGCTCTAAGAAACTGCTAAATTTTTTTCCAGAATGGCTGTATTATGCTTTACAGTGATGTTGAACATTTTCTCATGTGTTTATTTAGCAATTATATTTCCTTTTTAAGGGAAATGTCTGTTTACATATTTTACTAATTTCTAATTGGATTCCTTTTTACTGTTGAGTTTTGAGAATTTTATATACATTCTATATACCAGCATTTTGTTGGATATGTGGTTTGCAAATATCTTCACCCAGTCTGTAGCTTGTCTTTTCATACTCTCATTAGGGACTTTTACAAGGGAAAAGTTTTAAATTTTGATGAGGTCAAACATTGCTTTTCTCTTTTACAGATCATGCTTCTGGTTTCAAATGTAAGATCTATTTGTCTAGTCCCAGATCCTAAAGATTTCCTCTTCTTTTTTTTCTAGAAATTTTGCAGTTTTACAGTTAGGTCAGTGATCCATTTTGAGTTAACTTTTGTGTAACATGTGAGATATAGACTGTGGCTCAGATTTTGCCTGTGGATGTCCAGTTATCCCAGCACCATAGGCTGAAAAAGGCTGTCTTTCCTCCATTAAATTGCTTTTGTTTTTTTGTCAAAAATTAATTGAGCACATTTCTGTAGATCTATTTCCGGGTTCTCTGTTCTGTTCCACTGATCCGTATGTTTATCCTTCCAGCAGCACCACACCATCCTGATTCCTGTACCTCTTGGGTAAATCTTAACATTGGGAAAGAGTGATCCCGAACATTGTGCTCTTCTTTTCAAGATCATTTGGGTTATTCTAGGACCTTTTCCTTTCCATATGAATTTTAGAATAAGGTTCTCTATGTCTTAAAAGCAACTGCTGGGATTTTGATGAAAATCCTATCATATTTATAGATGGATTTAGAGATAACTGACATTTTTTACTATACGAGTCCTCCATTTTGTAAATACAGTATGCCTTTCATCTATGTTGTTTGATTTATTTAATCAGTTTTTTGGAATTTTCAGCATGTATAACCTTTGCATATTTTGTTGAATGTATACCCAAGTATTCATTTTCTTTGGATTGATTATAAATTTTATTGCATTTCTGGGTTTGGTTTCCACATGTTTGTTATTAGTATATAGAAATATGGTCGAGTTTTGTGCTCTTGTATCATGCAAACTTGTCGAACCTACTTATTAACTCTAGTTGGTTTTTCTCTCTTTTTTTTTGAGGGGGAGGTTTCTTGGGATTTTCTATGTAGAGCATCATGTCATCCACAACTAGGATAGTTTTCTTTCTTTGTAATATGTACGCATTTTATTTCTTTTTCTTGCTTTATTGTTCTGCCTAGAATTTTGAGCATTATGCTGAAGAGCAGTGGTGAGATTGGGCACCCTTCCTTTGTTCCCAATTTTAGGGGAAAGTATCAGTCTTTCACCATTAAGTACAATGTTAGTAGGGGTTTTGTTCACATTCTTTATCAAGTTGAGGCAGTTTCTCTCTATTCCTGGTTTCCTAGGAGTTTTTATCACAATTGGCTGGTAAATTTTGTCTAAAGATTTTTCCACATCAGTTGATATGGTCATATGATTTTTCTTCTCTAGCATGTTAATATGGTGGATTATATACTGATTATTTTTTTTTAGATTTTATTTATTTATTTGAGAGAGAGAATGAGATAGAGAGAGAGAGCATGAGAGGGGGAAGGTCAGAGGGAGAAGCAGACTCCCTGCTGAGCAGGGAGCCTGATGTGGGACTCAATCTCGGGACTCCAGGATCATGACCTGAGCCAAAGGCAGTTGCTTAACCAACTGAGCCACCCAGGCACCCTATACTGATTACTTTTTAAAATGTTGAGCCAGGCTTGCGTATCTAGAATAAATCCCACTTGGTTATGGTGTATAATACCTATATATTGATAAATTCTGTCTGCTAATACTTGTCAAGAATTTTTGCATCTCTATTCATGAGGATTCCTGGTCTGTGGTTTTCTTTTTTCTGAACCGTCTTTGTCTGCGGTTGTTACCAGGATAATATTAGCCTCATAGAATGAGGTGGAAAGTGTTTCCTCTTGTGTATTCTAGAAAAGAACGTGTAGGATTGGTTTGTACAATGTTTAGTAGAATTCTCCAGCTAAAACAGCTGGGCCTGAAGACTCCTTTTTTCAGGACATTTTAAATTATAAATTCAATTTCCTTCATAGTTATAAAACTAAATTACCTATTTCATATTGGATGAATTGTGGTAGCTTGTACTATTCAGGGAATTGGTCCATTTCATGTAAGTTGTCAATTTTGACATATGAGTTGTTAGTAGCATTCCCTTGCCCTTCTAAAGTCAGCAGGATTGTAAGGAACTGAATATCTGTGTCCCCCCCGAAATTCATATGTTGAAATCCTCTCCCACAATGTGATGGCGTTAGGAGGTGGGGCCTTTGGGAGGTGATTAGGTCATGAGGGTGGAGCCCTCATGCATGGGAACGGTGCCCTTAAAGACACCCCAGATTGCCCCCTTGCCCTTCTGCCTTGTGAGGGCACAGTAAGAAGACAGCACTCTGACACTGAATCTGCTGGCACCACCTTGGTTTGGACTTCTCAGCCTCCAGAACTGCGAGAAATAAGCGTTTGCTGCCTATAAGCCACCCAGTCTATGGTATTTTTGTGATAATATCCCAGACAGACCCTGAGATAAGGATCTATAGTGAATTTCTCCATTCCACTTCTGTTGTTTCTCCTTCGTGTTCTTGCTTGTCAGTTTTGCTTGAGGTTTGTCAATTTCATCAATCTTTTCAAAGAAGCTGTTTCTATTGTTTTCCTATTTTCAATTACTGATTTCTATTCTTTTCTTTTCTATTGATTTCTATTCTTTTCTTTCTCTATTATTTCTTTGTGCTTGCTTTGACTTTATTTTGTTCTTCTTTATCTAGTTTCCTGAATTAGGAAACTTGACCATTGATTTAAAACCTTTCCTCTTTTCTAACATAAGCATTTACTATAATAAATTTTCCTCTCTAAAGCTCCAGCCCACATATTGTGAAATGTTTTATTTTCACTTTCATTTAGTTTTAATATCCTTTGAGCCTCTTCTTTGACCAATGGTTTATGTAGAAGTGTGTTGTTTAATTTCCACGTGTTCCGAGATTCTCCTGTTTTCTTTCTGTTATTGATTTCTAGTTTAATTCGATTATGTTCAGAGGACATATTCTGTATGATCATAATTATTCTACATTTGCCGAAGCTTGTTTTATGACCCAGAATGTGGTCTTGGTGAATGTTCCATGCGCAAATGAAAAAAAAAAAAAAAGATGTGTATTCTGCTGCTGTTGGATGCAGCATTCCATGTATGTCAATTACATCCTGTCAGTCTTATTATTTTTCTATATCCTTGCTGATTTTTCTTTGGTAGTTCTATCAGTTGCTGAGGGGGGACACTGAAGTCCCCTAGTATAATTTAAGATTTCCAACTCTGTTGTTTTGGCATCATATATTTGGAAGCTATATTGTTTGGTGAGTGCACACTTAGGATTGCTATGTCTTCTTAGTGGATAAATCCTTTAATTATTATGTGATATTCCTCTTCATCTCTAGTGATTTTCTATTCCCTGAAGTCTACTTAATCTGATATTTACATAATCACCCATGCCTTTTAAAAAGTGTTTCCATGGTAGGGGGAGACGAACCATTAGAGACGATGGACTCTGAAAAACACACTGAGGGTTCTAGAGGGGAGGGGGGTGGGGGGATGGGTTAGCCTGGTGATGGGTATTAAAGGGGGCACATTCTGCGTGGAGCACTGGGTGCTATGCACAAACAATGAATCATGGAACACTACATCAAGAACTAATGATGTAATGTATGGTGATTAACATAACAATAAAAGATTATTAAAAATATGTTTCCATGGTATGTCATGTTCCATCCTTTTACTTGCAACCTACCGGTGTTGAATTTGAGATGGGTGTCTTGTGAACAGTTTGTAGTGGGTTTTGTTTTTTTTTAATTCACTCAGTTAATTCCTGCCTTTTTTGCGGTATGTTTAGCCCATTTATATTAAAAGGCCATTTTTCTATACTCAGGATTACGTCTGCCATCTTATAGTTTCTTTCCTATTTATTTCCTCTTTTTTTTTTCTTTTTTCATGCCTTCCTATAGGTTACTTAAATGTTTTCAGGATTTCACATGGATTTGTTTATAGGGTGTTTGAGTGTATTTCTTGTCTCATTCTCTTATTCTCTGTATAGTTGGCTCTGGGTATTAAAATACACGTATACAACTTACTGCGGTCTTCTGGTTTCACCATTTTGCTATCTCAGGTGAAGTATGGATACCTTACTTTCATTTAAGTCTTTTCAGCTTCCCTGCATTTAAGTTTGATTGCCTACAATATCAGATGGTGTTACAATTTTTGTTTTGGTCATCAATATAATTTATAAAACTCATGAGAAGAGCCTATTTATGTAGCCATTTTTTTCTCCTATTTCTGTTTCCTTTCTTCCTTCCTAATCTCCCAATCTTCCTTCTTTTATCATCTCCTTCCTGTTTCAAGAACATTCCTTAGCCATTTTTAAGGGTGGGCTGCTGATTAATCCCCCTTGCTGGTGCTGCTGGACTCACCCGGTGTTCTAGGTGGGAATCCCATTCAGTCCAGAGGAAGAAGGGGTCTACATGGGCTGCCCTGTGTTACAGGTTGAGGGTTGAGGAATGCTCAGCCCGCGTGAGGAAGGGGGTCACGAGACACTATGTTGTTGTTTTGTTCTCCCAGTCCTAGGGTCCCAAACCAACCTGTCTCCTTTTTACCATATTTCAGAAGTCTCTTGGTTTCCCCTTCTGTTATTTACAGGTTTTTAAGTTGTTCTCAGTGGGGAGAAGCAGGGAGAAAGGAGCTTATCCTATCTTGTCTGGATTAGAGTCCAAGCTGGAGAACTGATTTTTCTGTATATTGTCCTTGTGTGCTATCATCTTACTAAACTCACTTACTTATTCTAGAGGCTTTTTTCCCTATACTTAAGATTTTCTCCAAAGACGGTCATGTTCTTTCTAAATAAAGACAGTTTTACTTCTTTTCCAATTGGTATGTGTTTAATTTCTTTTTCTTGCCATATTTCACTAGCTAGAATCTTCAGCGCAGTATGGATTTTAAGTGGTGGGAACAGACACCCTTATCTTTGTCAGGGTGCATTATCCTGTTTTTTATATTCCTAGATTCATTTTGTTAGGTTTTTTAAGAGCATTTTTCATCTGTGATCATGAGGGAATTTGGCCTTTAGTTTTCTTCTTCATAACGTCTTTGTCTGGTTTTGGTATAGGGTAATGCTAACCTCATAAAATGAGTTGGAAAATTTCCCCTCGTCTGCTATTTTTTGAAAGTGTTTATGTAGAATTGATATTGTTATTGCCGCAAATGTTTGGTAGAATTCACTAATGAAGCCATCCAGGGCTGGTACTTTCTTTGTGTGAGATTTGAACTATGAATCCAATTTTCAGTTCTTTCCTAGATAGAGCATTATTCCAGTTATCTGTTTCTTCTAAAATGAGTTTCAGTAGTTTGTGTCTTTCAGGGATTTTTTTCCATTTAACTTAAATTGTCACATTTATTAGCAGAAGTTTTCCATATACTTCCTTATTTTATATTTTGTGCCTGTAGGATCTGTAATGATCTCCTCTCTTTGGTTCCTGACATTATAAACTCATGACTTCAATATTTTTTTGTTTGGTCAGTCTGGTCAGAGGTCTGTTCAATTTCTTCTATTGCCAAATGCTTTTTCTGTATTTATTGACATGATTGTATTGTTTTTCTTTTTAATCTGTTAATATGGTGAACGATATGATTTTCAATTTGTCAAATCCACCCAGCATTTCTATTTTAATGGCTCACTGGTGAGGGGCCCTCTGCCTCTGCCCCCTCCTGGCCTTTGTAAACACTGCCAAGGGATTTTAGACATTTCATGTCAATAGCAGCTTTAATGTGGGGTCTCCAAACCCCTTCCACAGTTGTGCACACGGACAGAATCTTCCTAATAAGGTGAAAATTGAATGTGATACAACTTCCAAGATTAAGTCAAAATTATGCCATCGTTCAGCAAAGATGACAGATTAAAATGAAATGAAAAAAATCTTCTCATGATTGCAACTTTCCTCCTGTGTACACCAGTAGCTCAGCAAGGGCAGAAGGAGGCAGGGCCACAAACCTGGAGACTGATTCAAGCAGCTCTTATAAGCACAGGGCTTAGGGGCGCCTGGGTGGCTCAGTCGGCTAAGTGCTTGACTTCGGCTCAGGTCATGATCTCAGGGTCCTGAAATCGAGCCCTGCCACTCAACAGGGAGTCAGCCCTTCTCCCCCTCTCCCACATGCTCTCTCTCTCTCAAATTAAAAAAAAAAAAAAAGCACAGGGCTTATTGAAAGACAATCGCTTTGGATCCCCAAGAAGAAGAATCCAGATTAACCTATTTGAGTTCTCTAATAGGCAATAAGGATGAGCTCCATCAAACATTAATTATCTACATTTCAAAAATCTGTTTATATCTTGGGAAGAGCTCACACAGGCACATTGAATGGCCTAAGTGCCCTGAATGGTAAACAGAAGAAATGATGTTGCAATTCAACAATCTGGAGAAAAACAATCATCTTGGCTGTTGGGTCTTGTATGAAGTATTTCTTTATAGATGAATAGATTCATTGAAATAGAAGAATCTTCTGTGAATCACTTAATGCTGTTTCTAGAAAGAGGCATTGTTTGCATGAATAATTTTAAGCGTTCATGCTCAATGTCTACTCCAGTGCTGGGCACACAGCAGCCATGTTCAATAAAGCCTTCCTGAATTGGATTGATCCTCCTCTTCATTCTTCCCCAGAAAAACCGATAAGAAAGAGTTACACACTTTTTAGCATTCCCATCTACAGAATTACATGAATTTCCCCCTGTGCTAACCTGCATCCCTCCAAATGAGCTGGTCGTGGTACGCTAGTAAATGCTTAACCAGCTCATCAAAAACAATTTGTGTCCGGGCGCCTGGGTGGCTCAGTTGGCCAAGCGTCTGCCTTCGGCTCAGGTCATGATCCCAGGGTCCTGGGATCGAGCCTGTCAGGCTCCCTGCTCAGCGGGGACTCTGCTTCTCCCTCTCCCCTTGCTTGTGCTCTCTCTCTCTCTCTCAAATGAATAAATAAAATCCTTTAAAAAAATTGTGTTGTCAACCGACTTCTGTGGTGTAATAGTGAAGGTAGTGAAATAATTAGGAAATGATGAGTTTTGAAACTTACTGCTATTATTTATAAAGTCATTGATTTAATGGTAATTTCACGTTAAGTTTGTTTATTTATTTATTGAGAGAGAGAGAGAGAGTGTGTGTGTGTGTGTGTGTTTGTGTGTGTGTGTGTGTGTGTGAACTGCGGGATGGGCAGAAGGAGAAGGAGAATCCCACCCAGACTCCCCGCTCAGCCTGGAGCCCATGCGGGGCTCGATCCCACGACCCTGAGATCATGACCTGAGCCGAAATCAAGAGTTGGATGCTCAACCAAGTGAGCCAGTCAGGTGCCCCGATGGAAATTTATTTTTAATGGAGACTGTTTCACCGCAGGCTCATGAGAGTCCTGAAAATGTGACTTTGGCCCTCACAAGTCATGGCAGGTCGGCCCAGGATGGCTCTGAGTGGCTCTACGAGGGCAAGAACACCAGCCCCACCCCTTTCCTCGCTGTCAGTTTTAAGTCTCCAGCTCTGGCAAGGATTCCTGGAGAAAGGGCAGGCACAATTCATGGAGGGGGTATCTCTTTTCCTGGGCCTCACTTTCTTGGCCAGGAACGAAGGAGCAAGGCCAGCTGAGGTTCTCTCGAACTGGGGGCGCTGCAGTCCCACCCCGGCTCTGGAAAGGAGGTTGCCTAACTCTCTCCTGCCCCAGAGCCCCCCTCAGTGTGCAGGAGGAGCAGAGGTCTCTGAGCTGCAAGGTCTGCTTGGCCTGACATTCTGTGGGTGTCCCTGGAGTGGCCGCTGGACGCCAGCAGGCATTCCTGGCTTCCTGGGGGTCTCTGAGCCGGGGAGGATCCCCCACTGGTGGTCTGATGGGCCCTCCCGGGGCAGGGCGGCTCCCTTCCCCCTGGCAGCAGGGGTTGCACAGCCCCCTGTGGGGACGGTTCTCTGGAGGGAAGGGAAGTGAACGGGAGGGGCTGGACCCCCCCCCACTCCCTGCATTATCGCAGAGAGCTTTCCACGTGGTGATTTCCCACCTGAGGCTTAGACTGCATTGAACAACCTGAATTGTGGAGACCCTGAATATGCCCTGAGAAAACACAGTATCCCTAAAATGTGATTTTTTTTTTTTTAATATCTCACCTTCTTGTAAGTAGCTACCTGCAAGAGTAGCATCCTTTCAGACCTCATTTTTATTTCAGAAATCGCCGGTTTGGGAAGCAGCCTTAAATTGTTCTGTCTTCCCTTCTGCTGCCCATTGTCCTTGCACCCCGCCCCCCACCAACTCTCTTATACATGTAGGATGCTAGGGTAACTTTCGGATCAGACCCTACAAACACATCTGCATGCCCCCTTGGCCCTTCTGTTCAGGACCTTGCTCTGCGTCTCTCAGCTAGTCAGTGGTATAGCCAAGAATAAATTCAAGCAGGCTGGTTCTAGAACCCACCCTTCACTGTTTGTACGGAGTATTATTTTTCTTTGTTATTTCCAAGTTATCTGTCTGTTCTCTCTTGAAAGGGCCCTCGTTTCTTTTTTTTTTAATTTCTAAAAATTCACTTATGTATTTTTTTAAGATTTTATTTATTCATTTATTTTGAGAGAGAGAGCAGGGAAGGGGCAGAGGGAGGAGAGAGAGAATCCCAAGCAGGCTTCATGCCCAGCATGGAGCCGGACACGGGGCTCGATCTCACAACCCTGAGATCATGACCCTAGACCAAATCAAGAGTCAGACCTTAACCGACTGAGCCACCCAGGTGCCCCAAAGGGCCTCCATTTCTTAAACATACGCTGGCTTCCCTGGGACTCTTCTCTTTGCTTTCTTAAAAAATGGCTTTCCCACTTTTTTTCCACCCCCCTATAATCATAGCAACCCTGTCTTACCCTCCGCATTTCAACAACATGTGTGTATACACCTGCTGTGAGAGGTATACCGCCTAATGGTGATTTAATAAGGCCAAGAGGCAAGTAACTTCGCATTTCCTCTAAGTATTATTTGGAAAAGGGACCTTGATCCAGAGGACTTTTGGTGACGAGACGTAGTAAGTCCAGAATGGGAGGTTCTTGGTGCTGTTTGTAAAATCTCCTGGGGCGTGTGCTCTTTAAGCCCCAGGGATCACTTTTGTGACTTAGCTAAATTCCCACGTGCTTTTTTCTTCCTCCTCAGACAGGAATGCCCTCTTTGCCTCTGGAGACCTACACCTCGTCACCCGGTTCCACATGGCTCCGTGCGCCACGACTGACAGGTATGAATCACGTCTCCTGGCTTCCTGGTGGGCTCCGCCCCAGGCAGCAGGGGCGAGGATGGGAGGGGGCCTGTAGCTCCCCAGGACCCCCAGCTGTCACACGGAAACTTCATAATCATTTTATGTTCCCATGTGGTGATTTGCAGCAAACTCCTCCTAACAATGTATTTTGGTGAAGAATTAAAGGAGGTTAATGGGGCTGAACTTTAGTTTAAAACCACTTGGGGGGGAGGAGAAAGCAGAAATACAGAAAACTAATGGTGGCTTCTGTAAAGATGAGGGGAAACAGTTCGAATCCATAGAGAAAGGAACCAGATGATCATCAAATTGGGGATGTGGAGTGGTTTTACTAAAGGGGTTCTTTCAAAAGCGGGCCGGGAGCGGGAAGCATGAGCAGCACCCAGGGCAGAACCTGCGGGCCATGCCGTCCCTAGGCCCACCCAGCGCAACCTCCCTGGTGGGTGGGCTTTGGATCCCCCAACCTCCTCCAAGGCCTTTACATTACAAAGTCTGCAGAGCTCTAAGACATCTTCACAGAGCAACGAACCCCCCAAACGAGTGAGCTATGCTTTCGTTACATGCACCAAAGATCTCGGGGCACATCCGTCAGGTCACCTACACACTTTCTAGATGTAAAACTGTCATCTCTTTTGTGTATTATTTAGCCATTATTTAAGAACGTCTGCTCATTGTGAAATGTTTGTCATTCCAGTATTTAATTAAATTTTGTTTCATGGTTGAAAGCACTCCTTGATTTGACTTGTCTTTATGCAAAAATGATCAACACGGTCTTTGCTTCCTAACTCAGTGTAACTATGCAAATGTTTTGATTAAATGATAAACTAAACAGTTTTGCCAGAAGCAGCTATTTCCACAGGAGGCGACGCTACTGAATTATCCCAGCACGATGGAATGATGCCAATCGCTGGCAGATGCAGGGAAACTAATAGAAGCTTCCAAATGTGGTTATTATCAAGCAATCCAAAAAGAAGAAGAAAAAGAACACGCCCCTCCCACCCCCCAAAAAATACAACCCAACAACTAAGAAAAAGTTGATAGACATGGTCACAGGAAGTCCCAGTCTATTTGTCGTATATTGCCCGTTTCCCGCCTAAATTGTCTGGCACAGAGCCTGCCTCAGTTTACACATTCCAAAATTTGGCTTCCAAGCATGTCCCTTTCCCCGTGGAATTTACGTTCTTGTAGAAACAGTGTTAAATTTGGCCGTCGGTGTCTCGGGCCAGCCCATAAGAAATTTTGCAA
This sequence comes from Callorhinus ursinus, assembly GCF_003265705.2. Taxonomy (NCBI): domain Eukaryota; kingdom Metazoa; phylum Chordata; class Mammalia; order Carnivora; family Otariidae; genus Callorhinus; species Callorhinus ursinus. The sequence continues at coordinate 17,500,387 of NW_027397090.1, forward strand.
TCTGTATGTAATTAAAACACTTTGCATTTGCATCAGAGGGTACAGAAAACAAAAATGCAGCAATATTAGCAATTCAGACAGGAAAATGATAAAAATGAGGAAAACAATAAAAATGGGAAACATCCACAACGCCACAAGTAAATTACACCTCAATGCTTGAACATGGAAGTTAATTCCATTTTTTGACGGTAAACAGTGCTTACAATTGATATGGCCCTGTATCTACTTTTGTACTCTTTCCAAATTATTTTCCTTTTGACTTCATAATTAAACATTTTTGTGAACAGCACAAGAAATACTGATGACACATTCATGGCGAGAAAACATCACGGACAAAGACAAAGGACAAATGAGCGACAAGGAAATATACTTGGCAAATAAGAGTTAATATCCACAGCATCCAAAAACTCTTAAGAGGTAATAAGAAAAGTATCTTTCAACCTCAGTGTGAAATATAGAATATGAACAGACAGTTTTGAGAAGAGGAAATATTAATGATCCATAAACATATAAGAATATGATTAATTTAACTAATACCCAGAGAAAGGAAACCTCAAGTAATAGTAAGATATTAACTTCATCCGATGTATTTGTTCGAGAATCAGAGAAAGCAATGGCACCACCCCGGGCCTGGCAAGGGTTAGGGGAAGAGCACTTGCACACTGTGTTCTTGGCAATGGGAAAGCCTACACCGTTTTGGAAAGCAATCTGGCAGCATCAATAACATACTAAAGTATTTTTTAAAAAGATTTATTTATTTATTTGAGAGAGAGCGTGTGCATGAGAGAGAGCACAAGCAGGGGGAGGAGCAGAGGGAGAGGGAGAAGCAGGCTCCCCGCGGAGCAGGGAGCTCGATGTGGGACTCGATCCCCGGACCCTGAGATCATGACCTGAGCTGAAGGCAGACGCTTAACCCACTGAGCCACCCAGGCAGCCCAATAAAATACTAAAGTATTAATATCCATTTTAATAGCAATATCTCTGAAAGTATTCCAATACATGCACCCTTTGGCTCAGCAATCTCCCTTCTCAGAATCTCTCCTATAAAAGGAGGGTGTCTATGGCCACATTTTTTGGCAAATAACTATGAGAAGCGTGAGAGGCAATTTGCAGGGTAAAGTGTGCAGTATGAGTCCAGTTTTGTAACGCATACAAATTTGTAAAAACATTACCTCTAATGTACACGAACATTGTGAAAGGCATGGCCCAGGGCACACCTGGCCCTTGGCCTTGGGGGATGGGAGCTTAATTCAAAAAGAACCTGAGCCTCGATGATGATGATGGTGATGATGATGAATTTGCTGTGCACAAAGATTACTTTGTGATTGAATTCTTGTAAGGAGCTGAGTGAGTTTCGGTCTAGAGCTCAGTGAAGAACTCATGCATCTGTATACAGCTTTCAGGGCGGGGAGGCTTCAGGGTCACCCTGAAGGGCCATAGGTGGACTGGTGTGCAGGTGAGACCATAGACTGCCTCTCCGCAGGAGGGCCGTGGGGCACCGGCCGGCGCAGTCTCCTGGCTGGAAGCCCGAGCATCCTACGCCCAGGTCCCTGTCCTCATCCTTCTGCCTCTTCTCCCAAAGGGTCCCCGGGAGTGCCCCCTGCTGGGGCCTCTCCTAGGTTATGGCTCTGCGGAGCCCTCCCCGGGGACTGTGGGCAGAGCCTGTCTCTCCTCTTTGCCTCCTGTCCACCCTCTGTTGTCCTGACCAGCCCGTGACTGCTCTACTGTGATGTGCTGTCATATCCAGGGCTGGGCCCAGCACCCACAGAATGAAAATGGCGTGTGGGCACCAAAGGCCTCGCCCTCCTCCAAATCTGAAAGCCTGGAGGGTAGAGGGGAAGGCCCACGGTCCTCCATCGCCAGCGAATGCCTGTAGTCACAGGAAGCCTGCAGGAATAGGGGTGCCAGGAGCACGTAGCCCTTGCAGTGAAGGCACGAGGACTTTGTCTGTTGCTCTCCTTCTGGTCCCCCTCCCCCCCTTTGCAGACAGAGCCCTGGCTGCCCGCTGTACTCAGCTGTCTGCAGGAGCGATGCCAGGGTGGCCAACCCTGGAACCACCACATTCTGGGGTGACATTGGTGATTGAAATTAATTCTCCAGGCTGGGCACTTAAAACTCATGATGCATATCTAAGGAAGAGACTCCTGCATGCTCTGACCTTGGGATGAGAGCCCCAAGAGCTAGAATGAAAGACCCTGACGGTGTCTTTCAATAAAAATGTCTCCATACATCTTCTGTACGGGTGAGCTGCGCGACCCATCAGGGAATTTCCCTGGAGCAGGTGGGGAGCAGGCAGCTATCCTTCTCACCAGCCCCCTGCATCTCACTCCATGAACGGTTTGCGAGGACGGACCCCAGCCTGAATGAGTGACAAGACAGACTATCCTCCCAGTTGCGCGTCTCACCCTCTGGAACCAGACTGCACCAGTCCAGGGAGCTCAAGTTCGCCCACAACTGTGATGCTCTGGGACACTTCTCTGGGCCTCGGTTTTGTCGACTGGAAATGGGCCCAGTAGGCACACTTCCATGAGTCACCACCTGTGAAGGACTCCGCACCAAAGCCTGATCCAGGAGCCACTCCTGTTTCTGGGCTGGGAACGCGCTTTGCCCACTCATTTGTAAGAAAAGCTTTTACGAAATTTTAGCTAAGTATTGAGCCATTCCTCTATTTCTGACATTCGGCTAGATTTTTTATGTACACCATTTCTACTTTTTATAACAACGTAATTAGCCAAAAGAGCACTGTTACTTTCATAAATTATGTAACAAAGTAAGTGGTAAGGTTGGGATTCGGGTCTGTTTAGGCCCAAATTTTATGCCCCTCTCCTTTCCTTCCTCCTGCTCTGTGGCCTTGCATCATCGGCTGCCCCGCTGAGGACGCGTGGACGCAGCTGATGTGCGTGGGCGCCAGGTGCACGGGATCGAGGGGGCGTAGGAATTCCTGGGGTCATCATCTCCAACTTCTGCCTCATTCCCAAATATTTACTGATGTCACTGGAGATAAAACAGACAAAATTCTCTTCCCTCACAGAGCTGACATCATAGTGGACAGAAATAGATGATAAACTGTTAAATGAGCTCAGGACAGGATATGGCACATGGTGACAGGCCCCGTGGGGTGAAAGCACCAGCGCAGGGAGTGGCAGGGCGCCCCGCGTGGGGCGGGCTGGGGCGTAAATAAGATGGCCACTTCTCAGCCATCTTTGGCTGTCAACATGATCCCGGTCGAGCAGGCTGTGAGAGGTGATGAATGTCAGTCTGAACTGGGGTCCGCGAGGGACAAGTAGTGTTTCGGTCGTGACCGAGAGCGGCAGGCCTCCAGCCACCAGCCACGCCTAGCATGGGAATTATTTAAAATGAAATACAAATAAACCTCAGGTTCACAGTCGCACTAAATTCAGGGCTGCGAGCCCTCGAGAGCCATCCGTGCCAGATGTGCGTGGCTAGGACACCCCTGCCATTGCACAACGTTCCATGCACAGCATATGCTCAAGCAAAGGGGGGAGCAGGGAGAGGGCGCCCCCACTGGGGTGTGGCAGCGTGGGGAGAGCACGGTCAAAGTGACGACCATGGGGGAGGGGACTTACCCCCTCAGGAGATATGCTAAAGACACGTTTTTGTCCTTTTGTAAACCTTCCTAAAACTACAAATGTATCCATTTTCAGACAAAACTTGTATTCTGTTAGCCTGCCTCACCAGCCCTGCTGTCCCCTTCCACCTTCTCCCCGCCCCCTCCCCTATCACTTCCGCCCCCTCCCCGATCACTTCCGCCCCTCCCCTATCACTTCCGCCCCCTCCCCTATCACTTCCGCCCCCTCCCCTATCACTTCCACCCGGTCATCCATATCCCCACACCTCCGCCGCCAAGCCTCCACCTGTGACTTTTGATTTCCTTCCTGCACTGATGTGTGACGCAAGCGGATGAATGTCGTTTGTAAGTATAAACTCAGCAGGTTCTTTTAGGTTAAAAAAAAAAAAAAGCTACACAAATGCCTGCCCCTGCATGGGTCCTATTTTCAGGCACTTCTCTCAGTAAGTCACTAATGAGATGAATGAAAATTGAGAGAAAATAAGTAATTGATGGAATAAATATTGATTTTACCATAACCCACGTTACTTTATTAAGAACAAGAAAAAAACTGTAGAATATTGTTCAAAAGTAAAATATTAGTAAATGCAACACATGATATTTAGCTGGATCCCAGATTAAAAAAAAAAAAAAAAAACCCAAATCAAAAAAGCAACAGCAAAACCCAAGGGCTGAAGGACATTATCAGGACAAACAGGAAAGCTTGGATATAGACCATCTATTTAGATAATTGCATTATTTCAATGTTAACTTTCCTGAGTGTGACAATTATTTGATATATTTTAGGGGACAGATGCTGAAGTATTCAATAGTGAAGTGTCTTGATGTCTGCAATTAACCCTCAGAGGGTTCATCCAGAAAACTACCTATGTGAACGTGTGTGTGAGTGTGTGTGTGTATAAGTTTTGCTTGATGACATAGACATGTGTGTGTCATATACGTATGGATATAGTCAAGTGCGCAAAACATTAACAATTGGTTAATCTAGGTGAAGGATAAGTAGACATTCATCTGGTTATTTTTTCAACTTTTCTGTAGGTTGGATATTTCATAACAAAAGGCTGGAGAGAGGCTAAAGATTTTTGGAAATGGAATAAGAGTATATTTCCACCAAAAAATGACCACATCTATAACCTTTTAAAATCAACCAGTGGATAAATATTATTTTGTATAGTTGAATTCATTTGTTTCCAATGGAACATTTTCTCCTCTTTTTCAAAATATTGGTCCCAAATTACTAAACTGAATGTATTTTGTGCTTGAATTTAAAGTGTCATTTCCCCGGGGCGCCTGGGTGGTGCAGTCGGTTGAGCGTCAGACTGCTGGTTTTGGCTCAGGTTGTAATCTCAGGGTCATGAGATTGAGCCCCGTGTTGGGCTCCGTGCTCAGTGGGGAGTCTGCTTCTCTCCCTCTCCCTCTGCTCCTCCCCTCCATGCTCTCTCTCTCTCTCTCTTAAATAAATAAATCTTTTAAAAAAATAAATAAATAAAGAGTAATTTCCCCAAGTGCTTTGGCGTAAACTTACTTGTGAATGAAACCTTAACTTTGGGGATAAAGCCTCAGCATGTCAGAATCAGACCCTTGGGTGTTTCAAGGGCAAATTCCTGTAAGTTTTGTCACCCCCTTCTGGGGAGTCAGTGCCCAAGGGGGGGCCCTTCCACAGCCCAAGAGGATTTCAAATGTCCTATGCCCACACTGGGGGGCACCCAGCAGCCACACGCTTCGGCCTCGTGGGCCACGGGGAGCCATGGGGCACAGTGGAGAAGAATCTCTGATCCTGGTACCAAAGCAAGTTAAGAAAACTTCTCCCTCCCACTTGCATCATTTATGATTCTTTGCCGCAAGTGACAGAAAACTTGGTTAAAGTTGGAGTAAGCCAGCAAAGGAATTAAATGTCTCACCTGCTGCAAGGTCCGGAGGAGGGCAGGGGGGTTCCACTGCTAACATCACAAGGACTCTGCCTCCCCTGGGGATCCGTCCCCAGGCACTTCACCAAGGACACCAACATGGCAGCCCAAGCCCTTGGGCAGCCCCTGGGGATCCACTGAGGAGCTGAGGAGACCTTCTTCCCAGAGTCTCCCTGGGTCTCAGGGTGTCATGTGCCCGCCTCTGAGCCAGTCACCATTAGGAAGGAGATTGTTGAAATAAAAAACACACAGAGACCAGCCTTAAAAATTCCCTTAGCACATGAAACCAGTTTTGTCGTGCAAATAAAGCTTAATTTAGCTTATTTTGCAAGACTGACTGGACCTGGGTCATCCCTCGCTTGTGCCTCTGAACATCACAAGCAAAACTTGAACTGCTTCCCAAGGTTGGTATGAGGTAATCACTGGCCAGTTCCATATAACTTGAGAGCATTCTAGCATTATGACCAGTCCCTGGGAAGAACACAGTCACCGACTTCTCCCCATATGGGCTGCTTTATGACCATCTACCCCTGAGCCTCCTTCCATGCTCTGGTTTGAGTGCTCCTGGTTTGCAAACTGCCTTTTTGGTGTGTGCACAATAAACTTTTACTAATTGCTACTGTGGTGATTCGCTGGTTTAACTTCTGTTATTTCTGAACCTTTGACAAAGTAAATGCTCTCCCTCCCGGACGCTGTGATGATTGGAGGAAACGGACACACATACTCACCCACTCCACCACGCAGGGTGCTGAGGTCAGAGCCTGGCGATCCCCAAGTGTCAGCTAGCAAAAGTGGGGTGCAGGACGTTGGAGCCCCATGTCCCCCCATGTCCCCCCAGAAATCATGACTTAATGGAACCTGGGACCTGGGATAGATAGAGAAGGAAGTAAGTTCAAGGAGGAAAAAGGAACATCTTCTTCTTTCTCTTCTGAAACATTGTCAATCTGCAAAAGATAAGATCTTCCCCTCCCTGTGGATAGAGGTTCCTTTTTGTTGATGAGCTTCATCCTGCTTAGAGTTGGAATAGGAGAGGCCCATCTTTCAGTGTAGGTACATTGGAACAAAAACTCACTAATGTTGCTGGCATCCTACCCTGAGCCCTAGCTCCTGGGTCCTCCAGGAACTTCTTCCTGAAGGATGCCATCCGGCTGGAACCACAGGTTTCCGGAGTGGACAAGCCTAAGTGTGGGGCCCGGGGACAACTGTCCTCACTCTGTCAGCAACATTCCCAGGGAGGGCTCAACAGTGTGCCCATCACACTAGGGATGCAGAGAAGGAGGTCTGAGGGATGTCCAAGGCCAGTTCCTCCCAAGTTCACCCAAGACCAGGGTCTGAGTGCAAGGAATGTACTAGGCACAGCTCCCAGGAAGCACTCATAAGGAGTAGAAGTGAGACAGAAGAGAAGCAAGCCAACCTGGGTTGCTTTACTGAAATTATTGCTGTGGACAGTGTGGTTCAGTCTCACAGGTCTCGAGATGGGAGGAAAGTAGACAACATACTTCAGACTTGTCCCACCCAAGGGTCAAAGAGTCCAGGACCTTAACTTACCTACTTCTGTGGGTTCAACAGTTCAAGGTTATGCCTGGGGTCTTCAGCCCCCTGCCACTTTGCACCAGTGCAGTGTGGGGTTCAGGCACATAGCGTCTTCAGACGGGCAGGTGTGGATGCTGTTGTGAGAACCCAGCAGTGCATGTGGCTTTGGTGAGTGTCCTGGGAGTACGGTGGGACACTGAGTCACCTATAGGACATGTCTTCCTAGGTGCTTGTTGGAAGCAGTCTAATGGCCCTACCGTGAAGGGGTGGTGTACCCAGCACAGACTATCAGGTCCCCTGGGGGGGGGGGCTACATCTGCTTTCATAATCTCAGATGTCTCATAATTCACAAGAAGCCAAATGGGATTAGAAACTCTGGCAGAGGGTAGGACGCAGGGCTACCAGCTACCGCAGCCCACCCAGCTGGCTCAGAGGGGAGATGGCAAGCCCGCCCAGCTTTGGTCCTGAAGACATCTGGCTCACACGTAGTGGAGAAATCTCAACAACCAAGCTGAGTGAAATCTTGAATATATTTGCTTTCCTGCTCACCAGGGTTTCCGAGGTGGCACCCACAAGTGGGACGAGGTGCCAAAGGTAATGCATTCTTATATAATCTGGGCACCAAACCCAATTTGCTGGAAGAATTTGGGGCCTTCAACAAGCAGATGAAGAAGGAGGCCTGGGTATCTTTCTGCTTACCATCAAAGTACAGAGTGGAATACCAGAGCCCTCTAGACAAACAACGGGGTTTAAACCACACCTCTTGGACTTGCCATGGACCTTTGGGCATGATACTCATCTTCTCTGAGCTTCTCTTTCCTCATCTAAAAAATCAGGATGGAATAACTTGTCTTGCAGATTTGTCCTGAGGGTTACTGGGGTGGTGCACAGCCTGTGCAGAGCATCCACGTTACAGGGACTCAGTAACTGAGGCATCAGCTGGCTCACAGCTGCTGACCCTAGCTGGGCTCCTGGTCACAAGTTTTATAACCTGCATTACCTGCAAATGACCTGCCATTTCTGTAAGAAGGCCAGGGCAAAGGAAGAACAGAGAGAGAAAGAAAACTGGACACTCAGAAGGGGAGAAACTAAGATTCCTCTGGGGAGATAGTTGACTTTTGGCAAGCTATTAATGTTGGCGGACTGGGTCCGTTTTCTTGGCATGCATTCAATTTTGTGTTCTCTCTCTAGCAGAATACTAAGTGGACAGGGTGGGAAAGGAAAAGCTTTTAGGGGTGAACCCCTTCCCACTCACCCAGAAGGGCTCCAGGAATCGTCACAGCCTGAATCAGCAAGCCAGCTCAGCAGCTCTCCACGTGAACATCTTTGGCTGAGGCCACAGAAATCTTGACTTTGTGCTCAAAATAGAGCACTGATTCAGAAGGCTTCCTGATAAGAGACCAAAACGAAACAGTAAATTGTGCTGTCACAAAAGACAAGGGAGTGTTTTAAAGATCTATTTTGGGGGCCACTTCTCTCTTCCCTCTGTAGGCTGAAGTCATTATCGGCAGCGTGGGCTGTGCGCTCGTGGCCTGGGGACAGGAGCTTATTCACGTGGTGGTAAAGACTGATTACTCGGTGTGCTTGTCCTTCATCAGAGGGCTCCGAGGCTGAAGACCTTTATTGTTACCATGTAAGACCTTCAGTTAGAAGCAAGCTGCAGCCTCTGGAATAATCTATTTCGGGACACTTGATACAGAGTAGCCTTATGTGACAGGAGCGATGTCATGCCCAGAAATTGGAAATCGGAGGGGAATTCGGAGGCGAAAGCAACGGGCTATTAGTAAGTTCTCTTGAAACCTAGCCTTTGTTGGTATGACTCGAGTGTTTTGCCTTCCCAGACAGCACAATAGAGAAAGCCGCTTCTTGCCTCGTATCCGTGTGGGTATACATCCCGCAGAGTGGGATGGACTACACTGTCCTCCAGCCTTAGAATGTGCCCAGAGACGAGATCACCCAGCCACTTTCCCCATGGGGGCGTCATCCCATCCACTCCTCCTCAGATTCAGCCATGTCCACCTACTCGGTACATTTTAAAAACTTCCTTGTTTTGAAATCACTTCACCTGTGCAGAAAAGTTGCAGGAGTATTACAAATGGTTCCCATGTACCCTTCTCCCAGATCTCCCAAATGTTAACATTTTACCACACTTATTATTTGCTGTAGATACATAGTATTTTTTTTCTGACCATTTGAGAGAGTTGTAGCCACAATCCCTTTTGAAATGCTCCAAGGAACGTGAGCTTCCCAGAAGCATTCTTTTGCATAAGGCAAAGTACACTGACAAAATCAGAAAATTAGCATTGACGTAATAGTATTACAGAATACCCAGGCCTCACTCAAATTTCACCGGTTGTCGCAACAATGTCCTTTAGAGAAAAGGACAACAGGATTCTGCTCTGCGATCGCACGCTGCGTCTAGTTGTTGGGTCTTGTTAGGCTCCTTTAATCTGGAACAACTCCTCAGGTTTTCCTGAGGTCAGTATTTTTAAGGAATACACGCCAGTTACTTTGTAAAATGTCTCTCGGTTTGGATTTAAGGAATGAATTAACCAGAAAATCGCCTTTTGGCAACGATCATAGTAATGAGGGACTCAGCCCCGCATCAGTTGATGCCGGGGAGGGTGTGACAGACGTAGCAGGTTCACACGGTCCGGGCGCACGTCCCCGCATCGTGCTTCCTGGCTTCGAGGGGAAGAAGAGCGACCTCACGGTGGGGAAGCCGGACAGACCCGCCTGAACTTGGCCACGGGAGCCGACCCTGGGACACACTGACTTCAGGCGCCTCCTGATGTGACGGGCTGAGAAAAACACAGCATTTTACTTTTGTTGGGTTCCTGCCCAAAATGTATAACCTGGCTCCATTCATGACCACCCAACAGAACACATCAGAATGGGGACTCAAGGGGGAGGCGGTGAAGGACTGAGGGCTCTTTACAGGTGAGGGGCGCTCGCAGCGAGGCCCCCCAGTCCTGCACCGGCCGGAGCTCCAGGCTTGGCCAGGACCTTCTCCCGCCCTCCCTGCCTGCGTGAGGCCCTTCCTCTACAGTCAGGAGGAAGTTGCTAGCCCACCCATTTCCCAACAATCCTCGGCTGCAGCTCCTTGTTTCACATCCTCCTTTTCCCACGGAGGCCTGAAGACCATGAAACACTTTGAGCTTAATTAATGCTGCATCAGAGACAGCATCATCATCCTTGACCTTGACTCGGCCTCCCCCGCAGATCTGCACGCCTGGGGCCGTGTCCCCCCTCCCCTCCCCCCCCCCCATGTCCTTCCTTCTGTTTTCTCTCTGCGGTGTTAAGAAGGAGGGCTCTGGGCTGTGCTCATGAGGCACCTTAGGCAGGAGTTTGGGGTTTTTAGGCTCTTCCCTCAGATGTTCAGGATTGTTATTTCAGCTCTTAGTTTGAAGAAAATCCTTCTGCAATACACCAGGGAGGGCACTGAGCTGGAGGTTAGCAGGCAGGAGGATGGGGAGAGTTATTTTGGACAGGGGCGTGGTGAGTGCCGAGAAACACCCCGTGGAGGTGCCCCAGGGGCAGTGGGCTGTTTGCATCTGGAGCTCAGGGGGAGGCTGGATGGGGGTGGAGAGTGTGGGGAGAGCTCTGGTGGAGGTCTGGGAGCAGGTACAAAATGAGAAGAGCCCCCCAGGAAAGAGAGTGTCTTGCTGAAAATGGACATGTAAGGATGTACAACACCTCATCCCCTTTCTGTGTTGCTTTTCACGGGGCTTCCCCAACCATTACCAAAACCTGCTTTTTCAGGGAGCTACGCAAGTCCGATTTGCTTGACTGCTGAGGTTATGTGTCTTCAGCTGAGTTGAGAGCTCATAACATGACCTCCTGACCACAGTTCCTCCGGTCAAGAGCCCACACTTGCCCTGTGACAGCCCCGTCCCCCGTATCGGAGCGGCTCTTGTTCTCGCTCAGTGTCAGAGCATCGGGGAGGGGCATTTTTGTCCCATGGAATTTTGGAGAGTGAAACAGGGCTCTCTCGGTTCCCCTCCTGCTTCTCCGCATGTGCTGTCCTCCCCGGGCCCACGACTTGTCCACACACCGCGCACCAGCAACAGAGAAATACACGGACACAGGGGTTCGTGTGCTTCACGCCAGGGGCTTGGGGTGGGCATGGTACTTGGACAGTGGAGCGGTCGGCTCTGTGTCGACCCCAGCCTTATTCTCTGAAGGTTATGCCGTCTCCTTCCCCTTAACTTTTCCACGTTAGCTAACTGGCCATTTTAGGATGGCCCTGCAGGAATATAAACATTTAGAGAATTTTTTTTTTTTTGCAACGACAAGAAGAGATAATGTGTTTGAAGCCAGTAAGCTAGTTGTGTTTAGGAAAATCACCATGGGATTTAAGATGATGCATTGATGTAATGCAATTGGTGGTTTATGAAAATTCCTTTAGAAGAACCTCGGCCTTATAAGCACAACCGCATTCCTTGCTCATGAATAACAGGCAGGGCCCAGTGGGATCATTTTTAAGCGTTCCATTACTAGCCTTTCACTTTCTACCTCTTGCTCGGGGAGGGGGTGGGGGGGAGGACTTCCCAGCGCAAGTTTTCTGTTGAAGCTGTTTAAGGCTACAAGTAATAAAAGGGAAAATCCAGAAATAATTTAGGAAATTAGTCATCTGTCTTCAAACTGTGTTCAGTTACGGTGCTGTGTTCCACGGAACTTCTTTATGGATCTTAAAAAAGAGAAGTGGGAGACTGGAGAGATTAATGATCACTTGTGTAAAGGTCAAAAAGGTCCAGTTTCATGTCCAGAACCAAGAGGGGAAAAAAAGTTCCCATTTGCTGCAACTGTCAAAATAATTCCCATGATGGAAAATTATGTTCTGGGAACTGGGAAAACATCCTGAGTTTCTCTACAGTTACTAGTTTTACGATGCTAAATGCCAATAATTATGTTGTACTAGCTGAAGTCTAACATGGCCTATTTAAAAACAGAGGAATACACAATGTATTAAAAGCATTTTTCCAGTGCGCACCTACGCAAACATTGCTAATATTCACTCATAAATGCCTATCTGATTTTTTTAAAAGGGTGCTAAAGGAGAATTAAAATGGGCAAAAAAAAGTAGTATCTAAATATTTATTTTCTTAGTACTTGGCCAACTCCTATCGTGATTATTTTAAGACAGTGATTTTTCTCTTTGATGTTCTATTAAAACGTACCTCTTCAAAGAATAGGGGCTCTGGGAGGATGGAATGAAAGACCTGATTCAGAAAAAACAAACAGTCTTTTGGAGTCCTAATGCGTGGGCCAGGTCAGCCCTGGAGAAACCTCGTGCTTAGTTAAGAGGCCGCACCAGCCTCTCTTGAGACCTCCTATCCTCCTGACACTGTGCGCTTCGGACAATCAAATATGATTTGATATGGATGGAAAGTTTTTTCCATCTGAGGGCAGGGGTTCAGAGAGCACCGTGCAATTAGACTGAGGAAGCTCCCACGAATGTAAAGAGTAACAGGAGGTCGTTGCTGAGCTGCTCCGGTGGGGCGGGCGGACAGCCAGCCTGCTGGAACACATCTGGGTCCTTTGGCTGCTCCTGGTTGCAAGTTAGGGAATACTCAAAAGTAGTTCAAACCAGTTGAAGATGCTCACACTTGCAGGTGCTCATAAATCACCACGGCATGTGGTTAAAAGGCAGACGCTCACCCAGCGGGTCTGAGTGGGCCCCAGCAGACTTCCCTGTGGCCGCTAGGTTCGGGAGAACCTGGAAAAGCAGCTCGTTGGCATTTCCTCCTCGATGTTCAGCAGAGCAGTGGCAACCAACAGTGTTCCCCCACCCCAGGCACCATCCCCAAGAGGAGTAATGCCTCCATCAAGCCCAGACATGCAATCAGGAAAATTAAAGTCCAGTAAAGCATATTTGAGATTTTTAAGAACAGGTCTGCTTTTACTGAGGCAACTGTATTATATTTAATGTTACCTAGCAATTGGAGATGCTTTGTTAATACATGCTCTCTGATAACCATCAGCATGTTGTTTCATCTCCTGCGATCGACCACTCTCATCTGCACGAGGAAAGGACAGCTACTCTCCTCTCTAGATGAGATTAGATGAAGGAAATTTTATGTGAGATTATATAGCTAAGGTTTTATATAAGAGTCAAACTCAGTGCATGGCACAGAGTAGGCATTCAAAAATACAGCTGTATAATAATATAAACAATCTATTTGTGTGTGTGTGTATTCAGTATAAGAAGATGGATTATATATCGTACTTCTACTTTCAGTTTATCTATACAGATGGAAATGAATTCATGATACTACCTGGAATAGCTCAATTAGCCCACGTGGCTACAGATGGGACATCTGCTGACAGACTTTTGGGGACTATGCCACTCTTGAAGTGCTGGACTTGCAAATGTAGCCTGGCAAAGTGACAGCAAATATTCGAACCACCTGCACTAGTAATATTTTTTCCTAGTTGCCAGTGCTAGAAGTGTCATTACCCAGAAATCCTCACATCTATTAGTTAACACAACCATCTTCTAATGGATACTTTTAAGCATGTTCAAAGTTAATGTATGATTTGGTTTAGACTAAACTGAATGTTCAGGGTTCATTTATTTAAATCATTGGTTCATTTATTTAAATCTTTTACTAAATTATCACTAATTTGAAACGTACTGAAAATATTTGTTATTCAGGGTATGAAAATATCTTACTGACTTTTTTTTCTTCTCTGATTTCTTTCTTTTTTAAATTATTCCAGTATAATCAACATACAGTGTTCTCTTAGTTTCAGGTGTATAGTACCATGATTCAACAATTCTATACATTACTCAGTGCTCATCACGACAAGTGTGCTCACATTCCCATCACCTAGTTCACCAATCCTCACACCTACCTCCCCTCCAGGAATAATCAGTTTATTCTCTATAGTTAAGAGTCTGCTGTTCTAGTTGTCTCCTTCTCTCTTTGTTACTTTGTTTTGTTTCTTAAATTCCACATATAAATGAAAGTATGGTATTTGTCTTTATCTGACTGACTTATTTTGCTTAACATTATAAAATTCCGTTGGGGTATATATATATATATATATCTTCTTTATCCATTCATCTATCCACAGACATTTGGGTTCTTCCATATCATGGCTATCATAAATAATGCTGCAGGGAACATCGGGGTACTTGCCAACTTTTATTTATTTTTATTTTTTTTTAATTTTATTTATTTATTTCAGAGAGAGAGAGAATGAGAGATAGAAAGCACGAGAGGGAAGAGGGTCAGAGGGAGAAGCAGACTCCCCGCCAAGCAGGGAGCCCAATGTGGGACTCGATCCCGGGACTCCAGGATCATGACCTGAGCCGAAGGCAGTCGCTTAACCAACTGAGCCACCCAGGCACCCGTACTTGCCAACTTTTAATAGGTGAATAAGCATTTGACATCACTACCCAATAACTTACACATTTATTCAGTTTGAAGGTTTTTTTTTCTTGTTTTGCATATAACTCAAGGATAAAATATTTTAGCCAGTGAATATAGTTTAGTTAGCATACAACTAAATTTGTTTTTTCTAAGTAAAATATTTGATCTTGTTTTTTCTTATAGTAGGCTTGTATAATTATACCTGTCAGGAGCAAACAAAAGCCAGAGTGACTATAAAATATTATTTCCTAAAGAAGAACAATTACACAATGATGTTTTTATAGTTGAAAGCATGGTGTCTTTTTAGGTATTACTTTGGGGGACCACATATTACTCAAATGATATTGAAATTGCTGAAATTAGTCTGAGTTTCTCATTGGCAATGGACTTTAAAAATGTAAAATTGGTACCATTTTGTGGCCAATCTTTAGAACTGCAATAACAAAACCAAAATGATTTCATTTGGTTTGCAAATGCTGTATAAAATAAAATTACATTTGTTCTAACTTTGGAAGTTTCCAAGAAATCAAATAACAGAGCATGTATTATTTTTCCAGCTTTGAGATACAACCAATAAACAAAATTTTATATATTGAAAATGTGCACTGTGATGATTTGACATACACATACGTTGTGAAATACTGACAACAATCAAGTTAGTTAACACATCCATCACTTCACAGTTACCTGTTATGTGTGTGTGCAGTGAAAACACTAAGACTTACACTCTTAGCAAATTTCAAGTATCTAACACAGTCTTATGAGTGATAGTATCATGCTCATCCGTAACGTCCCCAGAAAGCATTCATCTCAAAACTGAAAATTTGTAACTTTTGAACAACATCTCCCCATTTCTTCCACCCTCGATGTTTGGCAGAATTCACCATTGAGGCCATCTGCTCCTGAGCTTTCCTTTATTGTGAGATTTTTGGTTAATGATTCAATCTCTGTATTCAGGTTTTCTATTTCTTCCTGATTCAGTCTTGGAAGGTTGTATGTTTCTAGGAACTTACCCATTTCTTTCGGGTTATCCAATTTAGTTGGTGTCTGATCGTTCATAGTAATGTCATGATCCTTCTGTATTTCTGTGTTATCAGTTGTAAAGTCTCATCTTTTATTTTTTATTTTATTTGTTTGAGTATTCCCTCTTTCTTTCTTAATTAGTCTAGTAAAGCTGTGTCAGTTTTGTTTATCTTTAGAAAAAACTAGGTCTTTATCTTACTGATCTTTCCAATTGCTTATCTGGTTGCTATTTAATTTATTTCCTTCCTTCTGCTAGTTTTGGACTTAGTTTGCTTTTTTTCTAGTTCCTTGAGGTGTAAAATTAGGTCTTTTATGTGAGATCTTATTTTTTAAAATGTAGGAATTTAGGGGCTTGTGGCTGGCTTGGTTGGTGGAGCCTGCAGCTCTTGATCTCAGGGTTGTAGGTTCGAGTCCCATATGGGGTGTAGAGATTATTTAAACATAAAATCTTTTAAAAAATAAAATGTAGACATTTATCACTCCAAACATCACTCTTATCACTGCTTTGCTGCTTTGCATAATTTTTTGCATTCTGTGTTTATGCTTTTCTGAAAATATTTTTTTTTCCTTTTGACTTCTTCTCTGAGCCGTTAGTTATTCAGAAGTGTGTTGTTCGGTTTGTGAATTCCTCAATTTTCTCTTGTCATTGATACCTAGTTTTATGTGATTGTGGTCAGAAAAGATACTTGAAATAATTTTAATGTTCTTAAATTTGTGAAGACTATTTTGTGGCCTGACATGTGCTCTGTCTTGGAGAACATTCCATCTGTGCTCGAGAAGAATGTCTACTCTGCTGCTGTTGGATGGAATGTTCTGTATACACATATGTTAGGTTCATTTGGTCTAAAGTGTGGTCAAGGGCATCATTTCCTTACTGATTTTCTGTCTGGATGATCTATCAAATGTTGAAAGTGGGGTACTGAGGTCCCTTACTATCATGATATTGCTGTCTATTTTCCCCTTCATATCTGTTAGTATTTACTTTAGATAATGAGGTGCCTCTATGTTGAGTGAATATTTACTAGTACTATATCTTTTTGATGAACTGAGCCTTTTATCATTATATAATGACCTTCTTTGTTTCTTGTTACAGTGTTTGGCTTAAAGTCTGCTTTGTTTGATATAAGTATAGCCATTACGTACTCCTGCTTTCTCTGGTTGCCATTTGCATGAAACATCTTTTTCCATGCTTTCAGGTTCTGTCCGTGTGTCCTGAAAGCTGAAATGAGTCTCTTGTAGGCAGCATAGAGGTGGATATGGTTTTTTAATCCATTCAGTCACCCTATGTCTTTTGATTGGAAAATTTAATCTATTTACATTTAAAGTAATTACGATAAATAAGAACTTCCTATTGCCATCTTGTTAATTGTTTTTCTGGCTGTTTTATAGTTCTTTTCTTCCTCTCTTTCTTTCTTCCTATGTGATTAGTTGATTTTATATATGCTTTAATCTTTTCTCTTTATCTTTTGTGTATTTGCCTTAGCTTTTTGCTTTGTGGTTACCATGGGGCTTATGTAAAACATAACAGTCTATTTTGAGCTGATGACTGCTTCACTTTAATTGCATACAAACTTCTACCCCTTATTTCTCCCCTCTTTTTGTTTTTGATGTCACAAGTTAAGTCTTTTATATTGTCTAGATATATATAAGATATATATATATATAGTAATAGATATATATGTCTTATATATCTATTACTAAATTACTGTGGCTACAGTTATTTTTAACATTTTTGTCTTTTAACCTTTACACTAGAACTATAAGTGATTACACACCTCCAGTGCAGTATTAGAGTATTCTGGATTTGCCTGTATCTTTACCATTGAGTTTTACACTTTAATGTTTTTTCATGTTATTAATTAGTGTCCTTTCATTTCAGCTTGAAGAACTCAATTTAGCATTTTTGTAAGGCATAGTTAGTAGTGATGAGCTCCCTCACCTTTGGTTTTCTGGGACAGTCTTTACCTCTCCTTCATTTCTGAAGAAAAATTTTGCTCAGTAAAGTATTCTTGGTCGACAATTTTTGTCTCAGGACATTGAATGCATCTTCCCACTCTCTCTTGGCCTGCAATGTTTCTGCTGAGAAATCTACTGATACCCTCATGGGGATTCCCTTGTATGAAATGAATTTCTCTTCTCTTGCTGCTTTCAAAATTTTCTCTTTCTCTTTGATTTTTGAGTTTGATTATAATGTGTCTTGATGAAGTCCTTTTTTTTTTAAAAAAAAGATTTTATTTATTTATTTGACAGAGAGAGAGAGAGAGCGAGAGAGGGAACACAAGCAGGGGGAGTGGGAGAGGGAGAAGCAGGCTTCCCGCCGAGCAGAGAGCCCGATGTGAGGCTCGATCCCAGGACCCTGGGATCTGACCTGAGCCGAAGGCAGATGCTCAACTGACTGAGCCACCCAGGCATCCCTGATGAAGTCCTTCTTGGATTGAATCTGTATAGGACTTAAACTTGATGTAGCTGGATGTCCATATCTCTTCCCAGATTTGGAAAATTTTCAGCCACTTTTTTGTTACTTTTTTGCAAGATGGAAAAGTTAGTATGTTCAATGATTACTCTTTTTTTACGTTTTTATTTAAATTCCAGTTAGTTAACATACAGTGTAATATTAGCCAATATTTTCTTAAATAAACTTTTCTGCCTCTTTCTGTCTCCCTCTTTCTGGGACTCCCATAATGCAAATATTATTTCTTTTAGTAAACCTCATAATTTACATAGGCTTTATTCACTCTTTTTTTTTTTCATTCTTTTTTTCTCCTCTCTCTGGATAATTTCAAATGACCTGTCTTCAAGTTCAAAGATTCTTTCTTCTCCTTTGTGAAGCCTGTTTCTGATGCTCTCTGTGGTATTTTTTTTTACTTTCATTCATTCATTGTATTCTTCAACTCCAGAATTTCTGTTTGGTTTTTACTTACAATTTCCATCTCTCTGTTGAACTTCTCGTTTTAGTCATCTATTGTCTTCTTGATCTCACTGCATTATCTATTTGTATTTTCTTGCAGCTTGTTGAACTTCCTTAAAATAATTATTTCTTGCAGCTTGTTGAGCTTCCTTACATAATTCTTTGTCAGACCATTTCCTGATCTCCATTTCTTTGAAGTCCGTTCTTTGGTGGTATTATGTTTCTTTTATTTTTTGTGTTCCTTGAGGTGTTGCATTGCTGTCTTTGCATTTGAAGCTGCGGTCACCTCCTCTAGTCTAATTCACATCATGTGAGAGATATTTTCACCTGTCAGTCTGGATAGGGATTCTGAGGCTTTCTCAGATCTTTTCTATGAATGCATTCATTCACACTTCTTCCCTCTTGGAAGGGATTCTTAGTTGTATGCCTTCTCTCAATTCCAGAAAGCCAGGCTGCTTGCTGACAGCCTCCCATATGTTTCCTCTGGGGCAGTTCCCCGAAATGCTTATTTGTGAGCCTTCTCTTAATCCTGAAGAGTCAGGTGGGCTTTCTGCTCTTTGATCCCTAGCAAAGGCTTGCTCTCCCCGTCCACGAGACTGTGTGTCAGGACCCAGCCATGGGGGTGGGGTATAGGGTTGTGAAGAAAGAAGGAGCGTGCAGAGTGTTGGGGGTGCCTGTGGATTGGTTGGGGTGTCCACAGGTGTAGTATCTCTAGCAATTTGTGAGCAGACTTCTTGATGGAGATGACAGATCAGTTAGTAGGATACTCTGAGAAGTGGTTATTAGTGTCCCTCTAATGAATTCCAGGCCTTGGCTGCTGTGCTTTAGGCTCTCCTCCACCCTCAGCCTGCAGATCATGTGGTATTCTGGGGGCAAGAAAAAAGGGGACCTCCTCGGCAGCATCGCACATGGCTGGAGAAGCTGGGTGCTCACTCATTAGCTCTCCTTCAGGGGAGGAATTGTGGGCCACAGGCTCTCTGGGCACTGAGCTCTGCCACCCTGGCGTAAGGGTGACACAGGCAAGGCGAAATTGTTCCTCTTACCATTTATGATGCCTCTGTTTTTGGATTTTCTTTTCCCTATAATGGTGTGCTGGAATTTCTCTGAGGGACTCCCACAAAGGCATTGTCATCCATGGGCGATTGCCAAGATCAGTGTTCTGTGGGGGATGATGATAGAGAACGAGTCTGCCATTTCACTGACGTCACTCTAATTGTTTTTGTATTAAGTAAAATAAAGTAAAATTAGGATAAAAAATCCCCAATTAATCCCCAATTATAGTCACATATTACAAAGATTTGCTAAGAATGAAGCAATTTAAGACTGTCATGAAGGACTGAAAGTAATTGTAAAAATGGAATGACAGAAATATTGACTGCTTTGAAGGAGAAACTCATGTTGAAGGATAAGTATGAAAAATCATGCTGGCACTCTATCTATTGCAAATGAGAGTGCAGAATGTTACAACTCCTCTGGGGGGGATTTGGAAAGTTCTAGAAAAATTATATAGTCATTTCTTTAATCCAGCCACCTTATTTCTCAGAATTTTCCCTTGAGATACTATGATGCTGTGATTAATAAGCAATATATATGTTGGTCTCCATCCACAGTTCCTGGCAAACAGCTCATGAAACCCTTATAATTTCCTAGATAGTAAGAGCAATAGGAGCCTCTTATAATATTTGTCTCTTGCCTCAGGCTCTTGAAACAGCTCTGGAGAAATAAAGGTGAAAGGAGTATCTCTTGTTCATAAGAAGCCCCTTTCAACCACACCTAAGTTTGTGTTAATGAGGTGGCTTTTGAAAAGCACCTAAAGATGAGGGACTGGTTGCCAAGGGAACCAACCATGTATGAAATGGCTGGAACTCTCAGACCTCCCAGGAGGGGAGAGGGGCTGGAGGTTGACTTAGTCACCAAGTGTCAATGATTCAATCAATCATGCTTATGTAATGAAGTCTTCATTAAAAAACCTTAACTGAGGGGGTTTGGAGAGCTTCTTGGCTGGTGAAATTGGAGATGCTGAGAGGGTGTTGTGCTTGAAGTGGGCAGTAACTCCACACCCTTCCCCCATACCTTGCCCTATGTATCACTTCCTGAGTTGTATCTTTTTATAATAAACTGATAATCTAGTAAAACTGCCTGTGAGCCATGTTAACATTAAACTGAGGAAGGGGGTTGGGGAACCTCTGATTTATAGCCAGTCTATCAGAACCTTAAGTGGCAACCTGGCCTTGCAATTGGTATCTGAAGGGAGGGTGGTTTTGTGGAACAGCCCTTAACTTTTGGGATCAGATACTAATTCCAGGTAGATAGTGTCAGAATTGAAGTAAACTGCAGGACACCCAGTTGTTGTCTGCCAAGAATTAGAGAATACTTGGTGTGGGAAAACCCCACACATCTGGTGTTAGAAGTGTTCTGAGAAGAGAGTAGAGGAAAAACTGTAATGTGTCTTCCTTGAAGATACCATAGCACAACTACAAATCAACTCACAGCTATTCACTATGCCATTATTGGTAAGAGCTAATGATGGAAACAATGTAATTGCCTCATCCTAGGAAACAAACAAAAGGTGAGCTGAGAATATCTTGCTGTGCCAGAAAGCAAGAAAAGTGCTTGAAAAACCGATGGGGGCATGTGAAAAGGATGCAAGTACTCTCTTAAAGCGACTTCCAATGACCATAGTTGAAACCATTTGAGCAATGAAGAAGGATGGAATGGGTTATAACATATTGACTAAAAAGAATATCCAAGTCCTTAGTAATATCTTTAAAGTGGGAGAAGGAAGCTCTTCTTCATAAAATAATACATACTTATCAATAAATATAGAAGAAATGAAGGATTGCAACACTTAAATTTTCCTACCACCAAGGTAACTACTGCTTTAGGCAAGGATTTAGCAGGGAATCCTAAAATCATCAAGGGAAGAGTTGTCAGGCATAGAACCTCAAAGCATCACTGCACAGGTCATTTCTTAATTACAACGAGGGAAAGGAACAGATCAAAGCCAGCATCACCCAATCACTGGGCAGCCAGTGATGTAAAAGGAAGCACACCACACCAAGTAGCTTTCTTGTTAACGATAATCATCATTAATCTAATCAATAGGAACAATGTGCAAATCCAGATAGTGGGGCATTCTATAGGACATCAGGCTAGACTCCTCAAAATTACTGAGGTCATACAGAGCAACTAAAAGTAGAGGGACTGTTCTAGACTGCAGGAGACTAGAGAGGCATGGTAGCCAGTAGAATGCATGATCTTTGATAGCATCCTGAATTAAAAAAAAAAAAAAGCAATGAGGATCATCTTTGTGGAAATTGGGAAAATTTTCATGCTAAATTAATTTTCATATTAAATATTGCTTTGGGGGGTTGATAAAGATATTGTGGCCAATAATAGAGTGTCCTTGTTCTTGTTGCATGTTGAAGTAGGTGATAGCTGAAGCTTATTTTCAAATGGCTTTGCAAAAAGTGTGTGTATGTGAGAGAGAGACAGAGAGAATGAGAGAAAGAGGGAGAGATAGCAAATGTAGCAAAATATTAACAATTGATGAATTCGGAAAGGAGATTAATGGGTGTTCATTGTAGCATTATTTCAACTTTTTTGTAAATTCGAGATGTTTTAAAAGAAATTGGGGGAAATCCTGAGGTGCCTGGGTCTGGCTCCTGCTCAAGTCATGATCCCAGGGTCTTAGGATCGAGCCTCATGTCAGGCTCCCTGCTCAGCAGGGGAGTCTGCCTTTCCCTCTGCCCCTGCTCATGCTCCCTCTCTTGCTCACTCCCTCTCTCAGATAAGTAAATAAAATCTTTAAAAAATAAATAAATAAAAGAAATTGGGAGAAATCCAGCTGATGACTACACAGCTACACTCAGCATATTTATTTTGTGGAATGTGGGTGGATATGTGTGAATTACATGATCTTTATCATTTAAGGTACACCATAATGTCACCGGCAGGAGGATGTTAGTAAGAATGAGATGTTACTAAAGGGGCTTGAGGCTCTCAGGAAGGACCTTGCACGTAATAAGTACTACATTCTCTTTTTTAATGAATTAATGAGGTCTACATTTTCACATCCACTTAAGTAAAAAAAACTGAAAGACTCCTAACTACAATTGCCTTTTCCATGTGTAGATGCCAAATGTAGAGCCTACAGTTGAAGAGATGTTAACACCTTTCAGAAGAGCTCATTCAGCCCATGGCCACTGTGACCACATTGCCCAAACCTCACGGAGCACTGGTCTGGCTCTGTCACCCAAACTTTGATCTATAGTTGACCCTTAAATAACATGGGGCATTAGGGGTGCAGACCCCTCATGCAGTCAAAAATCCACATATAACTTTTGACTCCCCTAAAGCTTAATTACTAATAATCTACTGTTGACTGGAAACCTTACTGATAATAGAAATAGTCATTAACACATATTTTGTATGTTATGTGTATTATATACTGTATTCTTACAATAAAGTGAGCTGAAGAAAAGAAAATGTTATTGAGAAAATCATAAGGAAGACAAAATACATTCACAGTACTGTACTGTAAATCTATATAGGCAGCGTGCCCATTGGTCCTACAGATCTGCCTCTTGCTTCAACAGTGTTTGGATGGATGCCCCTTCCCGCAGCCTCTGACCACCTTCCAACCTCTTTTCCAGTTGAAACATTTGGAACCAATTTCTCAGCCATCCTCTGCTTCCAGGAACACCTGGTCAACATGCATCTGTGGGTCTCCTGCACCTCTTTCTATGCGTCTATTTTGACCTCACTGATGCGGCTCAGGAGCACATGGACCACTTCTTCCTCCAGCTGGCCAAGGAAAAGCTCAGGGTGCCCAGCATTTCTTGAAGATGCAAAACCAGCATGGCGGGCATGTCCCTTTCCAGGATGTGCAGAAGTGGCCCCAAGACAAATGGAGTAAAACCCTGGATGTCATGAAAGCCACCATGGTACCAGAGAGATTAAACCACACCCCTTTGGATCTGCACACCCTGGGGTTTGCCACACAGACCCCCATGTCTGTGACTTCCTGGAGACCCACTTCCTAGATAAGGAGATGAAACTCATCAAGAACATGGGCAACCACCTGACTCACTTCCCCAGGCTGGTGGCCCCTGGATTGGGCCGGGCGAGTAACTCTTAGAAAGACTCACCCTTGAACATGAGTAGGAGACTCCAGAGCCCAGTGGCCCTTGAAGGGCTCTTCTCGTGTCCCCCTGGTGTCAGGGCTTCTGCCTGAACCTCTTCTGTAGCCACTAGGCAGCTTTTTAACCACCCTGGAGCCCTCTCCCAAGCTGTGAACCAAATGGAAACAAGAAAGCTTTTTGCAGTAAAAAACAAACAAGCAAACAAACAAACAAAACCCGCATATAAGTGAACCTGTGCAGCAGTTCAAATCCATGTTTTTCAAGGGTCAACTGTACTTATTTCTAACGGGCCAATTGCATATTGGTAGGGAAATAAAGGAACGATCTCAAAATTTGTTTTATGAAACAATTAAGCTATTAAATCTTGATGATGATGGAATGGTTGGCATAGAGAATAACAGTTTCCATAGGTCATGTTTCCTTCAAAATTGAGGGCAGAAATATCTAGAGGATTCCAAGTGAGGCCCAAAGGATGGCCCATGGAGGATGCCTTTTCCATCAGCATGTTGCCATATAGGACCTTCCATCAGAGCATAATTATTTAGACTAATAAACCAGTAGGTATGTTCTAATGAAAATTCTCCCAAAGATAGCAAGAGATCATGAAGGTAAGGAAAGCCCTCAAGCTTCTAACTGTACAAAATTATACCAATCATTTACTGAGGACTTCATAAAATTCATGCCTAAGGATTTTGTTTACTATTCTTAACTGTACATTAGCTGAAATAAATTCAATTAGCTGGTCTTTTCTCATCTAACTTATCACGTTAAGTAGCCAGGGTGCAGGTGTTCAATAGCTTGTTCATAACATTGTGCTGTTTACTAGGAGCACTTAATGTCTGAATGAGTCTTTTTAAGGCTCTTCTTTACGCTCTTCCCCCACGTGCATCGACACCCGCGATTAATCTCTCCACTGTGCCGCTTGTGCTCACCTGTTTCCCTCTGTCAAGCCCAATTACCAGCTCTCCTGAAGGCTCAAAGGGCCCTTGTACAGTGACAGCACCTCAGCCTCAGCGAGAAATGGCAGCTGACCTCCTAATAAAGCCAGAAGAGAAAAACCACAAAAAGCAAATCACAAGAACTTCCTCACACTATCCTCTGAACTTCCCAGCACTCTCTCCTGGGGTTGGAACAATCCCAGCTCAACAGCCATGATCCTGATTAGCCATGTTCCCGTTATCCACTGCTGTATCCAGTGACTTAAAGACCAACGACCACTGATTTATTCGTGATTCTGCAATCTGGGCAGGGCTAGTTGGGGACAGCTTTTCTCTCTTCCACATTACATGGCGGGGGGGCGCAGCTTGAATGGGGGCTGGAAGATCTGCTTCCAGGATGGCCTGTTGGTGCTGGCTGTTGACCTCGGTCCTCCTCTTGTGGCCTCCCCTTGTGGCTAGGGTGGCTCCTCACAGCATGGCGGTCTTGGGGTGTATGGCTGCAGACTTCCTTCAGAGCCCAAAGAGCAAGCTGACAGGACTTCTTAAGGCTTAGGCCTGACAGAGCGTCACCACATTCTCTTGGTTAAGGTGAGTCACAAGGGCACCAGAATGCCAGGGAGGAAACTACATAACCATATGAATACCAGGAGGTGTGATGGTTTCAGACTACCACACCATTTGAATCAGGAAGAAAAGGTTAAATTCAGGCCCACAGGCGATCTGAAGAGGCAGGTAAATGTGTATAATAATTGCAGATTTTTTTTTCATCCAAAATGCTTCAATTTTTTAAATAAAACTTGCTGTTTCAGGGACCACATTTTCAGGTCCTATGTGGATAAATGGAATACCTCATTTCTTACTGCTTCTAGATATGAGACATTGCTGTATATGCTTCACCCTATATGTGCAGTTTTAGATTTGTAACTGTTGGGTTGGTTGGTGAATGAGCATAAGTTTCAATGGACAGGACCCCCAGCTCAGCCTACCCAGGCTCAGGGCCAGACAAGGTCTTGGTAAGCCATCGACTATGAGACCAACTCTTGGAAGGACGGAGGCCTTGGCACTCACTTCTTGCGCAAAGCTCAATGATGCAGGCATTGTTGGGAAAAACCAAAAAGACCACATTGAGGGCTGCAAGGGAATAATAGAGGAAGGAGTTAAAGTGGGCAGCCTAGTAGAAGCAGCTGACTCTTGCTCTGTAGATTTCCACGGAAAAAACAAAGTTATGGATCTTCTTCTCAAGTCAAAGGAGTTATACTCCTTTTCTTTGAAGGAAGGGTTTGAGGCTCATGCAAGAAGGTTGATAAGAATTATTGTGTAAGGGTGCTAAAAGGAAAGATCTGGGTTTCTTATTGGCTTATGTACTCAAAGGGGATGCTCCCACCCCTCACATTTTCAGGTCCTATGTGGGTAATGGAATACCTCATGAATAAATCAGTGATCATGATTACCAATGACAGGGTAAGAAATAAGATGGCCATGCCTTTCACCTGTGAGTATCTTGGGCCTCTGAGCACCACATGAGGGAATTTGTACCCCAATTTGCTTTCCAAATTTTGGGGGTCTTTTTTCCCCTAGGATTCTCAGTGAACATTACATTATGGCACCTTTTTTTTTTTGCCTCTTCTTGCTCCACTAATAGGCCAAACTGGGTAAACATAGTCCTACAAAGATTTCATATTGCTTCCAGGTTTGAAACCCTGACTAAGTGACAAAGCTGTTAAAATGTTGGGTTAGCCAAGACAGTTCCCTTGCTTACAGGGAGAGTGAGCTAGAACAGTAGAACATCTGAAATACAGACTCTCAGACTCTGTCTGAAATACAGTCCATGCTAGGAGGGCACCCCTGGGGAGTGTACAACAACTTTATCAGTGATACATACAAGGAAACAAATCCTGGAAAAATATGGGGGTGAATTAATTTGGGGGGATGTGGGGATGTGGAGAGACAGCATCACTAGGTTAAGCATATCCTCCTCAGTAGGGGTAGGGGGGTGCTTTCACTCTCCTGATGTAGCCACCAGTTTCTTGGGGATGAGGACCAGTAAGGAGAGAAGCTTTCAAAAAAACTGGCTCTGTTTCTCCAGCTAAACCTTGACTGATACGTCCTTCAAAAATAAAAATGACATTTTAGAGAGAGACGATTCATCTTCAGCAGAACTGCTTTACGAAAAGCACTAAAGAAGTTCTCCTCCAACCTGAGAAGAGAAATGGTACTGCTAGAATCCAAAAATGATTTCCTCCAGAAAATAAAGCAGAGGGAATACTTCCGGAAGAGAGAATGACTTCATTTTATGAGGTCAAATACCCTTGATACAAAACTAAACAAAGACATTGCAAGAAAATTACCAACATTGACATCCCTTATGAGCACAGATATAAAAATTCTTAAGAATATTAGCAAACCAAATCCATACATTTATAAACAGGATGACACATCTTGACTAAATAGGGGTTATCTCAGAAATTTAAGGTTGGTTTAATATTTTAAAAATCAGTCAGTGTATTCCCACCAAGAGTGCAAGAGGGCGCCCCTTTTTTTTGCATCCTAACCAACATCTGCTGTCTCCTGAGTTGTTGATTTTAGCCATTCTGACAGATGTGAGGTGATATCTCATTGTGGTTTTGATTTGTATTTCCCTGATGATGAGTGATGTTGAGCATCTTTTCATGTGTCTGTTGGCCATCTGGACATCTTCTTTGGAAAAATGTTTCTCCATGTCTTCTGCCCAATTTTTAACTGGATTATTTATTTTTGGGCTGTTGAGTTTGATAAGTTCTTTATAGATTTTGAATACTAACCCTTTAACAGATATGTTATTTGCAAATGTCTTCTCCTATTCTGTAGGCTGCCTTTTAGTTTTATTGATTGTTTCCTTCACTGTGCAGAAGCTTTTTATCTTGATAAAGTCTACCCTGCAACCCAGCAACTGCACTACTGGGTATTTATCCAAAAGATACAAAAAGATATTCAAAGGGGCACATGCACCCCGATGTTATAGCAGCATTATCAACAATAGCCAAACTATAGAAAGAGCCCAAATGTCCATTGACTGATGAATGGATAAAGAAGATGTGGTGTATATATGTGTATATATATACATATAATATTATATCTTATATATACACATATATATAATGGAATATTACTCAGCCATCAAAAATGATGAAATCTTGCCATTTGCAACGATGTGGATGGAACTAGAGGGGATTATGCTAAGTGAAATAAGTCAGAAAAAGACAAATACCATGTGATTTCACTCGTATGTGGAATTTAAGGAAAAAAACCAGATGAACATAGGAGAAGGAAAAAAAAGAGAGGGAAACAAAACATAAGAGACTCTTAACTACAGAGAACAAACTCAGGGTTGCTGGACGGGAGGTGGGTGGGGGATGGGATAATGGATGATGGGTATTAAGGAGTGCACTTGTGATGAGCCCTGGGTGTTGTATGGAAGTGATAAATCACTAAATTCTACTCCTGAAACCAATTTTACTATAGATGTTCATGAACTAGAATTTAAATAAAAACTTGAAAAGAAAAAAAAATCGATGTAATTTACCACATTAACAGGAAGAAAGCGCAAAACAATATAATCATCTCAATAGCTGCAAAAAGAGCATTGACAGAATTCAACAGTCGTTCATGGTAAAAACTCTCAGCAAACAGGGCATCTATTGTACTTCAGTTATAGAAGGAGGGAAACCGAACCTATACAACACCAGACACAATGTTTCTGGTACCTGCAATTTACAAAAGCGCTAAGGGGACTAACAGGAGGCGGGTTTGAAAGTCCCGTAGCCCGTAAACCCCGAGGACATCTGAGTTCCCCAGCAATCTTGAGGCAAATCGTTGTTTTCACGTGTAAATTCACGGGCCTACAGTCCCCGACGATGCTGTGCTAACACTTGTAGAAGTCGTGAATGTTCGGTGTGATGAGGATGACTAGAGATTAAAAACTGGAACCCTTGAAGAGGATGAAGCGGTGTGATTGAGCTCAGGGAAGGGGTTGAGGAGTGGCTTATAAGGCTTTTCATTGATGGAGAGGAGAACAAAGTGGACGTTATGAAGCCGAATGGGCTGAAACGGAGCAAGGGCCTGGGATAGTGTTTCTCCAAATGGTAAGACTTATCTGGAGCCCTGGTTTGAGGCCCACATGCCCGGGTCCCACTGTGCAGATTCATATTTTGAGGTGGGATTGTGGTTCCCCTTGAATTGTCCTTATCAGCTAAGTCTGCAAAACACCCAAGTTAAGATATACAAAAAAAAAAAACAAAAAAAACCCCAAAACATCTTATGGCTGCAAGAGTCCTGTAAAGTCTTTAAAATAGCATAGGTATATTTAGTTGTTTTATCTTGAAGTACACTGTCTTTGACTTTGATACATACTCTTTATTAAGGACATTTCCATTCATTTTTAGTGTACTAAAATTTTCCTTAAGAAAAAAAAAGTTAGGATGTTGAGTTTTGCAAAATTCTTGGTTTGTGTAGATATGATCATATTTAAAAAATTTTTGTGATAAATTATATTTGTAGAGATTACCAAGGTTGGGGTGCCTGGGTGGCTCAGTCAGCTAAGAGTCTGCCTTTGGCTTAGGTCATGATCCCAGGGTCCTGGGATCGAGCCCCACATCGGGCTCCTTACTCAGTGGGGAGCCTGCTTTTCCCACTCCCTCTGCCCCTCCCACTTGTGTGTGTGCTCTCTCACTCTCTCAAATAAATAAAATCTTAAAAAAAAAAAGAAACTACCAAGTTTGCACCATCCTAGAATAAACTGACTTGATTGTGGTTTGTTATATTTTTAATAAATGTGCTGGACTTAATAATACATATTCAAGATCTTTGCACCACTGGCCATAAAGTTGGATCATCTGATGGTTAATTTTCTGTGTTATCTTTCTCAGGCTCTGTAATCAGAGTTATGAAGGCCACAGTGAAAAAAAAACCCAAACTCCCCAACTGCCTCTATGTACAAACATAAGAAAAACATGTGTAATAGTCTGTTCGTGGAGGTTTCACTAGAACGCGTGCTTCAACTGTGTGGAAGCAGGTGTGTGACTCGTGGTGCCTTCTCCACATCCTGGTCTGATCGGGTTCTTCTCTGGGTTCAGGAACCATGACAGCCAATGGCCAGAGAAGGGCAGTGGCTTGGCTAGCAGCTCCTTCTTCTCACCAAGGAGCCCTGTAGTAAAATTCCTACCCACGGACCTCATGAGTTAAAAGATTGCATCTACCAACCCGATCGCTCTCATTAAGGAAAAACAAATAAATTCTTCCCTTTTATTAATCATAGCTGAGTACACAGAAATCAGTAGCAGCAAACACGATAACTCACAGCAGTAAACCAAGATAAAAATAGCATTAAGCTGGCGAGATCCCAGGCTCGTGAAAAGAAACAGGCCGTTTCAGTTAGCCTCTGTGGCCTTATTATTTGTAAATGTTTGGTTTCTATTGAGCTGTAGGAAGTATTGAAAATACCTCACAGAAGTGCTCAAATTGCCATTGTGGTACTTTCAAAGGTTGAAAGACCCCATCTTGGGGAAATTTTGCAATTCCATTCTTTTAAAAACATAAACTAAATGTGAAAGAGCAGGTCAGCTTCTCAGGAGAACCCCCTCCAGTTCCAGCAGGATGGGAGCTGCTTTGGACACAGGGGCTCCAAGTGACGTCCCCACAGGCTAAGCTTACAAGGGACAGCTGAAGGTGCACGACGGGTCCCCTCATCCCACAAGGCCCCACGATCACACAGTCGTTCCCTGGTCACGCTGTGGTCTCCATCGTTCCCATGGACTCTACGAGCCAACCCTACCCCTGGTGACCCTGGTGATGGTGATGAGCCACATGACGGTAAATGTTTCTGTTTGGGAACTTACAGATGTTTGGATGTGAAACTGGGAGGAGTTTGAGGGAACAACGTACATCTTTACTCCCTCCTGCTCTGAAGCTAAACCTTTCCAAGTGCTGGCGATCTACCCGATGACTTCGTTGGAAGAGCTTAACTGCATTGTTTATAAGGAGATTTCCAAAGACGGGAAACACAAGTTTACATGAATCTTTTTACAACTATGTTTTTGGAGGAAAACTGTAGCCTCCAGGGTGATGGCCATCTCTTATTGTGAACAGTCCATCCGAAATCAATCCATCAACTACCGTATAGGCAGACACTGCCACGGAGGCTTTTTTGGCAGAAGCGACCTTGAATGTGACCTCTTCCCGGCAGGCCGCAGGGGCACTCTGGCCTCCCGTGCTGAGCACGCCGTGGTGGATGGCATGTCCGGTGTGTGGAGTCCCTAATGAGACCTGCAGGAATCCCTAAGACCACCAATGACAAGATGCACGCATTCCTCTGTCCCTGACAGAGCTCGGCCACTTCCCTGATGGACAGTAACCCTTAGCTGGAGGTCGGGGAAGGAGGGGGGCTATTTCTATGAAATCAGGCTCTTCCATAACCACACAGATCCACCCACAGAGGGGCCAGGCTGCCTGGAATGAACTTGCAAAGGACGGCAGAATGGGTGGGTTCTAAAAGAGAGCCATACTTTATCCCACAATGAGGGGGACACTCAGATGGTCATTCTGGTGAGTTTGCCCGGGATGATGGGACGAGAAGCTGACAAGCCGAGCTTACCAGGATGTCCCTCTTGTGACGGGCATTTGGCGAGCTTACCTGGAAGGTGTGTGACCTGGTTTCTCTCTCCCCCTTTTGACTTCCTTTTAATGTTTTTGTTTGTTCACCTCAGAGCTGGATGTGGTGCCCCCTGCCTTCTGGAACGATGCAATCAGTGTTAAGGTCATGTATGTGCTCTACAGTATGAGGGTGTCTCTGCCAGAAGCTCAAGTACCACTAAGTGAAGATTCGGGACAGCGTGGCAGAAAACAGCAGGGGCTGGCCAGCCCATACGTAAAAAGAGAACAAGGAAATGTGGAAACACCCCCATCTCCCAGTGCTGTAAGGAGATGGGCAGAGCCCAGGGGGCGGTAGGAGCAAGGTCCAGAAAATCTCAGGGAGAACAAGGTCACTCTGCTGAGTTAAGAAAGTCACTTGAAAGGGACCAACATGGATTGACCTTTCCCCCTGGAGACAGAAATCTCAGCGACAAATTCTCCAGGAGGCCTTTCTCACCAATCCCTCCCATTCAGGTTTCACCCATCTCAAAGGACCAGAATCAAATCACTCATCTCTTTGGGGTATTTGTTTTCTGTTTCATTAATATGTGTTCTTACCTTTCTTCGGGTTTATTTTTGTGTTAATTTCCTAATACCCTATTCTCTTCTTTCCTAATATAGTGTGGGGGTAGTTAGGGGCTCCCACTCCCTTGTGCAGGTGAAAATCGGCATATAATTTTTGACTCCCCAAAACCTGACCACTAATAGCCTACTGTGGGCCAGAAGCCTTCCCGATCACAGAAACCCCCAATTAACACATATTTTATAGATTATGTGTATTATACGCTTTCTTCTTACAATAAAGTAAGCTAGAGGGAAAAAAATGTTATTAAGGAAATCATAAGAAAGGGAAAATACATTTACGGTACTATACTGTATTTATCGAAAAAAAATCCCTGTACAATTAGACCCGCACAGTTCAAACCCTGCTGTTCAAGGGTTAACAGTACACTCATTTGAGACTAACATTTTTTTCTATTAAGTTCCTTAAAGAATATTTTTAACTGCCGTTATAATTTCTTATTGGACCTATTGGTTATTTAGAAGTATAATTCTTATTTCATTTTTTTTTAATTTTATTTATTTATTTGAGAGAGAGAGAATGAGAGATAGAGAGCACGAGAGGGAAGAGGGTCAGAGGGAGAAGCAGACTCCCCACTGAGCAGGGAGCCCGATGCGGGACTCGATCCCGGGACTCCAGGATCATGACCTGAGCCGAAGGCAGTCGCTTAACCAACTGAGCCACCCAGGCGC
The DNA here is from genome assembly GCF_003265705.2 of Callorhinus ursinus. Classification (NCBI taxonomy): domain Eukaryota; kingdom Metazoa; phylum Chordata; class Mammalia; order Carnivora; family Otariidae; genus Callorhinus; species Callorhinus ursinus. Next base: position 17,532,728 of record NW_027397090.1, read on the forward strand.
CCTAGAAGTATAATTCTTATTTCAAACATACAAGGTGTTTTTAGTTTTTCCTTTGTTACAGATTTCTAGCCTGACAGGACTGTGAGCAGAAAACCCACTCTGTAATTCTACAAATCTTTAAAATGTGTTGAGACTATTTTAAGTTCATTATGTGGGAAATTTCAAGCACGTTCCACACGTGCTTGAAAATATTGTATATTCTGGCACTGTCAGATACCGTGTTTTACTGTAGTCCAATGATTTTTAGATGTACGCTATCCACAGTTTAATACCTTGAAAATTAAGATGCATTTTATAACCAGAGAGGGACGTGTGACGGTCTGTGTTGAGGGTGTCATTGAACGAGCATACATGAATGCGTGCATGGCTTCCAGCAGACGGGTCATGGAAGGGCCATTCAAAGATGAAATGGGTGGCCCCATTTTGCCTGGGAAGGCTCCGCTGTCACCTTCAGGTGGGATAAGTGGCAGAGTCTTAGATGCAGCACCATGGGGTGGACAGTGTCGGGGCTCTCTCTCAGCGACATTAGAACCCCAGCCCTCCTGATGTCACCGAGGACTGGAATGAGTGAAGAAACATGCATCTTGATGGCTCCTAGTCTTAAATAGATCCCAAAAGAAAAGACTGCTCAAAGATGTTGTAGAAATACCTTCTGCAATTTATTTCTCTTATATCTTCCGTTTTACACATGCATAAGAACGTCATTAAATATGAAAGAGCTTTCTCAGTACATCTGTAAGAGCGATTCTGAGTAATGAGAGATCATTGTCACAGTCAACAAGATTTTCTTTTTTCTTAGTGGCCCACCAAATAACAGTGTGTGGGCCAGACAATGACTTCTTAGATTCCAGGAAATATGGCAAACAGGCCTATTTGGTCAAGGTCGTGATCGAATCTTTTGGGAACTTCTGGATTTGGGGGGTGGTTATTATTTGGTTAATTGCTGAGAGATATGTAATAAAACCTTCCACTGTGACCGTGAATTGTTGTAGTTCTATTCGTTTTTGCTTTACATATTTTGAGGCTAAGTTATGCAGGTGAATCCAGTGTTCTGTGATTCCATAGTGACTTTCACCGCCTGTAACAGAGACTTTTCTCCAAGTATGCCTTGCCTGGTGTTAGTATAACTATACCAACCAGATTTTGTTGAGCGCCAGCTAGTACTTCTTTTTTTCATTCTTTATTCTAACCCTTCTGTATCCTTATGTTTGCAATATGTTTTTCTATTGTTCTACCTGTTCTATGTTCCTTTTCATTCTTTTCTTACCTTATTTGTGTTGCCTGAGAATTTTTTTATTCTGTTTTTCCCTCTATTAGTTGCAAAGTTATACAGGCATTTTCTATTCTTTTAATGGCTTAATAGTTACTTTACAGAAGGACATGATGTCTTGCTGACTTACCGGAGTCCAATAGAAATTGATACTTTGACTCTTCTCCCAGCCAGCACACAAACCCCAGAACACTGACTCCACCCGTTCCTACCTGCTGTTTTTGTCCCACTCTTAAGTTTTTCACGCAGTGCTTTGTGAAGTCAATGTTATTTTAGATTTAACGATGTATTTGACACTTGCATTGCTCTTCACTCTTTCCTGCATTTTTTTATTTTCCATCTTGTTTTCCTTCACTTAAAAAGTACCATCTAGAGCGCAGACCTCTTGGCAGTCAATTCTTTCAATGGGCATGTCTTTATTCACGTTCATTCCGGAAGGACTTTGTCACTGGGTGTAGGATTACCTGTTGGCACCTGTGTTTTCTCATCTCAGTAAAGCAGTCTTTCCAGTGTATTCTGCCTCCATGTTTGCTGTTGACATGTACAGCTGTCAGAAAAGCCAGATGCCCCGGCAGTGGGGAGTGCTACGGGAAGACAGCTCTCGGCTGCCAGCACTCTTTGGGGACTAACGTGGTTTGAGACACCTCTGGGCCCAAGGTCAGGCCTGTTTGGGAGAGCAGGCCACATTCGCCGACCGATCACTGCAGGGGAATAAAGACCCAGGCAGCTTGCTCCTGTTCAGGCCGCTCTGAAGGGCCGTCCTGTTCCAGAGATCATTCTGAGAGTAGCGCCCGCTTCTCCTGAGGCTGCACACCAGCTCAGTCCCCCCCCCACACCCCACCCTGCCCACTCCTGCTTCCTCAACTCCCTCCCATGGGGGCTGATCTCAAGAGCTCCCCACATGCTACTCTCTCGTTACCTGCAGGGTGAGGGTCCGGGCTTCCCTGCGATGGAAGTACAGCCCCCAGGAAGACCCTGGTGTGCAGGATGGGGACATGGGGGGGCATGCCTCCCACACAGAGACTCTCCAGATGCTCCCGAAGCTCTGAGCCTGTGCAGGTGGCCCTTCCCTGCCTGTCGAGGGCTAGCATTTGCCTCTTGTGGAAGACAGTCAGGGTCCCTTTCACCACAAAACCTGCATGCCGCCCCCAGGTCCTGCCCCCACGTCCGCCACAGGCTGCCAGGCTAGTAACTCAGGCTAAATCTCGGCACCAACCAACCTGGCATTGCTGGACCCGAGTGAGGGGAAGGCCGCTGTACCCGCGGAGCTGCAGGACCTGGTCAGCAGTACCAGCAAGAGCTGAGGAGTCCACTTGGGATCAGAGGGTGCTTTTGAGGGAGCCAGGGCATAAAGCTGAATAAAGGGAACTGTTTGAGTTGTTTGGAGTATTACAGCCATTTTCCTCCCCAGTAAATCTCTTGCATGCCCCATCCCTTCTTGGACGTTGCTTCTTGGAGGACCCAAAGAGACAGAGTGTATCTCAGCTCTGCCTCAGCCCTGCCAACCCCGCTCCCTCCCTTGCCTTCTGAGGTGTGGATCCCACGGTGCCTTGCAGATCTCCAGCTGGGCGTCCATTCCCCCGGGGGCCCTCTGTGACAGTTACTGTACTGTCTCGGTATTTCTTTCCACCGCTCACTGCCCCTCTCTTCTGTTGTGTTACTGCCTCTTCTGTGACATCTTATATCTCTCTCTCCAGTCCTTATTTCAGGGAGATTAACCTTCTCTTTCATTTGCTCGAGTCGGTGGAGAAAAGTTCATTCACATTTTTCTTCTACTTCTGATGGATATTCTTCACCTAGCCCTATTGCTTGTGCCCGCCCTCTTCTTGGAGAATTACTCAGAGGAGAGCAGTTCTCTCTGGATGAGCTATGTGCCGAGAACTGTGCGGGGGAAGGACTGACCGAGCAGGAGAACGGTAACTGAACTCAGGGGTCGTTTGGGAGGATTTTCCCACCACTCCACGTCCTCCAAGCAAGGATGGGATCTGCTTACCAAGCTCCGCATCCGCGGGACTGTGTGGTTGGCAGCCATGCCCTGATGAGCCAGGGCATTTGGGGTATTAGAGCAGCTAATACTGAGCCAATGGCCATGGAGCTTCCTTCTCTGACCCCTGCACTCAGAGGAAAGACTGGGCACCCTGATGGTTTCCCTCCGACCCTGGCTCACCTGCAGTGCAGGGTATGGATGCTTCAGGCCAGGACCATCGGTTGAACACGTAGGGTTGTGACCCTTTTATGGAAAACCGTAGGCTGGGAAAGACCCGTGGGGGGTTGCATATGCTTTTTCAGTGTCATGTCTCCATCTGACCCCAAGTTTGTTATATTTGGCAGCTACCCTTTGTAACTTTAGTTTCTGCATGTATTTTCAATGAAAATCGTATTTTCTTCTCTAATGCTCGTTCTTTTTGTTGCTCTAAATTGGCCACAGGGGAGGGAAGTGAAATTGAACCAGAATCCTGAAACAAGTTTTTACAAGCTATTGACATTTTATTTAAAAAAAAAACAAAACAAGAAAAAAAAACCCAACTTACTTGAGCACTTCACACAGTTGTAGATTTGTTCTATCTTAATTAGTATAAAATTAACAACCCACATTACAAGAGACAAAGAATAAAGAGAAAAGTACTTAAGACAGGAGTTAAAATGTAAGCATAGACACCGTTCTTTTACTCTTGCATTAGAATGTAGATTCCGAGAACAAAAACAGAATTGATTTGCGATTGCCTTAGAACAACAAAACTGTTTAAAAACACCACCGGTCACAGCTGTGTTCACAGCCTTCCACACTGCTCATAAAAACTGCCCTCCAGAGGTGGTGATGATGTCGTGGCGGAGGGAGGAAGGCCAGTGGTGAGCAGACTCCCCCCATGAATGAAGTCATCCGCATTGCGTGGCAGGATGAGCATCTGCCACATAAACCCTGTGCTGACTGCAGTATGTCACAAAAACATTCTTTGTTTCTCCCTGACCCTTGCCCTCATTTCATTACATGCAGATTGGTTCACAAGATGAGACTTTTGCAAAGCAACTTCACAGAGGACATTGAATGTAATTTCTTTGCAGGCGATGCTAATATAATTCAGCGTCTTTGTCTCAGATGTGTTGTTAATCCGGCGTGATTCATAGTGGATTGTGGGGGAGAGGTGCAGGCGGGGAGAGTAATCAAGCACACGTCTCCGCGCTTTCTTCTGCTCGTCTTATTAAGCATCTAAATGTCTGCTTGGGATCAGCCCACGCGCCTGGAGATGTTCTGGACGTTCACTAGCAAAATGGCCAGTTACAATGGAAGAACGATGACAGTGACTCAAACCAGACTCAGTGCCTGGTTTATAAATTAAGAAACAGTTATTCTGTCTACAAAGAAGAGAGAAGTTGTTTATATTGCAGAAACGAAACCTATACATTTTATAAATACTACAGTTGTGTTTTATGAAAAGATAGTTAATTCCACTAAGTATTTCAGACCCATTAGCCAAACATATAAAAAGAAGAAAGTTTACAGTGGAGGAATCTCGCATCCCTGGATTCTGAAGTGGCCACAAAGGAATACCGTACAAACTAGAGACCAGCCCCAAGCTCCTGTTTCTTTTTTGGACCAAACTTCCGGTTAAGCTAAAGTGAGAGCGTGTTCCCAGGACAAACCCCACAGCACCATTGGTGACAAAACCTTTCCTCATTTGATTCCTGAATCTACCTTATGTGGTGGGCTGAATCGTGGCCCCCAAAGACACCAGATAGCCCCAAAGATACCCCCAGGGATTCCTAATCTCTGGAAGCCGTAAATGTGACCTTATAAAGAAAAAGGGTCTTTGCACCAGGGATTAAGTTCTGGCTCTTACATGATGAGATTATCCTAGATTCCCTGAGTGGGCTCTAGATGCCAACACATCCACGTAGCCTTAGAAGAGAAAGGCAGAAGGGGGAAAAGAATTCACAGAAGAGGCCATGTGACAAGGGAGGCACGGGTGAGGGGGTGTGCCCACAGCAAAGGCGTGTGGGCAGCACCAGAAGTTAGTAGGGAACGGATTCTCTCTAGAAGCTCCCACGAAAGCGTGGCCATGCGGACACCTTCATTTCAGCCCAGACAGACTGATGCTGAATGCCTGGCCTCCAAAGCTATGTGAGAATAACTTTCCATTGTTTTAGGCTTCCGAGTTTGTGGTGATTTTTTAGGATAGCAACAGGAAGTGAATACCCGTATTTCTATGTAAATACGCTACGGTTTTATTTTGTCTTCTCATCACTTAATTAGATCACGGACATCATAAAAAGTAAAGCATAAGCCTAAAGCCAGTATTTTCTGGAACTCGACTATCTTGTCATTCAGAGCTTTTCTTTAGGTGAGTGCATGGCAAAGCTGGCCTGCTTTTTTCCAGCTGTACTGATATGACGGACATGTGTTACTGTATGAGTTTCAGGTGTATGGCGGGAAGGTTTGACTTACATAGACTGTGGAGTGGTCACCACAATAAGTGTGGGGAACGTCCATCACCTCACAGATGCGGCGAAAGAAAAAGCAAAAAAACCCAAAAATCTCCCGTGGTGACGACGACACTTAGGACCCACTCTCCCAGAGCAGCTTGCCCGGGGGTCCCGCAGCCGTGTCAGCTGTGGTCATGGCGCCGTCCAGCACATCCCTAGCTCCTGTTTACCTTACAACGGCAGGTCTGTACCTGTGACCACCGTCCTCCCACGTCCCCTCCCCCATGAGTTTGGTTTTTTGGTTTTCGTTTGGTTTTTGGTTTTAGATTACAAATGTAAGTGAAATCATACTGTCTTTGTCTGACTTACTTCATTTCGTGTAATGCCCTCAAGGTCCATCCACGTTGTTGCCAATGACAGGATTTCCTTTTCTTATGGCTGAACTATATTCCATTTTATATATATCACATTTTCTTTATCCATTTATCCGTTGTTGGGCAGGTTGTTTCCTCTGTGTCTTGGTTATTGTGAATAGTGCTGCAGTGAACATGGATGGGGGTGCATATATCTTTTTGAGTTAGAGTTTTTGTTTCCTGTGGATATATTCACAGAAATGGACTTTCTGGATCATATGGTCGCTCTATTTTTAATTTTTTGAGGATCTTCTCTACTGTTTTCAGTGGCTGCCCCAGTTTGCATTCCCACCGAGAGTGCACGGGGGTTCTCCTTTCTCCGCATCCTGGCCAGCACCTGTTGTCTCTTGTCTTTGTGATGATGGCTATTCTAACAGGTGTGATTTTGTGGTTTTGACTTGCATTTTCCTAATGACTAGTGATATTGAGCACCATTTCATATACATGCTGGCCATGTGTATATATCTTACTTGGAAAAATGTCTATTCAGATCATTTTGCCTATTTTTTATTGGATTGGTTTTTTTTGTTGTTTTTTTGGGGGGGTTTTGCTATTGAGTTGTATGAATTCTTTATATATTTTGGATATTAACCTCTTACCAGATATATGGTTTGTAAATATATTTTCCCATCCTATAGGTTTTCTTTTCACTTTGTTGATGGTTTTTATTATCATGGAGAAGTTTTTAGTACATGGTCCCACTTGTTCATTTTTTATTTTGTTGCTTGTGCTTTAAAATCACTGCCAAGACCCATGTCAAGGAGGTTTTTCCTATATTTTCTTCTAGGGATTTTATGGTTTCAGGTCTTACATTTAAGTCTTTAATTCATTTTGAGTTAATTTTTGTGAAAGGTGTGAGATAGGGGCCTAGACTCATTCTTTTACATGTGAATAATCAATTTCTCCAGCACCATTTATTTAAAAACCTGTCTTGGCTCCCTTGTCAAATATTAGTTGACCATATATATTTAGGTTCATTTCTGAGCTCTCAATTCTGTCCCATTGGTCTAGTTGTCTATATCCATGCCCATACCACAGCCTTGATTACTGTAGCTTGATAGTGTTGCCCCAAATCAGAAAGTGTGATGGCTCCTGCTTTGTTCTTCTTTCTCAGGATTGCTTTGGCTATTTGGGGTCTTTTGTGGGTGCATGTAAATTCTAGGGTTGTTTTTTCTACCTCTGTAAAAAATGCCATTGGAATATGGATCAGGATTGTATTGAATCCACAGATGGGTTTTGATGGTACTGACAGTTAAACAATATCAATTCTTCCAATCCAAGAACATGGGATACCGTTCCATTTATTTGTCTTCCTCAATTTCTTTCATCAATGTCTTGTAGTTTTCAGAATAGAAAAATTTCACCTCCTTAGTTAAATTTACTCTTAAGTATTTTGTTATTATATTGTGTCAGTGTCAATTTCCTGGGTCTGACCACAGTAGTCTAGTTAAGTATTCTGTTACCAATAGAAGAAGCTGCTAGGCATGTACACAGGACTTCTCTGTTCTATTTTTTAAAACTTCTGGAGAGTCCATCCTTATTTCAAAATAAGAAGTTAAAAAACTTTGGTCTGTCTTTTGTTCTTTCACTTTTCATATCGGTCAGCTGTTGATCGTTGGTGGTTTCAGAGTTGGATGAATGAAAAAAATCACCAGTTCATTTGCTCTTCATGAAAAGAATATTTAAAAGAGTGGCTTAGAAAATGATACAGGACTTAATATGCAAGCTTTCCACAAGCAATAGCAAAAGATAGAGAAAGAATGCTGACTGCTGTGGGAACGTGTGCCAGTCATGGGGACACAATACAATCATTCTGCTTTCACCAGCTCAGATATCATGGTGGTAACATTCACATGCTGGAAGCTGGTGAAGTAGAACAAAGCAAATTTCTCTCCAAGGTGTTGTGCCCTTCTATCCAGCATTGCCAGTGCCTTACTTGGAAGTGGCAGCAGAAAAGGCCTAGGGGTGGGGGATGATACAGAGTCTTCAGGTATTTCCTTCCTACCATTAGCTGCTAACTAGATAACAGAAGAAGAAATTCCAGTATTACCAGCCTCCAAGAGCACGATAAATCAAAACAGTGAGATTTCTTAGCATTGCAGAGGTAGAGTATACTTGAAAGTAATTTGTGATTCCCCTCTCTTCTTCCTCCCTAATTTTGCCAAGGTTCAGCCAAGAAGCCCAATGCCTGTGTCACCTCTTAGAATTTTAACAAAACAATATCTCATTCTTGGGGAAATAATTGAATCCCTTGCACTAATTTACACAAAATAACCCAATGTTGCTTCTCATGGTACATTCTTGGTACTGCACGCATTCATTCAATAACGACTTATTGTATTCTGAGACTGTTTTGGGCACCTGGGACATGTCAGTGAACAAACTAACAAAGATGCTTGCCTTTCGGAACATAGAGTCTGGTATGGAGAAACAAACAAAACTATCAGCATAACAAATAAAAAAACTTACAATTTTATATAAAGTAGTAAGAGAAGGATAAGATTTGAACAGATTTTAAAGGAGGTGAAGAAGTGAGTCATGTGGGTGATGTAGTTGATTGAGGGGCAGACTCTTGATTTGGGCTCAGGTCGTGATCTCAGGGTCGTGAGAGTGAGCCCCGCAGTGGGCTCCATGCTGAGCATGGAGTCTGCTTGAGTTTCTCTCTCGCTCGCTCTGCCCCTCCCCACTGCACTCTCACTCTCTCTAAAACAAATAAATAAATCTTAAAAAAAAAAAAGTGAGTTATCTGAGTAGCTAGGAGAAGAGCATGGCCGACGGGAAAGCCAGTGGGATGGCCTTAAGCGATGGAAGCAGGCTCGGGAAAGAGCAGTGACACTCCTGTTTTTGACCACATGAAAGGGGATAGGACAGTCTGCTGCACAAGTTGAAAAATTGGTTTTAGGGGCGCCTGGGTGGCTCAGTCGGTTAAGCGACTGCCTTCGGCTCAGGTCATGATCCTGGAGTCCCGGGATCGAGTCCCGCATCGGGCTCCCTGCTCAGCGGGGAGTCTGCCTCTCCCTCTGACCTTCTTCCCTCTCGTGCTCTCTCTCTACCATTCTCTCTCTCTCTCTCAATAAATAAATAAAAATCTTTAAAGAAAAAAAAGAAAAGAAAAATTGGTTTTAGACAGCAACGGGGTAGCTCATCTCTGGCACTAGTTCTCAAAACTTAGGGTACGTCAGAAAAATACGAGGGGCTTGTTCAAACAGATTCCTGAGAGCAGGACTTCCATAATGGTGCGGTGAGAAGGGCTTGGCAAATCTCACCCCACTCCCCCAAAAGAGAAGAAAACTAGAAAAAATTGTCAAAAATCACCATTTCGAGACTCTGTTAATCAATCAAAGGCATACAACAAATTGAGGAAGGCCTATTCAGTAAAACCACTCAACTCTGAGTAAAAACAGTCAGAGTTTGAGGCCCTTTCGCCGGGGGTGGGTCCTGTGCCCAACTCTCAGCTCTGTCAGTGCAGGACTGCTATCGGGCATGAAAGCTGTACACCTTGCCACCAGACAGTGATGATCTGATTTGGAGTGGAGTAGAGGAAGGCCCCACCGTGCAGGTCACTGCTGGAAACAATAGCAAGCCCAAGGCAAAAGAATAAGATGACCAACACGCCAGTGAGCCTGAGGCTATGATTCTGGTTGGGGCCAAATGACGGGCAGACTTACCAGAAATGTGACTAGGAAATACAAAGAATGAGACCCCCATAGTGTACCTTGATAAGCTCCCACATGTTTCTGTCAGCCCGGAAGTCTGTGCGTGTGCACAGGGCTGCGTGCGCACTCACAAGAGAACAGAGGAGTCCCTGGAAATCCTCCCAACTCTGGTTGTGTACATACCCAGAGGAGACACAAGCAGCCTGGATAGAAAGTAAGAGTCAGGACAAATTTGTCAATGACTTGAACCCTAAACTGGGTTCCCTGGCCACAGATGGATCTACTGGCCAATGAGAAAAAGCTTTATTCATTCAGGGTGTTTAAACAGAATCCCTGAGCAATCCCTGGATGAATACTAATGTGTACGGGTGCAGAGTGACTCATAAGAAGTCAAGCATATAAATGAAAACAATAATAGAAAGGCTTGGGGGTACGGTGTGCATATAGATATGCAGATCAATGGAAGAGAAAGGAAAGTTGAGACATAACGTTTACATTTACGGGCAAGTGACTTACAACGAAAAATTCAAAGGCAGTCCAACGAGGGAGAGAGTTTTCTAGTTGGTGTGGGTGCAGTTGAATAGCTATGTGACGCATTTACGCAAGGAGTCAACAAGCTTTTTCGGTAAACAGCTAGACAATAAGATTTTGGGCTTTGTGTTACCACATTTGCTGCTGCAGCTCAAGTGAGGGAGCAGTTGAGATCTCTTTCTCTGCTCGTGGGTGATGGCAGGAAGGAAGACATTTGAATAGGCAAACTTTGGTTCTAGGGCACTTGAATCACAGATCACAACTGGAAAAAGAAAACAAAGACCTTCCAAAAGTGGGGGCATCGTTTCGTTGTGATTTGAAGATATGATTTGGAATAACGTGCAGTGGTGCATCAAAGCTAGCAGGGAAAGGAACAGACAAGATGGATTCACTTTTATAATAAAGCAAGGTTTTAAAAAATCAAATTAGAAATATCAGCTTACACTTTGGACCTTTTGAGAATAAGTAATCTGTGTGCTCTGACACTCTGCTGTCTGGGAGTCCCTACATCGCCCACCCTACCTTGGAGTGCTCCTGTGAGCTGAAGCGTGAGCCCCTAGTGCTCAGCCCTCCTCCCGACCGGGAGTAAGGGGGCCCTTGGCAGACAACTGTCTGGGGTAAGTGAGCCGGAGATGAGTCTGAACGCATTGTTGATGTCAGAAAGAAGAAATGCCACCAAGTTGGACCTGGATGGTGTGAAAGCGGTAAAAAAAGAGCAAAAGTCATCTTGGCAGGAGGTCCTAGAGGGGACGACTTGCTGGGATGGACTGAGTGTGCTGGAGAAGAGATGACCTGCAGCACCAATCTGTGTATTCATGCCAGGGGGCTGGAGGCTCCTCCAACATCAGAAAAGGGGTCCCAAAGGAACAAATTATACCACTCTCACTGTTTTTTATGAAGTGAAACACTTGATCTAACTCGGTACTTCTCAAAGTCGGTTTTGCAGACCCCTGGTGGAGCCTGAGGTCGAACCTTTCCATGATTATGCCAGTGGTGTTTGTTTTTCTGCCTCAGCTGCCCATGAGTGTGCACTGAAGGTTCCCAGAGGTGACACCCCTGTGTTATCACAACAACTTCAGCACAGGAAGTGGTGACAAGACCCCGCCACCCATCTACTCAGCTGTTGTAGAAAAGATGGGAAAGTTGTACCACACGGGCACGCTGCTCACAACTTGGTCTGTTTGGGCAATTTTTATTTTTGCTTAAGATATGCCATTTACGTTAACATGTCATGAGCATATTATTGTTATTTTAAACGAACTAGCACATATTTTACTAATAAATATTTATTACTAACGAATACTTATGAATAGATATTTTAAAACTTGGGTTTAATTGCTAGTACAGTGAACACCAGTAAACAAATGATCAACAAAAGCTCTCTGGGGTCCTCAGTTTCTTTTTAAGATCATAAACGGATCCTGGGATGACAAAGTGCTGGAACTACTGGTTTAATGGATACATTTTCTTCTTATGTCCCTTCAGGTCGTTACTGTAGGAGGAGGGATGAGCATCTGTTTTGTTCTCTGTCTCAGATGCAAGAAATGTTTGAAAGAGAAAGAAAGAAAAACCAGTTCTGCCCAGTTGACTCTTTCAGAATATTTAGGCTTCATCAGAGATGACCTAAGGATGGATTTGGCCGGGGCGGGGGGGGCGCTGGAGACGGGCGGATGGTGCATCAGGAGTGGAGTCTCCTGCACCCAGGGACCAGGCAAGCTCTTAGCCAGTCTCTGGAAAGGCAGGGAGGGTCCAGGGGACGTAGGCAGCCCAGAGGGTGCCACAGGGAGCTTCCTGAAGAACCTGACGGAATCCTTCCAACCAGTTGGTGTCATCCAGCTCGGTGCCCTGAGGGGACGTGCAGGCAGGCTGTGGGCTCCCTGCACTAGATGGAATTTGTGTGTCCATTGCACACATTCGAAGGAACTTGCCTACCTTGTGGGTGTGTGTTCAAGTCTTTCAGTCAATCGTAACACCTTTTGATAACCACAGAAGTTGATAAGCTTTATGGCAGAGCAATGACAAGCCACAACAGAACGTTTAGGGCAAAGTGGAGAACTGACACGTTTTGGGAGCAGGCCGATGACCTCATCGTACTGACGGCCTCTTCAAACCTCCGGGTTCCTCTGTCCGGAAAGTGAAAGAAGCCAGTTGGGATAAGGTAATTTTCAGGAATGCCTTATTTAAACAACAGCTCCACTGACAGGAAGTGTTACACAACAGCTAACAATAGATGGTATTTCAACAGAAAAAGGGCTCCAGAGAAGCTCTTGGCGGAGTGAGTGGTAAACATGGGCAGGAAGTGAGGTCTCCTCCTCGCCGTGGACCGTCATCAGGCCGTCAGGGAAGACACAGATAAGGTGGCACAGAGTCCGCTAAGGGAGGCTATCGGGGTCCAGAATCGTGACCTTCAAACGACTCTAGGTTCTGAGAGCAAGAGGGTACTCCACAAAATTAAAGTTTTCGAAATATAAGGGGACCAAAAGAGAGCCATGGACCCTTACTGAGCACACACCATCAATCCACAGAACTACAATGTACTCGCAGACGCGTCCACAAGCGAGAGCCCTCAGCCCAGGAGCCTGCTGCTCGATGGCACGGGTGTTCTCCAAGTGACGGCGCACTGGAAGGTCACTTCTAATGCGTTGCTGGTTTTCCACTACACCACGGCCATGTGTTTCGTCGGGCATTTATTGGGACTCGCCGGCCTTCCGAGGAAGCCCTCAAGGGGGAACAGGAAAACGGGCAGATAGACCGTGTGAGCGGGATCCTGTGTCCTGAGGATAAAGGCTGGAAGGGGGGGACCCGGAAGCCACTCGGCGCTGCTCTGCCCCCCCATCAAGCATGCTGCACGGTACACAGTGGGTGCTCAATAAATGTTTCGTGAACGACTGGGGATAGTGTAATTGAATTAGATTTTACCCTCAAAAGGGAGAAACAGAACAGTCGTGAGGAGATGGAAGAGCGAGAAGGATACGTTTAGCAATATTTTGTGATTTTTTTTCCCCCCCAGGATCAAACAGCCTAGAGTTGCTTTTTCAGTGTCTGGAATGTTCTACTCAGTTGGAATAGAGTCCCTGTGGCCACACCCTCAGTCTTCACTTGTGCTCTTGGAAAATCTTGTAAAGAAATTACTTTTATCTCTCTCCTGTAGATTGTTCTCTTTAAATGTGTTTAAAAAGTCCTAGAAGTGGTGTGGAAGGGGCTTCACGCCAGCGAATGGATAACTCAGTGAAATTAGTTAAATACTGTGTTTCATGGTTGAGAAGAAGTGGTCAGATGAAGAAAACCATCTCCTCCTGATTGGGAAAAAAAATCAGAAGTTACACTCACAGTGTGTCATTCTTTTGGTTTCTGCTTAATGAGCAACCTACGTACGTACTTTATTATTGTTGGGGATTCAGTGAGATAAACAGAAAGTGCTGAGCTTGCCAGGCCTACTGCACGAGTGTGAACGGCTGTCATTTTTTTCTCCGATTGGGAAATGGGTTGGAGTCCTCATATGCCTTTTAAATTTTTATTTCAGTAGATTATTTTGGAGCAGTTTTAGGTTTATGGAAAAATTGTACGGCAAGTCCAGAGAGCTCCCCAAGTACCCTCTGTCTCTCAGCCACACCTCCTGCTGCCAACATCTTGCGTTGGTGTGGTACATTTATGATAACTGATGAGCTGATATTGGTACATTAGTATTAACTGAAGTCTACAGTTTACCTTAAGGTTGACACTTGGTGTTTTTCAGTTCTGTGCGTTTTGCCAAATGCATAATATCACGTCCACCATTATAGCATCAGACAGAAAAGTTTCACTGCCCTAGAAATCCTCTGTGCCCTGCCTGTTCATCCTTCCCTCTTCCCTAATCCCTGGCAACCACTGATCTCTGTACTGTCTCCATAGTTCTGTCTTTTCCTGAACGTCATAGAGCTGGATTCATACAGTATGTAGACTTTGCAGACTGGCTTCTTTCACTCAGCGATACGTACTTAAGGTTCTCCATGTCTTTTCATGGCTTGATGGTTCCTTCCCTTTTTCTGTTGAATAACATTCCATATGCGTTTTGAACCCCAATCATCTGCTGTAGTTTGAAGCAGGGAAATTTTGTCATTTAAAGCATTATAGTTCGGGAAAATTTGACATTTCAGAGAAGCGATGTCAGTACAGTGGCTAAAAACATAGCTTTTGCTATGAAACCTACCTGAGTACAGTAACATTCAACACTTAAAACTATTTATTGAGCACAGACCGTAGCAGGTGTCGTGTTTGACACTCTCGACGCTGGGGATAAAGTGGCACACGTAGAGACTCAGTCCCCGTCCTGTTGCCTCGCTGCCCCTCCCTAACACACGCACATAACCGATTTCACACCCAGCTGGTACGTGCTCTGCACCACAACCTGATTTCAGTGCCTTCCAAACGTCTGCTCATTTAATCCCCACCATGACCCTATGAGCCGGTACCATGTTAGTCTCATTTTACAGAGGCACAGAGAAGGTAAGTGATGTGCTCCATGTCCCACCGCTACCCCGCGGCAGAGCAGGGAGTCAGACCCGGGCAGTCTGGCTTTTAGGTCTAAATTCTTTTCAGGCAAGCGGTGCTGCCTTTCGTCTAGCAGGAGAGCAGAGAGTGAGTGAGCGGCGGCAACACAGCGCGTGAAGCCCGGGGATGGGCCAGCCGTGCGGGTTCCCGGGGGAGCACCGTCTCCACCTCAGTACTTCGAATGGCAGGGGGAGGGGAGGTGGTCAGCAAGGGCTCCCTGGAGGAGGCGGTACTCACCATGCGGCCTGACTTGTGAGGAAGCCCTGACTGCCACTTCCCGCAGCGGGAATGTGGCTGTTCTTGACTTCTCTGTGCCTCCGGGACCCCGCCTGAGGACAAGAGGAGCCGCCGTAGCTGGTTCTGTGAGGTCTGAGCGTGCACGGTGCCAGGGAGAAGCCGCTTCTCGGCTGCGAAGAGGAGAGGGTAGGGACGTCTTCCTCGCTTCCTGCAGGGGCCTCACCTGGCCCTGGCCTGGGCTCCCCCCGCCAGCACCCCTCCACCTTCCCTTCTGCCCCGCCGCTCCGACTTCTGAGCGCTGGGGGCGGACACACGACCTTCTCCTGGGAATCGTGGGCTTTATCCTGCCTGTTGAGGAAGAAGGAAGAGATGGGGAGAGAGAGGGAAGTTGAGAGACCAGACACAGGTCTGGGGGCTGTCCTCAGACTGCATTTAAGAGTGCCAGGTGGCTTCTTTGACCAACAAGCTGGCTCTGAGGTCAGTGTCCGTGGAGTTCCCAAAAGGCTTTGAGCAGTGGCGTCCATGCAATAACAAGCACACAGACTTCCAGGACATGGTTTGGTGCAGAGCTCCGCGTCCATGTATTTAAAAACAAAAACACCAGACCTCTCTTTGCTTTCCTCTAGATTGCATACTAGGTTTAAGAAATCATGCATAAAGGGAAATATGCCTTCTTGCAGTGGCTGTAATTCACCGTAAAAACATGAAGTGCTCCACTTGTGGATTGATTCCGCGTGTCCAGGAGTAATCTCAGCTCGTATGCCTCCGAGCGGGGCCACCTGGGAAGACAAGCCTATTTCCCTGCCCCCCTGTTTGAGGAGTCCTCAAACACCTAAGCTGCCCCGAGCAGAGCATCCCCTCAAATCTGCATGTGAAAATGCACCTCTAACAGTAAAGGTGTGGCTGGTCACTGTGTGATCTTCTGTATTTTATTTGCATAAAATAAACGCAGAGTTGTCAAAAGGGACATAAAATATCTGCATAGCACTCGATAATGCTGTTGTGTCATTGTGTATCCCGTTGCGTTATGCAATCAATTCAAACTCTGGAAAGCTTGCCACGCCATTCCGAGTTAAATCAATGGGGTAGCTTGCGTCAGTTCTATAAAGTCAGGCATTGGGTCCCAAACTGAAATGTTTCCATTAGAAAAACCCAATTCGGTGTGTAATCGTTTTGACTCGAAGCAGCTATTCTGTCCGTGGAACCACATGGGAGGGTTGCTTATAAGTCCATGCTGTGTGCGGTGTTGTGTCCCGGGACAGCCTCACTCCACAGCACACGGGCTAAATGTGGGTTTTCTCACGAGCCAGGACAAAAGCCATCTGTCAGGCAAGAGGTCTCCTTTCACAGGCTGGCCGTACGTACAGACCACGTAGTTCGCTGTCTCTGGTGCGATTTCAGTGACTCCAGTAAAAAGCCTGCTTCTCTTATGGGGTCTGTGATCCAGAAAAAGTCTGCAATTAAAGGTTCGTTCCATGGACCTGGGCTAAGGGTGAGCAAGGCCACCTCTTAAAGTGGAAAGACATTGAGAGAAAAGCTCCAGAGGGGCCACCACTGTGACGGGCAGGACGTGGCATCAACTTGGAAATCTTGGAGCCCACCCTGCTCAGCAGTGTCACCAGGATACGCTCTGCTGTCACCGAGAGAACTGGGGAATCTGGGGCTAGTCACTGAGTTCGGCACAGAGGAGGAGGCCGTGGGTGACATTCTCAGCACGTGGCTGCATCTCACTGGCCACAGCAACCCTACATGCGGTGGTCGTTCTTAGAAACCATGCTTATAGACTCAAGTCTTAGGAAGCCATATGGGTGCTGTTACTTCTTGTTGTTTTCTGAGATGGGGTCCTTGATGGGGGGAGTGCTGGGCGGCCACTGGGCGGGTGCAGACTTGGCCAACACGGGGGGGTCTGCTCTGACCTGACTGCACTCTCCCGGTCGTGAGGGCAGTCCTTGCCTGGACACGCAGGGCCAGACGGCCACTTCGGGTGGCCATGTTCATGCCCTGCTTGTCCCGGCCCTGACACCACTCCCGCTTCTCCTCAAGAAGGACTCAGTGTTTCAGAGGGATGCACAGCATGCGTCCTGCCCAGGAAAGCACGGCCATCTCACCGGGTGTGACAGAAACAGCTGCAAGAGTACAAGGATCGTTCCAGCAAGGGCTGAGGAGATGTCACAAGGACTGAAGCACCCACATTCCTCGCAACCGTGGAAGTACACACTGAATAGACAGTGAAGACACCGCTTCGGGTCACTGCTGTTGACTGTCAAGGCCCATCGGTGGAAAGGACTCTGATGACAACCTTTATGACTAATCCTGAGGCAGCCCTTGACGGGTGGTAAGAATCTTGAGGTGTTCGGCCTCCCCTAAATGAAAATGCACAGGGGACAGGAAACGCCAGGGACCGCCGGAGTCCCAAAGCCTAGGTGTTCAAGGTGGCTTGTTCAGAGCATCACAGTCTCAAATTGCTGTGATCCTATTTAGTCAAAGGGGGTCACCCTGATGTTGGCAAGGCCACGTGGAAGTGAGCTCGCTTACACACCGAGGTTGGGGCACGGGCCAGCGTGGCTCTTTTGGGGCCATTTTGACGGTTTGTCTCAGAAGCCACACAACACTTACCCGGGCACACAGCCATTCACACTCAAGAATGTACAGCACATGTGTACAGAATTGTGGTCACTGCTGCATGATTTATAAGGCAGAAAAGTTTAGAACGATGCAAATGCCCAATAACCCAGATATGATAAACATAGATTATATGCCTCTATCCAGTGGAATACTCCATAGTTCTAAAACATCACATTCTAGAACAGTTGATGAGAGAAAAAGCATTCCCACTAGGTGAAAAGCTTACAAAACAGTATCAGTCTCATTCCATTTTTAAATTACGTAAAATGCCAAATTAAAGTATAAAAGATTGGGGCACCTGGGTGGCTCAGTCGGTGAAGCGTCTGCCTTCAGCTCAGGTCATGATCTCAGGGTCCTGGGATCGAGCCCCGGGTCGGGCTCCCTGCTCAGCGGGGAGTCTGCTTCTCCCTCTCCCTCTGCCTGCTCCCTCTGCTTGTGCTCTCTGTGTCAAATAAATAAATAAATAAAATCTTTTTAAAAAAGTGTAAAAGATAAAATACTTAAAAATATCCAGACAGGTCAGCAAGATTCTAAGCATGTCCCCCCAGATTCTACCTGCTACTGCTGGGAACTTGTGAGCTCCTTGATGACTATGTTATGCCATAGGCACAGGTGCCCTGAATACAAAAAGTATCCCTGTGGATCTAACCCATCACACCAACCCCTTTAAAAGGAGCATCTCTCAGCTGCCTGCAGAGAGGAAGTCAGAGAGATATGCAGTGATGGGAGTGACCAATGGTGTGACACCACTGGTCTGAGGATGGAGGAGGCCGGGGGAGGAGGAACCGCTGGTCTGAGGATGGAGGAGGCCAGGTGAGGAGGAAAGCAGACAGTGTAAGGACCCAAGAGAGGCCGCAGCTGCCAACAGCAAGGAAATGGGTCCCTCAGCCTTACAGAAGCAAGCAGTGGAATTTGGCCAAGAACATGAATGTGTTTGCAAGTGGATTCTTGCGCAGGGCCTCCAGATGAGACCCCTGCCTGAGGACAGATGGGTGTGGGCCTGCAAGCTCCTGGGGCAGAGACAGAGTCTGCCCTGTGGACTTCAGACCTACAGAACTGAGCTGGTAAATCTGCATCACTTCAAACTGCTGCGTGTGTGATGCGTAACCTGGTACACCGCAGAATTCACATACAAAAAATGCACAGAAGAAAGGACTGAAAGAAGAAAACCTCAAATATTAACAGCAGGTGGTCTCAGCAATAGAATGCTCCTTCCGCTGTGCACTTGTACAACAAGAATGGGTTCCCTTTGAATTCAGGAAAAAAGATCTCTTTAAAGGAACAAAACAAAATGAAAGCATAATCACATATTTCCAAAAGAGGAAGATAAAATTATGTGCATGGTGTTCATTCCAAAAAGATAGATTTTAAAAGGAGAAAGCTTCCTTCTCTAATTTAGTAATTACACCCAGGGGATTCTAATACAAAACATCATTGTAATTTAGGAAAAGCAATGCCCTTTATATGTGAAGGCACATCGTGTGTAATCTTTTTCATCGTCCCAAACAGGGGCATGGAGATTATTTGGGCAAACATAATGAAAAATTTTTTTACCTGTTGACAAAATGATCTGATCAACAGTTTAGTGCAAAAAACATTATTTTCAAACATGACATGGGCCTATACTCTGGGATTACCCACCTAAGGTCCCCTGTTCCTGTAATTGCACAAGGGCTCACGGGGGAGACCCTTAAAGAGCTGCCCCTCAGGGCGCCTGGATGTCTCAGTCGGGTAAGCATCTGCCTTCAGCTCAGGTCATGATCCCAGGGTCCTGAGATCGAGTCGCACGTCAGGCTCCTTGCTCAGTGGGGAGTCTGCTTCTCCCTCTGCCCCTCCACTTGCTTGTGCTCTATATATAAATAAAATATATTTTTTCAAGATTTTATTTATTTATTTATTTGCCAGAGAGAGCGCACACACAAGCAGGGGGAGTGGCAGGCAGAGGGAGGAAGCAGGCTCCCCGCTGAGCAGGGGGCCTGATGAGGGACCTGATTTCAGGACCCTGGGATCATGACCTGAGCTGAAGGCAGATGCTTAACTGACTGAGCCATCCAGGCATCCCAATAAATAAAAATTTTTTAAAAAATTTTAAAAAAAGAGTTGCCTCTTGACACTCACTTGGTGGCTGACCCAGCCCAGGCTCCACCAGGATTTGCTACTATCTACACATGAAGCCATCAGCAGTGACCACCTGGACATGCTTTGTCACTGTCATGTGATGTCATGCTGTCGTGACTCCTCAGTGATCAGGATGCTGAGCTCCACTGGATCCACAGGTGTCTGTTATCCCACACAAGGAGCACACAGGTTGCATACTCCTGGTCATCTCTCGGCCGGGGCCCACCTGGGCTTCGCTGAGCATTCCTCTGCTCAGAGGTGGGCACCAGCCATTGGGGGGACCCTTTGGGCAGGGGGTGTAGGAGGTACTTGACCATTGCCTAGATGGCAACCTAAACACTGAGCATGGTGTCTGTTGTCATGGTACTGACAGTTCTGCCTTGTAGACGGGATATTCACCCATAAAAAATGTCATGAAACAATGTGAGTTGGGAGTGAAAGGGCAGGGGTGGGGCGGGAAATGGGGGATGCAGCAGGTGGGAGGGGCGTGGGCAGCGAGAGGCCAGCAATGGTAGGAGACCAGGGGTTCACAGGTGGTAGGAGTGGCGTGCATTCATTTAAAGGTGGGCCTAAGAATCGCAAGGCATGGGGACGGTGGGCATCGAGTGGAAGGGAAATATTATAAACTACAGGGAAACGCAAATGAGAACAGAACTGAGAAAATCATGGAGATGGAACAGATGGAGAAAGTATAAAGTGAGCAAATTTCTCAATTTCCATTGGGAACTGTTATATACCACCGAGATCTGATAAATTAAAAAAAAAAAGTCGATTAAATATGTTCACTCATTCAACAGATATTTTTTTGAGCACACTCTATGAAGCAGGCCCAGCTTCTGGTCTGGGGTAGACAGTCTCAAAGTGGGCAGAGAGGGCTGGCGTCCCTGCAGGGGCAGCACAGGACACAGAAGGGAGGTCATGGTAACTCGGTGGTCACTGAGAAAGACAACGATGAACACATGCATGAGGAACAATGGGGAGCAGAGGTTAGCCTCCCTGAGAAGGTAACGTTTGCCCTGGACTGAGGAGGGAAATGAGAGGGAAGAACGTTCGAGAGCAGGTGGGGGGAAGGATTGGCAAGCCTGACCAGAAGAACAGGCACGAATGTAGCAAGAGCAGAATGAGAGGGAGGGACAAAGGTGTGAGTTTGTGGGAAGGACAGGCCGGAGTGAAGACTGCTGTACGCTATATTGTCCAAACAGAGAGGCTTTCAGAAGGAAAGGGGCACCATTCATAACTGTGCAGGAGCACGCAGATAAATGGGGACTGCCTCACGGTTTGGGTCTGGTTCTGGCCACGTGACAGAGGTCTGCCTCCTAGGCAGTGGGGAGGACACGGAGTTTCATTCTGAGAATAACAGGATCCGCGAAGGGTCTAACGCAGGACAGCGATGCCCCCTCTCCGTGTTTGGGATGGATGGACCACAGAGGGTAAGGGCGTGCTGGGGCGGGGGGCAGGCAGGCAGAAGGGTTGGGAGGTGCAGGTGTCTTGAGCTGAGGTGTCTGGCGAGATGAGGGAAAGAAACAAAAGGATTCAAGTATGTTTTGGAGAAGGAATGTTGGACTGAATTTTCTGGATGAGGACAAAGGTGGAACCAGGGATGACCCTGCAGTTTTTGGCTTTGACAAAGAGGTCAAGAGTGATCTCTTTCCTGAAATGTGGGAGAATGTGCAAGGACAGTTTGAGAGGCAGGAATCCCAATTTGGGTCCTGGCGTATCAAGTTGAAGATGCTTATTCAGACAACCAATAGGAGTACTAAGAAGACAGCTGGTTGGCCAGGTTTGGAGCCTAGTGGAGAAAGCTTGAATGGAACACATACTTTCCAAGATAACACAGCAACCACTTGAAGAATATTAATATTATAACATAAAAATTATGAGGTAGGGGAAGTGCTTGTTTCCTTGCAGGGAATCAATAGATATTGTTAAAGTTGGCTAGTTTAAAAAAAAAAAAGGTTTAAGTAAGTTATTAAAAGTTGTAAGGCTAATCCTATAAGAAATGAAATTGACTGTAAATCTTCCAAATTATCAAAAGGAAAATACTGACACACTCAAAAAGAGAAACCATATAGCAAGCGATAAGGAGGGTAAAAAAAGCGCAGAAGACATGAAGAATAATGAGGTGAAGCATTAAAGACAAATATATCTGTAATAACTAGTCATGGATAAACCACTTTATTACAAGGAAAAATTATTTTCAGATTGAATCAAAACCCATCTGGAAGCTGCATATAAAAACAAACGACAAAGACAAAACCACCCAGAACACTTCAAATTAACAAAAGACAGCAAAGGTGTATTCAGCAAACACAATTAAGAAGAAAGCAAGGTAGCAATGATAGTAACAGAGAAGATTTAACTTGAGGCAAAGAGCAATAGATGAGCAGGCTCACTTTGTAATGACAAAGCTGCCACACACATGGAGAGCCTAATCAACTTCTACGCCCCAAGTAATTTAAGATCAAATGTCGTAAAGCAAAAAAGGAGGAAAGCATAGGGAGACATAGAAACACAACAGCAACAGGAGAAAACTCACCTACCAGCTATTGAGAAAACGTTCACCTTTTTTAAAAAAATTATGTTTTTATTTTCCACATCTAAAAATCAAAACAAGTAACTTATTTCACATGTTTAAGGTTTTAAATTTAGTTCACTTGGTGATAAATAATTTTAGTTGTTATGCTAAAAGGTTTTGTCGCTTATAGTTTCTATTATTGTTGAGTGCTTATTAAGCCCCAGACCCTGTGCTAAGTATTTACATTTACCCCATTTAGCAGATGAGAAACTTGAGTCCCAGAGATATTACTTAAGTTTTGGCATTCCTGCAGTCTGTAAATGGTAGCCAAACACAATGCAGGACTATAGGATTCCAAAGTCAGAGTTCTTCTCCCTCACACACACTTCCTCCACCACCGATCAGGAGCAGAAATCAAGGGAATTACCACATGTACTCAGAACAAGATCTCAGATGACTGCCAAATCTAGAAATTACAGAGTTCACAAAAACAATGACCTAGGTATAAGTTAAGCATCAAGAGTTGTGAAGATAAAGTGTGATTCACCTAAGTCTGTGTTGAGCGTTTCCTGTGCAGATGCAGCACCATGTGATGTGTGTGTGGATAAAAGCATGAAATTCTGCGTGTATGAGGGGAGGTAGATGAGTGTGTGTGAGTGGGTGATTGTGTATGAGTGTATGTTTTCAAGTAGAGAAAAGTGAAGATTATAGCAAATGATTTTTGAAGTGCCATGTACACCAGAATGATCTGTGATGTTTCTAAAAGTGACATTCAGAAGATTCTAGTCCTGTAGGTCTGGAACAAGGCTCAGGAATCTGAACTTAATATGCTCTCCAGACGATTCTAATGCACAGACAACACTTTAAAAGAAAAATGATAGGGAAAATCTAAATGACACACTCAATAAAGTAAATGTGATAGATTGATATTGAACACTATGTCGGGGCTGGGGGATGGCTGAAGAATACAAATTATCTTGCTCATGAAATATTTACTAATTATATGTAGAGCCCTATATACTTGAAAAAAAATCTGTGAAGTAGAAATAATTCAGATAACATTTCCAGACCAAAAGGCACTGAGGAGAAATAAAAGAAAATTAACAACCAGAAAAACTCAAACATTAAAAATGCTTAATTTTCTCTCATACAAGAAACAAATTCTGTCCCCAAGAGGTACTCAAAATCAAAATTTCATGACACCTAAAAAGTAATGAATTTTTTTAACGTATGTAACAAAACTCATGACATTTGGTTAAGTTGCCCTCAGTGGAAAATTCTATGCCCCAAACACTTCTATTACCGAGGAATAAAATTAAATGAAAGGGGGAAAATCACATCTCATATCTTATTCTGATTTCACTCTGTCCCCCTCACTGCTAGTGAGATGGGTCCATGATTTACTCCCACGTCAGTTCACCATTTGCTTTTCTTCTTTAGTTTTCTTCTGTTCCTCTGTTTGACCTATTTATATTTAGGCTATTTGTCTCCTGGGCTTGTACAAGTTATTTATAGTTTTCACTACCTCAAGGTCATGAACACATTTTCTTGCATATAAGACATGTTGTCATAAGATACTTTAAAATTAAAAAAAAAGTGTAGAGAATAATATAATAAATACCCATATATAAGAAGTACTCAATCCTAACACACTTCAATGTTATGCTTTTTTTTTTTTTTTTTTTGCTTCATTTTTCTTAGGATTCCATGTGGGAATCATGGTGGATCATGGTGGCAGTGTCTCGGGTCTGCATCTGCCCATATTGTCCCCAGCAGGAGAGACAGAGCAGACAGGAGAGTGCGGTGTCTGCCGCGCAGCCCCGAGCCCCCGGCCATGATACAGCCAAGCAGGGCAACTTCCTGCCCACTGCCAGCGGCTGAGTTTCTCTTGATGGAAATATTCCAGCCAGGAAATGAAGACGGTTTTGTGAATGAGAAAATTGCACTGTGCAGTCCCTATTGGAGTCAGGGGTTAAGGCCACAGACATCACAAAAAGAGTTAGGAAGGAATCTTGCCAAAAAAGAAAAAAAACCATGGAATACGAATCTGATCAAACCTTGTGCTCCAACTACTAATTTATAGGAAATACAAGGAACACAGTAAAGCCAGTGAAAACTTGACCATGAGGAGCACTGGAAAACAAATTACCCACTTTTTTCCACAAAAAGGAATGGGGGGGCACAATTGGAGGACTCTGACGTGGAAATGTCCTTCTCTGGGCCCCGATTCAGACGAGCTGTTACAAAATGATTCTAAGATGACGGGACACGTGGACAATGCCTGGATGTAGGAGCAGGTGTGGTAATGGAATCATCGAGACAAACATGCTAAAATGTTCATGGACAAAAAAAAAATTTTTTAAATAAGATGTTCATGGATGAAATTTTAATGTCCAGCTTATTTCAAAATGATCTCGGGGGAGTGGATGGGCCATGAATATCGATAACGGTTGAAGCTGGGGGTTTTTTTCTTGGTAACGTACATCTAACGTGAGGTTGGTAGCTGGGGTGCTGCCATGACAAGCGTCAGGGCGTGCGCGCATGCTGTGGGCTTTGGAATGGGCTGCAGTGGGAAGGGCCGGGGGGGAGACTGTTGGAGGAAGCAGGACGTGCCTTGAGGAGGGGCACTTGGGGCATCATTATGCTTTTTCCTTTAAAGATCTATTTATTTCAGAGAGGGAGCATGAGCGAGAGTGTCAGAGGGAGAGGGAGAGAGGATCTCAAGCAGACTCCCCGCTGAGTGCAGAGTCCCATGCAGGACTCAATCCTACAACACTGAGACCATGACCTGAGGTGAAACTAAGAGTCAGATGCTCAACCAACTAGCCACCCAGGCGCCCCAAAGGGTCATTATGCTTTTCTCTCTACCTTAAGAAGTGTTTTCAAATTTCCACAATGAAATAATGGTAAGATAATAAAAAATAATAATGCGTGTATGTTTATTATGGGAGGCATCCAGATTCAGCTCTGATGTGTAAAGGGCTTGGAGGCCAATGCACTCATCCTCAGGACGAGGAAAAGCTGGACACACTGAACAGTTGACTTTCTTGGCCCATCAGAGATTGGAGGTCATAGGGTGACCGTCGCCCTCCGGGCTGGAAAGGGGCGGATCTGAAGAGTCATAGCCGAGATCTGCTTCCCAGGAGCGGGAACTGCTGGAGCCATGTGCTGGTGAGAAAAGCCACATGGTAACTGCGATGAATTTCTGGGGGCTGAGTGTGGGTTGGCGTGAGTAAGAAATGCTGGGGGCGGCAGTCGCGGGGGCCCACTTCCAGGCGCCTTCCCTGCAGGACACCCAGCAGATTCTCGTCTTTCTCATGTGAGAAAGATCTCCTTGTGACTCAGGCCAGGAAGAGGAAGAACAGTCAGCATGTAATACGCCCAGAGCCTGTTCTGGAGAAAAAGACCCTGCCAGAGCCTCTGCCAGGTGCAGGAAGGACATTTCTTCCTTCCCTCCAGCCCCCTCCAGCCTGCTTGTCACCGGACAGCAAGGGTCAGGTGACACTGCAGTCAAGAGGAGTCCGGGTTTCAAGGAAACAGGCTAGGAATGTGGCAGCCAGGGGACAGAAAGAGAAAAACAGCTGGTCTATGGGAGAAACACTTGTGAGGGGCACAGCACAGAGACTGAAGTCCAAACACGCGATTATAGAGCGCTCACATACACACACTGTACACACATGCACACATACCCATACGCATACATACATACACACATATACACACACACATATACCCACACACCGCACACATGCACACACAC
>NW_027397090.1:17558904-17593370 GCF_003265705.2 Callorhinus ursinus
ATATACACACACACCACACACACATACCACACATATACATACACATGTACACACACCCATACACACACATACGTATACACATATACACACAAGCATATACCCACACATTGTACACACATGCACACACACTTATACACATACACATATACCACATACATATACACATACACCACACACATCATATACATACCACACACATACACACACATGTACACACATATACACACACATACATATACACACACATACACCACACACACATACACACATATATACATACACACACATATACACGTATACACAACAGACATATACATACACGCACACACCCCCCCCCCACACACACACACCATCACCACCACAATTACACCAACAGGCCTCCAGTATGGTAACAGTGGGCTCCAACCAGAAGAGCTGTGAGATGTGGACTCTCTGAGGAGGAACACTTAGGGAACCCAAAGTGAGGAGGGAGATAAAAATGAGGACACTAGAGGAACCTCAAGTCCCTGGAACCTGCATCCAGCAAACTACACACTGCTCAACTTTGGCCCAGATTAATGTAAATCCTCATGCTGGAGCTGACTTCCTTCCACCCTATTGCACAATACAGCATGCTAGGCTTCCAACAGAAAGGCAAACCGAGTAGAATTAAAAACATGCTATGAGGAGACTAAGTAAGCACCAGGACCAGACTCCGATATGGCATAGAAATTGATATTATCACACAGGGTTTTAAAGGAGTATGTTAAGGGCTCTGATGGAAAAATAGGCACCACGGAAAAGCAAGTGGATAAAGCAAGCAGAGAGATGGAACTGTAAGAAAGAATCAAAATGAAGTGCTAGAAATTAAAAAATACAAGGGCAAAAATGAAGAATACCTGTGAAGGGCTCAGTGTGGCAAGGACAGGGTCATGGACAGTGAAGATAAGTCAGTTGAAATTCACAAAGTGAAAAGCAAAGTGAAGAAAGAATTTAAAAAAAATTACCCAAGGGCTGCCTGGGTGTCTCAGTCGGTTAAGTGTCTGACTCTTGATCTCAGCTCAGGTCTTGATCTCAGGGCTCTAAGTTCGGGCTCTGCATTGGGCTCCACAATGCACATGGAGCCTACTTAAAAAAAAAAAATGAAAACAATATCCAAGAACTTCAGGATAATATCAATAGGTGTAAAAAACGTGTCCTTGGAATACCAAAAGAAGAAAGAAAGCACAGAGCCGAAGAAATGTTTCAAGTAATAATTGCCCAGAACTTTCCAACATTAATGACAGACACCAAACCACAGATGCAAAAGTTCAGAGGACACCAAGCACAATAAATACCAATAAAACCACACCTGGGCATATCCTATTCAAACCTAGAATACCAAAGACAAAGAGGAAACCATGGAAGAATCCAGAGGAAAACTATGTCTTACCCATAGAGGAGCAAGGATAAGAATTACCTTATGGAAGAAAGAAAACCCTTCTCATCAGAATCCAAGCAAGCCAGAGTTGGAGTCATCCCAAGATGTCACAAGAAAACTTTACCCACCAACCCAGAATTTTATATCCAGTGAAACGAGCCTTCAAACTGAAGCAGAGACAAAGACTTTGTAGGAGAAAGAGAATGAGAATGTTCATCACTACTGGACTGGCTCTGCCAAAAATATTACAGGAGGTTGTTCAGGCAGCGGGAAACGATAGAGGTCGGAAGCCTGAATGTACATAAAGCACGGAAGTGCATCAGAAGAGCATGAATGGTAGCAAAATAAAGTTTATATTTATTATTCCTAATTGATCTAAAAGAGAACCGTGTAGAGTAGTAGCAGTAACAATGTAATGGGTTGTCACAGCATACGGATAAGGGAAGGGAAAGGCAGCAGCGCCACGGGGAAGGGAGGAAATACTCTGTTATGAGGTCGCTGCACTACCCATGACGTAGTACAGCGTTATCTGAAGGTGGACTTAGGTTAGTTTTAAATGTGTATCATTAACTGTAGGGCCACCACTAAAAAAAAATAATAAATAAAAAAAATTGAGAGGTATAATTGATATGCTAAGAGAGGAGAGAAAATGGGATTATATAAAATACTCCGTTAAAACCAGACAGGGAAGAAAATTGGGCGTGGGGGCTAACAACAAATGTAGCAAATGTAGCACAATGAAGTGGTGGATATTAATCCAACTACATCAACAACCACCTTAAATGGGAATGGTCTAAGTACACCAGTTAGAACACAGAAAGTGTCAGAGATGATTTAGAACACCACCACCACCACCACGAGGGAAACTCTGTGCTGCTTACATAGACAGGTCGGAAGAAAAGAAGGAGAAAGCTATACCACGCTAACGCTCATCAAAGGGAAGCCAGAGCACACGTGAATTTTAGATGAATCAGGCAGAGTTATCAGGGTAAACGAGGGACATTACATAGTTGGAAAGGAGTCAATTCTCCAAAGTAACATAAGAGTCCTAAACGTGCATGTGTCTAACAACGGAGCAGGAGAACACGTGAGGCAGAACCCACGCCGCTGAGAGAAGGAATGTTCTACAGTCAGAGTGGTAGACGCCAACACTCCTTCCTCGGCCCTTGATAGATGGAGCAGAAAATCACTAAGTCCGTAGATTATCTGAGCAGCACTATTCATCGACCAGATCTGTTTTACCTTCATAAAGACCGCACCCAACCGCAGACTCACGTGGACGTTGACCAGATAGAACACATCCCTTCTCAGACCACATTGGAATTAAACCAGTAAATGATAACAGAAGGATAGCTGGACGCTCCCTGGATATTTGGACATTACACAACGCACTTCCACAGAATGCACTTGGCAAAGGAGAGGCCTCAGGAGAAATTGTACTGTGGGGGTCCCGACCCAAACCTGCAAGAGCTCCCAGGTATGCCTGTAATTCCAATCGTGTCTTCATTTTGCCTCGCCACATCTTTCAACCATTTGAAGACATGATTTCATTATTTTCCGACATTTAGTTTGTCAATTGTTTTTAGCCTAAGTACTCTTCCCTTGTAAGTGGCCCCCCTTTTTTTCTGATAGCTTTAGACATGTGTCTCTACGTCTTCGTAGTCTCAGATCTCACTCTGTAGCGAGGTGGCCTTTACCCCATTTATCCTCTTCCATGCCCAGTGCGTTTCCGGTCTAAGCACCCGTGTCTTTCCTCAATTTCTGGGAAATTCCTAGAGTTTAAATTTTCAAATATTGATTCCTTTCCTTTGCCTTTGACTCACTCCTTCTGGAACTCCTTCCTAGAGGCGTAGGCTGGACCTTTTGATGTAGCATCATTGTGCCTTAACTTTCTTTTTGTACACTTAAAACACTTGTCTTTCTGTTGGGTATACAGAATGAATTCTTGATTGTTACCCCTCTAATGTACCACTTCCTTGCTTTTAAAGTGTTCAGTATAGAATGTTTCCTGTTCAAGTTCTTCTTGCATTTCAAAATTACAGATCTGATTTTTAGGGCAGTGAAACTATTCTGTACGGTATTATAATGGTAGATATATGACATTATACATTTGTCAAAACCCACAAAATGTACAACACAAAGAGTGAAACCTAATATAAAGCACGGACTTCAGCTAATATGTATCAGTATTGGTTCAACTGTAGCAAATGTCCCACGCTGATGCCAGATGTCAATAACAGGGGAACTGAGTGTGGGTTGAGAGAAGGTGACAGGTATGTGAGATCTCTGTGTACTTTCCGCTCCATTTTTCTGTAAACCTAAATCTGCTCTGAATTTTTAAGTCTTAATTTTTAAGAAGATTATATATGATGTTTCCCAGATTTCTAATTGATTCATTTATAGACTCAACACTTACTGTTTCATTTCTGGCTTTGCATTGTACAATGTCTTGTTTCTTTT
Source organism: Callorhinus ursinus (assembly GCF_003265705.2). NCBI lineage: Eukaryota > Metazoa > Chordata > Mammalia > Carnivora > Otariidae > Callorhinus > Callorhinus ursinus. Next base: position 17,562,764 of record NW_027397090.1, read on the forward strand.
TAACGGATACCATTCCCTCGTTTCTATCTTTAAGTATCCTGACATACTTTTTAAAATTATTAAAAGGTTCTACTAAAAATATAATTGCATGTGGATTAAATTACTCTCAAAATTTTTATTTGGTCAATTGTTGGATTTCCTAATGTGCTTTAGAATTTTGGCTTAGAAGTTCATTTTGATTCTGTACTTTTTTCAAAATCTCCCTTGTGCTCACTCAGGCTCCCAGGACCCGACATCTAGAAGCAGACGTGAGATTAATGATTCTAATCTCTCACCCTACAGAGTCAGCGGGGATATTCAGGCCCTCCTCCATGCCAGCAAGGAGCTTGTTTTTGTAACTAGTCACAAGCCATATTTGGGTTTATATGCTGGGCCCCACAGGTTCCTACAAGCCCAGGAACAAGCAATGCTCAGCGGCAGCTTTGCCAATCTCCTTTCACAACTGATGGTCGCCACACAATTCACTTCTGAGCCTGAATTGCAGAGCTATTGATACTTACACCTCGACAACAAGAGTAAGATGGGGCTGTCCTGGGCCAGCCAGGATGTCAGGTTACCCTCCCACTCACAATCTTTATTCTTTTCCTCTCGTATCCGGTAAATATCTCTATTTTTTCTCAAAAGCGTAGCCAGTTACAATTAATTCATTAGCCCATTCTTTTTTCATTAATTATTTTATGCAAAATCCCATACTTCCATGGGTCTGATGTGGGATTTTGTTTTTTCTTCAACAGATGGATTTGTCTATCCCTCTGTTCGTATCAATAGCTCCCTGTTTTTGTATCCGTTAGGACTGCATTTGCATGTTACAAAATTCTGAGAACTGTGGCTTAATTGGAGTTAATTATTCTCGTGTAAGGAAAATGCCAGAGCTGGATGGTCCAGGTCAGGTATGGCAGGTCCAAGATGGCATCTGTGACCCAGAATCCTTCTTGCTGTCAGTGGGGCCACTTGTCACCTGAGGTTTTGGCCCTTGTGGTTGCCAGATGGCTGATGAACCTCTAGGCATCATATCAGAGGCAGAATAAAGGTGGAAGGGGCAAGGCAAAGAAAAAATTATACCAATATCTCATCTGAATGTGTCCCTCTTTGTCAGGAAAACTATACTTCTCCCAAAAGTCTCACATGGCAAACTTTACTTAAATCTGATTGACCAAAATATGTCACTGGGCCACTTCAAGAGCAAAGGAGATTGGGAGGTTGAAAATTTTACCACTCCAAATAAATTTAGGAAATAAGAACAGAGAATGGATATCAGATAGACCACCAACAATGCCTGGCACAGCAAATTTGTAATATTTTTATACCTGTACAGAAGTCCTAGCTCTCTTTTTAACAATATTTGGGTATTCATGCACATTTGTGGCTCCATATGAATTTTAAAATCAGGGAGTTAATTTCCATGAAAAAAATAGTTGAGATTTTGATTGTTATTCATTGAATTTAGAAATGAACTTTGGGAAAAATTTCCCACTTATTAAATTTTCTTCTAACTCATCTGGTAATATTTTATAGATTTTTCTGTGTAGATCTTCCACTTATTGTGTTAGACTCATTCTTGTAGATATTAAAATTTGGCTGCTATGGTTTATGATTTTTTTAATATTATGGCTCTGTAATTGATTATTGCCGTGTAGGGAATAATACTATTGATTGTTTATATTCATCTTGTGTTTGGCAATCTGATTGAAGTAACTTATTGAAACTAATCATTTATCAGTTGATGACCTTTTTTTCTATAAAAATCACATCACCTAAAACATCATATTGTTCTGTCTTCCTTGCTGATGTGCATACCTCTTTTTGTTTGTGATTGCGTTGGCTCAAATCTCCAGGATAATGTTGAATAGGGGTAGGAACCGGCCAGTTTTGTTTCTGACTTTAGCCAGAGTGCTATTGACGTTTGCTGGCAGCTCTTAGCATCCAATGCAGATTTAGGCTGTTTCCTGCTACGACTAATTTTTCTAAATTATGCTTATTCTTTTATCATTAGTTTCAAATTGAAGATAATATGGATTTTGGCTTTGAATAGTGTCTGTATTGAAAACATTGACTGGCACTTTTCTATTTTTGAAACATTCTCCATTCCTTGCATAAACTTATTTTAATATTCTAAGGGCTTCCATCTATACTCACAGGCAAGCAACACTGACTTATAAATTTCTATTTCTGATGTTCTTTTCCTGTTTCGGTATCAGATTTAAACTATTGTCATAAACTCAGTTATTTAGTTTTTTACCTTTGTTAAAAACTGGCTTGTGTCCCACCCCCAAATTTATATGTTGAAGGCCTGACCCCCTCATGCGACTCTATCTGGAGATACCACCTTTAAGGAGATAATTAGGCTTAAGTGAGGTGTAAGGGGGTGGTTCAGGTCAGGCATGGCAAGTATGATATGACTGATGTCCTTATAAGAAGAGGGAGAGACACCAGATCTTTCTGGCTCAATTTCACCATACACCCATGAAGAAAATACCAAGTGAAGACACAGCAGGAAAGGGGCTATCTACAAGCCAGGTCTTTATCTTGGACTTCTGGCCTCTAGTATGATGAGAAAGTAATTCTCTATGTTTTAAGTAAGGAGCTTGTGATTTTTTTGTGATGGCAGCTCAGGAAAATGAATGCAATCATTTTTTTTTTTTGTATTTGGAATATATGATAAAATTTTCTGCTCCTTGAAGGTTTGGTAGAACTCAACTATAAAACCATTTGAATAATATCTATTTTAGAATATATTTGACTACCATTTCAAACCCTCTTTCAATTCATGATCTATTTAGTTATACTATGCCTTTTAGAGCCAAGTTTGGCAAACTTGAGCATTTTAGAAAATTGTCAGTTTTCTCTAAGTTTTTAAATGTATTGGTATAAAGTTATACATTTTGTTAGTTTTGTTATCCCATTTTTTTAAATCTCCTCTGTATCTATAATCTATAATTACACCCCCTTTCCTATCCTGTTGTTCTTTCCTTGTGCTTTCTTTCTTTTTTTTTTTTTCCTTGATCAGACTTGTCCAGGATATGTCTATTTTATTACTTTTTTCAAACAATTACTGTCCTGGGTTCAATGGTGACCCCAAAAAGATATGTTTATACCCTAATCCCCAGAATCTGAGAGTGTTACTTTATTTGGAAAAAGAGTCTTTGCAGATGCAATGAAGCACGTTGAGGTGAGAAGCTCATCCTGGATTATCTGAGTGGACCCCAAACCTAATCAGAAATGGGGTAGGAGAGGGGGTGCCTGGATGGCTCCGTTGGTTAAGCATCTGCCTGGGCTCCCGTCATGGTCCCTGAGTCCCAGGATGGAGCCCACCTCCTTCCTGCTAAACGGAGTCCGCTTCTTCCTCTCCCTCACCCCACTCGTGTTTGTGCTCTCTCTCTTTCTCTTGCAGATAAATTAAAAAAAAAAAAAACAAGTGTAAAAGAAAGGCAGGCGGTGTAAAAGAAGAGGGGAAGACTCAGACACAGAAGAGAAGGTGAAGTGAAGCGGGCCAAGATGGGGGTAGATGGTTGCAGGGCTGTGGCCACAAGCCCGGGAAGCAGAGAACTGCCTAAGCCACCAGCAGCTGGAGGAGGTAGGAGGGATCCTCCCCGGAGCCTCCAGAAGGAGCGCAGCCCTGCCCACACCTTGATTTCAGACTTCTGGCCTCCAAAATTGCAGGAGGATAAATTTCTGTGGTCTGAGCCATTATGCCCATGGTGATGTGTTATGGGAGCCCTAGGAAACGAACACAATTATCTTTTGATTTTTAATTATCAACTCAGTTTTTCCTCCAGTTTTATTACTTTCTGCATCTTGTTTCATAATCTTTTTGGATTTTTACCTATATTTCATTTTTAGTTTAAAAAGCTTAAAAAGTCAAACTTAACCTCATTTTCCCAAGGGTCTGATTTTGTTTTTCCGTCTAGCAATGGGAAGATGCTGCACTGTGGAGGTGAGATCCTTCATCGCTCTAAATATGATGGAGTTTAACACGTTCTTCTCCATCAGCATCACTAGCTGAGCAAATCTTCCATAAATCAATGACCAGGAGTAAGTTTTCACCCAGGATACACAAGAAACCACAAACGTGGCACAGATTACAAGCTTGGAGGGCACAGAATGTAGACGTTCCCAGGCGGGAAAATGATGAAATCGGTTTACTCACTGCTCTTCAAGTTACACAGGAGGAACTGAATCGCAATGTAACATTTCGTTTCCATTCTAAATCTTTCTATATTGCCCATATGCTTAGGATGGATGAGGTATTTTTGCAGTTTTCAGGATATAAGTAAAATAGTACTTTTGGATTTATGATGCTTTTCAGAGGGTGCCCAATGTACTCACACCATATGCCATGCATAATGAGCCAGATGCTCATTTTTTTACTTCTCTATTTCATAACTACAGAGTTGAGCAGTGTTTGCTAGGCTCTGGCACATGCACAGCTAAGAAGCATGGAGTAATTCCTCCAGGAAAAACCCTTGAACAAGAAGGAGTAAGACCTGGTGGAGAGACATTCCCACCTCCCGTCCTTCAGGTGGATAATTCTGGTTTCATGAGGTGTCCTTAAGAACTAAACTTCCTTCTGCTCGCTCTGGCAGCACATATACTAAAGAATCAAGCTTCCTTGCTTAAAATGGCAACCCCGATAAAGCACATTGTATTGACTTTACCTTTTCCCCCCCGCACAACTCACCCAGGCCACCCGCTCCTGCTCTGGAGTGTGTGTGCATGTGAGTGCATGCCCCAGATTCCACAGAGGGTGCCCCTGGCTCAGCGTTCTCTTTCTATAATGTTTAGTGAACAAGGGAACACATAAAACCCCAATCTTTCTACCTTCCCCATCACCCTTACCAACATCTTCCCATCCACACAAAAGTCTATATATGAATGTTCATATCAGCCTGTCGGTAATAACCCAAACCAGGAAACACCCACATGTCCATCAGCAGGTGAATGTTTTAACACACAGTGGTATATCCATGCCGTGGGATACTACTCAGCAGTAAAAAGGAATGAACTATTGATATACACAACAGCATGAATGGATCTCAACATAATTATACTGAGGAAAGAAGACTGAAAGAAAGTCAACTGAGCCACCCAGGCTCCCCTTCTTAAGGAAGTTTTTAAAAGTAAAATTTGATGATCATTTTTTGGGGTAATTCAATTGTGGCCAAATCTATAAGAAAATGTGTGATCTTATACATAATCAAGACTGTGGTTCTACTGTAGTGGTCCTTCAGAGAGAAAAACCCATTTTTTTGGTAAACAAAAAATAAATACTTTTGAGATTAAAAGTCTTCTCTAAAAGATGATTTCCATGAAATAGAAATATTTTCTCTATTCCAACTGTCTTGTTTGTTTGTACTGAGGGAACATAAATTATGAGTTATTTTAGCTGTTTTATTCTTTAATTGTATTCCTCAAGGCTCATTCACTTGAAATCTCTTTTCCACATCAAAGCTAGTGTTGAATTCTACATAATAAACAAAACAAGAAATGAGATATTATAAGCTAAAAGCATAAATCCCAAGTCAATATAGACTGTCCTCATGTTGTGACTACTTGTAATGTTTTAATTCTATCGTTTCTCTTAGTTAGATAATATCTACCAACGAAAAGTGCTCTTTATTCCTAAGTTTTAATTTCAGAGAAAATTTTAAATTAATATGTGTAATAAATGATTGCTTTAGTGTAATGCCAGACATATCTCTGCTCTGAAACATAGTTTCAGATGGTCAAAAAGATCTATTAGTGTAACCACTTGAGGAACTTGCCTAGTTTCAAGGATTTAAGAACAATTTTTGAAATACCTAGGGAAAAATCAATTTTGTATCTTCCCCAAATAACTTTGACATCTTGAAGTTTCAGTTTTTTATTATTTTTTATTGATAATTCATTACATATAATAAAAAAGAGAGATTATGCTATAAAACCTGATGAATGCTTGTATTCTGCTTTTCTTTATGGTGCTGTTATGGGCAGAATTGTGGTCCTCCCAAATTCGTATGTCAGTGTCCTAACCCCCAATACCAAAGAATGTAACCATATTTGGAGATAGTGTCTTTACAGAGGTAATTAAGTTATAATGAGGACATTAAGGTGGGCCTTATTCCAATACGACTGATGAGAAGAAGAAATTTGGACACAGACATGTACAGAGGGAGGATGATGTGAAGACACAGGGAGAAGATGACCCTCAGCAAGCCCAGGAGAGAGCCCTGTAAAGATCCTCCCTCAACAAGCCAAGGAGTGAGCCCTGCAACAGATCATCCCTCGAAGCCTCAGAAGAAATCAAACCTTCCAACACTTTGATCTCAGATGTCTAGCCTTCAGAACTGCAGGAATATAAATTTCTGTTGTATAACCACCCAGTCTATAATGCTTTGTTAGGCAGCCCTAGCAAAACAATACAGGTGTCAATTCCAGTTCTTGTTCTTAGAGATAATAACTATATCTTGATTTTGTCAAGGACAGTGAAGAGTCTAGGATTTTAGTCTACTTGCAAGCTAACAGTTTAGCCTGTTGGCATTTTTTTTTTTTTTGGATGCTAACGGAAGACATGAGATTCCTGGGTCAGAGACAAAGGGCTTTGATTATTGATGGCAAAAGCTGCAGGTGTACATGGGTTTCCTATGCCACTCACCCCCAATCCCACAGGGATAGCACAAAGGGTCCATAACCGATGCCTGTATGTGTAGTGAGTTGTGTTACAAAACACAACTTAGGAGAGTCATCACTATTACAGTAAGTGGAAAGAGACCTGCTCTTCATCTGGGAGGAGATGCTACCTCATCTGTCAAGATTACTCATTGTAAGTGGCCCAGATAAAGAGTGGTCAAGGCCTTGTATTCTTGGCATAACCAATAAGAACATGTGAACATATTCATGGCCAGTTGTGGCTTGGCTCTTACAACAGAGCTATGATGTGCCGGACACAATGCTAGAGGGTCCAGTGGTATAAACCAACAAGCCAAAGAAAGAGTAATTCCCATTTGAGGTATTAAGTGCTATGATAAGTGTCAAAGCACATGGATGGGTGGAATTTTAAAAAACAAAACAAAAGAGCACCTCATTATAAGGAAATCAGAGTGTGCTTCCAAGAAGATTTGATAGCTTAACTGACACTTAAGTAGTCAACAAGAATTCTCTATGTGAAGAGGTGGAGGTGTAGAATGAGAGACAGATCCAGACAGCATAAAAAAAATTAAGGTAAAGGTCAGAAGTTTAGAGAAGTATTCATGCAACTGGAAACATGAAACATTCAATATATCTGGAACTGGAATTAAGAAGGCAGGTGGTAAGAAGACAAAATTAGAGCTAGGAGTCAAAGACAAGTCATGTTGGGCTTTGAAATGACACTAAAGAATTTGAATTTTTTCTTGAGTACAATGGAGAGCTAGGGAAAATGGCTTTAGTGTGGAAAGTATTGGGATGAATTTGATTTCAGAAAGACCACTTTGGGGACACCTGGGTGGCTCAGTTGGTTGAGCACCCAACTCTTAATTTCAGCTCAGGTCATGATCTCAGTGTTGTGAGATGGAGCCCAGAGCTGGGCTCCACACTCAGCGGGGAGTCTGCTTGAGATTCTCTCCCTCTGCCCCTCTCCCACCCCCCTCCCTCTTTATCTCAAATGAACAAATCTTAAAAGAAAGAAAGAGAAAGAAAGAGAGAGAGAAAGAAAGACTACCTTGGCTGCTGTATGGAGAAGAGATTTAATCAGAGAAAGGCTGAGGTCAGTTAGATGCCATTACAGTGAAAAAGGAAAAAGTTTGCTGGTGGAATTGATCTGATCTTTGGTATTGACAGAATTGAAAGGATAGACAGTTCTACAATAATATTTGGAGACTTCCGTATTCTACTCTTGATAATGGATAGAATATTAGACAAAAGATCCATAAGGATGCAGAGACTTGAACAACACAATAAACCAGCTAGACCCAACCTCTATAACCTAGCGAGTACGTAAAACACTCCACCTAACAACAAAAGGAAACATGTTCTTCTCAAGTGCACACGGAATATTCTCCAGGATAGATTATAGACACTAACAAGTGTCAATAAATTTTAAAATGTTGATATCATATAAAGTATCTTTAACAACAATGAAATGAAGCTAGAAATCAATGAGAAGGAAAATTGGAAAATTCACAAATATGTGGAAATTAAACAACACACTCTGATTACAACCAATGGGTCAAAGAAAAAGTCACAAACGATATTGGATAATTAGAGGCAAATGAAATGAAAATACAACATACCCAAACTTATGGGATACATCAAATGCAAAGCTCAGAGGGAAATTTATAGCTGTCAAAAAATTTAAGAATAAGAAAGATTTGGGCACCTGGCTGGCTCAATCGGTAGAGCATGCAGCTCTTGATCTCAGGGTTGTGAGTTCAAGCCACATGCTGGGGAAGGAGATTACTTAAAAACAAAATGTTAGAAAAATAAATATCTCAAAACAATAGCCTAATTTATACCTTGAGGAAATGGGGGGGGTAGAAAAGAGTGAATTAAACTCAAAGGTAACAGAAGGAAGGAAATAATAACATTATAGCAGAGATAAATAGATAGAAAATACAAAAATAATAGAGAAAATCAATGAACCCAAAAGTTGGTTCTTTGAAAAGACCAACAAAATTGACAAACTTTAGCTAGACTGACAAAGGGAAAAAGAGAGAAGATGCAAATAATTAAAATCAGAAATGAAAGTGGGTACATTACTACTGACCATAGAAAAATAAAAAGGATCATAAAGAATTCTATGAGCAATTGTATAACAACAAATTGGATAATATAGATAAAATGGACAAATACCCAGAAACACAAATTACTTAAACTGACTTAAAAGGAAATAGAAAATCTAGTGTCACCTGGGTGGCTCTGTTGTTTAAGAATCTGACTCTTGATTTCAGCTCAGATCATGATCTTAGGGTCTTGGGATCGAGCCTCCCATCAGGCTCTACACTTAGCATGGAGTCTGCCTGTCCCTCTCCCTCTGCTCTTTCCCCTGGTCTCTCTCTCTCTCTCTCTCTCTCTCTCTCTCTCTCTCTCTCTCTCAAATAAATAAGTAAAATCTCAAAAAAAAAAAAAGCAAATAGAAATCTCAATAGACCTACAGTAACTGGAGACTGAATCAAAGAAAAGTCTCAGACAAGATGGCATCACTGGTGAATAACACTAATATTTAGAGAAGAATTAATACCAGTACTTCTCAACCTTTTCAAATAAAGATGAGAGAACACTTCTTAACTCATTCTACGAGGCCAGCATTACCCTGATTCCAAAGCCAGATAAAGACAGACCAATATCCTTTATGAATAGAAATGCAAAATCCTTAACAAACCATTAACAAACTGAATCCAACAGCACATTGAAAGGATTATATTCTGTGACTAGTGGGATTTATACCAGGAATGCAAGGGTGGTACAACATAAGAAAATCAATAAATGCAATATATCACATTAATGAAATGAAAGAAAAAACCCATATGATCATCTCAATTGATTCAGAAAAGGCATATGACAATATCCAACATACTTCCATGATTTAAAAAAAAAAATTCAGGAAACTAGGAATAGAAGAGAATTTCCTCAATATGCTAAAGGGCATTTATGAAAAACCCACAGCTAACATCATACTTAATGGTGAAAGACTTAAAACTAACTCCTAAGATCAGGATTGAGGCAAGGATGCCCACTTTCACCACTGTTACTCAACATCATACTACCCAGAGCAATTAGACAAGAAAAAGAAATAAAAGGCATCCAAATTAGAAAAGAGGAGGTGAAATATCTCTATTTATGGATGGTATTATTCTACATACAGAAAATCCCAAAGAATCCACAAAAAAAGCTACTGGAGTAATAAATGAATTCAAAAAAGTTGCAGGAAGTGAGATAAACACATGAAAATCGGTTGTATTTTTAGACACCCACAATAAATAATCAGAAAGGACATTGAAAAGAAATTAAGGAACAATAACATCTGAAAAAATAAAATACCTGAAAATAAATATAACCTAGGTTGTGAGATACTTGAACACTGAAAATTATAGAACATTGCTGAGAGAAATTAAGACCTGTATCATGGAAAGTCATCCCATGCTCATGGATAGAAAGACTTAATAGTGTAAAGATGTTAATACTAACCAAAGAGATCTACAGATTCAATGCAATTGTTGTCAAATTTCCAATGGTCCCTTTTTACCAAAATAAAAAATCTAATCTTCAAATTCATATGGAATTACAAGGGGCTTTGAATAGCCAAAGCAATTTTGAAAACAGAAGAACAAGTTAAGAGTACTCACATTTCCTGATTTTAAAACTTAACACAAAAGCTACAGTAATCAAAACAACATGGTACTCGTGAGAATAGACATAAGACCAATAGGATAGAATTGACAGTTCAGAAATAAGCTCATGCATCTCTGGCCAGTTGGTTTTTGCAAGGGGTACGAATGTGTTTAATGGGGAAAAATATTTTTTCAACAGATGGTACAAAAGAATGAAGCTAGACCATCTAATTCACACCATATACAAAATTAAACAAAAATTAACTCAAAATGGATCAACGTTCTAAATATATGAGCTAAAGTCATAAAACTCTTAGAGAAAGCTTAGGAGTAAATCTTCAAGACCTTAGATTTGGCAATGAATTCCTAGGTATAACACTAGAAGCACAAGTAACAACAATGAAAAATTGACAACTTGCCCTTCATCAAATTTAAAAATTTCTGTCATTAAAGGACACTATCAATAGAGTGAAAAAGCAACCCACATAATGGTGAATATTATTTGAAAACCATATATCTGATAAGGGTCCCGTATTCACAAAATATAAAGAACTCTTACAACTCAACAACAAAAAGACAAACAACTCAATTTTAAAAATGGCCAAAGACTTGAATAAAATATTTCTTCAAAGAAAATATACACATGCATCTAAACATGAAAAGATGCTGAACATCACTAATCATTAGGGAAATGCTAAGCAAAACCACTGTGAGACACCACTTCATACCTAATAAGATGACTATAATAAGGAATGGAAAATAACAAGAGTTGGCAAGAATGTGGAGAAATTGGAAACTTTGCACATTGCTGGTGGGGATATAAAATGGTGCAGCCTCTGTGGAAAACAACTTGCTGGGTTTCTCATATTTTAGCTAGGTTTAAAAACTAAACATTGAATTACCATATGAACCAGCAATTCCACTCCTAGGTATATACCCAAAGGAACTGAGAGCAGGGATCCCAACAAATACATGTATGCCAATGTTCAGAATGACCAAAAGGTGGGACAACCCAAGTGTCCATCAACAGACAAATGTATAAACAAAATGGCATCTATACATGTAATAGAATATTATTCAGCCATTAATGAATGAAGTTCTGATATGTACTACACCATAGATGAGCCTATGCTAAGTGAGACACAAAAATAAGCCAGACACAAAAGGACAAATATCGTATGATTCTACTTATATGAAATCTCTGGGATAGGGAAATTCATAGAGACGAAAGCAGGTTAGAGGTTATCAGGGGCTCAGGGGTGGGGATAGAGCATTATTGCTTATGATTACAGAGATTGTGTTTGGAATGATGAAAAGAGTTTTGGAAATAGTGGGGATGGTTGCACAACATTATTAATGTAATTAGTGCTAGTGAAGTGTACACTTAAAATGGTTAAAACAGCAAATTTTATATGTTATGTATTTTACCCCAATTTACAAACATTCATAATATAATATACCAAAGACCACTGAATTGTATACTTTAAATGGGGATATTTTATGACATGTGAATTGCATTTCAACAGAGCTGTTAAAGAAAGAGATTTAGGAGGTAGAGTTAGTAGGAAATTGACTATAGATCTTCTACTATAGGAGAACTAGTAAATGAGTATATATGGGGGGACGTAGTGAGTATTTGTCATTCTTTATGACCACACAACTGCTGAACTTCTTCCTATGTCTGGGAACAGAGTCTGTCTCCTATCTCAGTAGTTGAAAACGCTGTGTTCATTTTCCAGCTTCCTAGGAGCCAGGGCTCAGGCACAGGATCTGGACCCTGCCAATCACAACTAACAACCCTCATTATGGCTCCTCATCCCCAGTGTTTGATCAATCAGAAGTTGGTACATGAAGCAGTGAAGTCATGCAGATTCCTTCCCTGTGGGGCAGTGCCTGCGAAGGTGGCTGTGTCCCATCTGCAGGGACATCAATTCTGGTGACAACACGGAAGGAGCCAGCCACGCAAGCTGTGCTTTCTCTGTCCGACAGTGTAGACGGCGGTGCCTTCATGAGACCATTCCTGAAGTCTGATTTGGGGAATGACCACTGGTTCTGTGGCCTCCAACCCTGGTTTGCCAACCCTCCCACAGATTCTGTGATTTGCCTGATAATTTTTAAATAAATAATTGTTCTGTTTACATTAGCCAGAACTGGTCTCTGTTGTTCGCCACAAAGTACCCTACATAATATAAAAATTGGTTCCAGATCCTCGGGAACTTGAGTGAAATAAGGAATGGATTTTTCTGGACAACATGTAATTGAGGAAGTAAAACTCCAGCTAGTACTAAGGAGAGGAGTTCTGATGGCCCTTGGCATGCGTAAGTGAGATGGGACCTAGATTATCAGCTGCAGACACGTGGAATAAAGTACTCGCTGAAGATTCACTGAGGGGTCTGACTGACCACTGTCAGAGAACAGGGTAATAGACACAAGGACATGGCAAAGTGCTAGTCCTCACCCCACCAAGGCAGACCTAGCTGCTGACATGGCTGAGCCTCCTGTTCGCCAGTGACCAAATAGAGTGGTGCCAAACAGGGTGGCCATCCAGGCCCCTAGCACAGATGGATTAGGCTGTGTGTTGAAGGGGCCATGGAGAATGGCGCTCAAGTGTCATTCCAACCTCCTTTGAGTGGCTGAACATAGAGGCTGAACTCCACATTTGCTAGTCTCTTGCAACTGGGGTTTTGGATGAAAATTGAGAGAAAAATGGTGCAAGAGGAGTAAGGCACGTCTTCCTGCTGATTTAGCAATTGCTGCAAGCAAGAAGGCCGCAGAGATGTTGGTTTTTTTTCTGTAGCAGCATTTTCAGGGGCCTGACACTTCTGTTCTATCAATCAGCTGTGTCAAAGTCTTCTACTCAGTCCTCACAACTCTGCGTTCTGATCCCTTACAGGACTTAATACCCAAGAGGAAGAGGCTTCCGCCAGCTGACATAGCAGTTATGTCTTTAAACTGGAAGTTTCAGACTGCCAGGTGGCCGTGTTGGGTTTCTTATGACCTTCAGTGAGCAGGTAATATAGGAGGGGCCGTGCCGCCGGATGTAGGGGCCGAACTGATGGTCAAGAGGAAATAAGGACTGTGTTACACGTGGGAGTCAGGTGGAGAGTGTGCACGGACCCCAGGGGTTCCTTGGGGATACCCTGATGCTCCTGACTTCTCTTTTCCAGTGGTAAGTATTACTGGAAGTCTGTAAAGGCAGGGCCACCAAAGGCTCCGATCTTCCAGGAGTGACTGCATCAACCCCCAGGACAAAGGATTAACTGAGGGATGATAGGAGACAAAGGGAACCATGAATTTAAGGAACCGCTTGCTAGACTTGCTTACTAGAGCTACAGGGTGGTTACAGAACTATGGCCACAAAAGTTCTCTGTGTTTTCTTCCTCACTGCTTCAACTAGAAGGAAAATTGTTTGAAATCATGCCTCTCTTTTTTCTTCTACACCATGAAGAAGAATTTTTTTCTTTGAGTTTTATTGAGATATAATTGACATATAGTCCTTACATGACAAAATATGGAGATGGGATCATTTTAGAAATAAGGCAGAAATGGTCATTATATAAGATCGTGGATTTGAAGCTGCATGCAGAGAAAGATAAGGTTCTGGCCAGATAACAAATGGGTTTTGTTTTATGTGGGAGAGTTGCATGTTGGGCAGGAGCATTTTTTAAGAGGTGTAAGTGTGTAAGGAGGGCCTGGGTAGATCAGTCGGTTAAGCTTCTCACTTTGGCTCAGATAATGATCTCAGGGTCCTGGGATCGAGGCCTGAGTCAGGCTCCCTGCTCAGCGGGGAGTCTGCTTCTCCCTCTGCCCCTCCTCCTGCTCGTGCTCTCTTTCTCTCTCAAATAAATAAATAAATATTTGTTCCTTATGAAACATAAGGAATAGAATGGAGGACATTAGGAGAAAGAAGGGAAAAAGGAAGGGGGGGAAATCGGAGGGGAAGACAAACCATGAGAGACTATGGACTCCGAGAAACAAACTGAGGGTTCTAGAGGGGACAGGGGTGTGGGGGTGGGTTAGCCCGCTGATGGGTATTAAGGACGGCAGGTATTGCATGGAGCCCTGGGTGTTATATGCAAACAATGAGTCATGGATCACTACATCAAAAACTAATGATGTAATGTATGGCAATGAACATAACATAATAAAATAAAATAAAATTTAAAAATAAATAAATAAAATCTTAATGAAAAAGAAGTATAAGTGTGTGAAGCAGTCAATGGGGTGGGCAGTAGATACTGTCCATTTTTTGTAGCCACCTGGCATCAGAACCTCATTCCTATGCTTAAGGAATAGACCATCTTGTGATGCAGAACCACTACACCCACTCGTGAAGCAAAAAATGCGGGATCCTCACCTCCCAATGTTCCCTGCATGAAGCCACTACACTTTGTCAGTCAAATGCGGTGCTTTCCCTCCCCTCAACCCCCATCCTTCCTTCTTGGTTGTAAACCAGTCATAAAAATAAGCCAGTACTACATAGACTCCACCCTGGTGACGCTGATAATGGCGGCATCAGCTGCGATTTTAGCAGTAGCATCCGAGGTCCGGGATGAGAACTGTTAGTGATGCAAACAGCAGTGTCTATGCCCAGACGCAGTACTGGTTCTGTCATTGGCCAGGTATCAATTCTGGCTCTGCTAAGATGCACTGTTGCTCGGCAGTCTTGCTGTAGCCACTGTGACCTACTGAACATCCTTCCAGTAAAATCCTTCTGACTTAGAATAACCAGAGTTGGTTTTCCTGGCTTGCAAGTAAGAATCCTCACTGACATCGTAGGCGTGGTGAGGGAAGAATCAAGGATGACAGAATACCTAATGGTTTGTGCAATTGGGTAGATGCTGGCCCCACTATCTGAGACGGGTACCGGGAGCGATGATGAGATTCATATTGGATGAGCTGAGCATGAGTTGCACTGGAGACATCCAAATGGGTATGTCCATTGGATAGGCAGTCTTGTCCCCAGGAGAGATCTGAACTAGACATAGACTTGTACTTATCAGCATGGAAAGGACAAGTGGAGCCCGCCAAGTGGATGAGCTCCCCACGGTGAGTGTGTAAAATGAGAAGAGGGCCTAACGATTTCATGATTAGAAGCATGGAGCCTGCACTCAAGCTGCAAACGTTGGTGGGAACTAAGATGGTATGAGGGCACAGAAGCCAATGCTCACCTGTGTCGAGCATCACTGACAGAACATCCAAGTGGGATGACAATGGGATGTGTGCCTGGATGTGAACCGCTGACCCTGCCAAGAACGCTCTCAGGGAAATGGTGGGGCTGGCGGCAGCTTGCAGTGGAATGGAGGGAAAGGGGTCCCACCCCCAGCCCCACAGAACGGGGAGTACCCTACAGCAGGGATGGCAGGCAGATGCTCAAAGCCGGTCCCGCGGTCACTAGACTGTGTTCCTTTTCTACTGAAGTGACTAGGAGGTGAGCAACCCCCCAGATCACAAACACCTGCTTTAAGAAGCTGGGGCATGAAGGGTAGGAGAGACTTAGGGAAGGAGATGAAGAAACAGTGTGGGGTTGAAGGAGGATTAGTTCAAAATATAGGAGAAAGATCGGGTGACCAATTCATTCTGGTTTTTATGCTGAAAGTTCCCTGAGTCCAGGGAACCCCCCACTCCCCAGTAAACTGGCGTGGTTGGTCACCATAAGTTCAGATGCTGATGATAACTAGTTAATATCAAATGCTAGAGAGAGGGGTGCCCAGCTACAGAGCAAGGTCCCAGGGAAGAGAACTGAACCAGAGCTTCATAAAAGGACAGTTATCAGGCTCAGACAGGAGAGGGCACCTCTTCCATGGTGATGGAGAAACAGAAGAGAGGTGTGTGCTTTGGGGGAACCTTGCAGTGATGACAGCGAAGGGAGTTAGTCTTTACTATATGAGACTGAAGCACATGAGGTCATTTCCTGGGCCATGAGGTAGGACTGAGGAAAGCAGGAAAAGGTTGCAGTCCTCTCCTGAGAGGAGAGGACTATGCTTTCTAGGGACCCGCTTGAAGTTGGATTTGGTGATGGACGGTCATTCTCCTTAAGGAGTCTCTTCTCCTCACTCAAGCCCAGGGGAAGCAGCAAGAGGGGGCTGGGCTTCTAAGGGTGTCAGTCCAGCAGGACACGGGAAGGGGTGAGTAATGTCTGCAAACTGAATGGGGAGAGGAGCTGGCCTTGCAGAGAGGCGGCTGCCCCACAGGTGCCTGCAGGGGACAGATCAGTGCAAAGGGGCTCAGGTTCCAGGTGCAGATGTCGGGAGGCTGAGGATCAATAATAGGAAGGTGGGGTGAAGTGGGGAGCTACTGAAAGTCTGGGTACAAGGTCGCTTTTATTCCTCAGTGCCCTGCCCATGTGGCCACCAGGTCACTATCCCCATGCGATCACTAGGATGCCTGAAAGATTCTTCTCTGGGGAAACGAAAAGAAAGGCTTCCATAGCTCATATTTGCTGGAACTGGTGTGGCTTCCCTGTGTCAACCACATGCAGTGTGGGAGGGACCCTTCCACAGAGGAAATTTGGGGCACTACCTCCCCAAGAAATAGACATAGGAATGGGTGCTGGGCGGACACACACCCTCTCTTACTGGGGATGATACTGAAGCTGGACTTAACGAAAGAGAAGGAGGCCATCCAAAACATTAGGTAGAATGTTCCAAGCAGAGGAAACAGCACAGGCAAAGGCCCTGGGGCAGTAAAGACAGTAACAGCAAAAAAATTGAAGGAAGATTCCAGTGTCTGGTGCCTCGGGAACAAGAAGAGAGGTGTGAGATGAGTTGAACAGACAGAAGGGAGCGGGCTCTGTAGACCGTCATGGATCAGAGTTGGAGTGCGGCTTCTCCCCCGAGTGTCATGGGAAGCAGAGAAGCTCCTCGGAGAGCACGCAGCCTGGCTTGCTCTGTTCCATGGGCGGAACTGGCAGGCTATGACAGGGTCATGTGGAGGGAAAGATGTTTTGGGACCGAGGTGGTGACAGTGAAGGTGGAAAGACGTGACTAGATGTGGGACCGGTGCTGGAGGCCTTCCTGCTCTACCTGGGTTCCTCTACCAGCCATCTGCCACCCAACAGCCAGGAGGCTCCCCATAACCTGCTAATCAGGTAAGGTTTGTTGAATGAATGAAGCTCTGATGCTTTAGTGATCAGATAATTGACCAAAAATTACCATAGTATTTTATCCAAGGTAATAAGCACTCATATAGAACTTACATATGAAGCAACAGACCGAGAGAGGTCAAGCGATTTGCCCAAGGCCCACACAGCAGGTAAGTGGCACAGAGCCTCTGGATGCTTGCTCTCAGTCACATACTCTTGGCTCTTTCGACAAATTTATTTATTTATTTATTTATTTATTTATTTATTTATTTATTTATTTATTTAAGATTTTATTTATTTGACAGAGAGAGACACAACGAGAAAAGTAACACAAGCAGGGGGGAGTGGGAGAGGGAGAAGCAGGCTCCCCGCGGAGCAGGGAGCCCAATGCAGGTCTCGATCCCAGGACCCTGGGATCATGACCTGAGCCGAAGGCAGACGCTTAACAAGTGAGCTACCCAGGCGCCCCAGCTCTTTTGACAAATTTAAAATAAATGATTTTTTTTAACTGAAGCATATTGGGCCCTGAATCATTTGTAAGAAAGAACCAAAGGATAGATTTACAAAAGAGGCTGGGTTGAAAACAAAGGTTCAAGTACAATATCTCAAAGGAAATTTTTAAGCAATGTGACTTCTATGATTGTATTCAGGAAATTACAGCAATAGGCCAGCTTGCACAGGCCAGCAGCAAGCCAAGAAGGTGACTAAGTTTAAGCAAAAAAATAATAATACTTAGATTGGGCAGGCAAGAGGCAGATAATAAGTACTGGAAGCAGTAACTGGAGGTGTTAATCAGGGGAGAAATTCTGCGCACAGCCCACCTCAAGGTTGCCTGGAAGATGCTGGTCTTGCAGACCAGGCAACCTTGGCAGGAAAGTTAATCACCACCAGCCAGAAGCAGTCGCTTCTCTAGAGGAAGGTGTAACGCAACTTTAAAATGCCAAAACATTCTTTGCTTCTGGTTTTAGAATTCAGAAATAATGGTCTCAGGAAATAATGCAATTCCTTCCATCTAGACTCCGGACCAATGAGGTGTGAGCCCTAATTTCCATATCTATCAAGTGAGCTCTAAGCAACTTTTGACTTTAAAGGGGGGGTTCAGTCACCTTGGTGCCATGTTTATTATGTTAAATGGCTGAATTGGGGGTTTAGTTCTTTACAGATCTTCATTTTTTAAAATACCAGTCTTTTCGAGATGTGGAAACTTGAAGGAGTACACACAGTAAAAAGTAGGAGTTCTACCCACATTGAGCGCTACTTCTATAGCCCAGGGGTGAATACCATGAGCAATTGCGTGTGCACCCCTCCAGAGTTGCTGCATATATAATACACATTTTTGTCTTTAGAAACAAGTGGAACCACCTAGGTGGCTCAGTCGGTGAAGCGTCTGCCTTCGGCTCAGGTCATGATCTCAGGGTCCTGGGATCAAGCCCTGTGTTGGGCTCTCTGCTCAGCCAGGAGCCTGCTTCTCCCTCTCCCTCTGCCACTCCCCCTGCTTGTGCTCTCTCCCTCTCTCTCTCTCTCTCAAATAAATAAATAAAATCTTCAAAAGAAAAAAAGAAGTGGAATCATGTTACCTATGGACATCTACTCTCGACTTTACAATATTATTGCCATTTTTCAAAGTCAATAGAAATAGAGCTTCTTTTTTTTAATTGCTTTTTGGTATTCCATTGTTTGGATGTATCATCATTTATATAACTGATGGCCCCTTGATGGGTGCTAAGAGTTGTTTCCAGTTTTCCCTCCTACAAATAACTCTGTAGTCAAAATCCTGGTAGCATGTGTCTTTGCTCACTTATGTGATTATTTCTGTGGGATGGGTTCTGAGAAGTGTATTGCTAGTTGTGTAAGACAGATTCTAGGAAGTGTATTGCAGGTTAAAAGGTGGGGGCATTTAACATCAGACGCATACTGCCAGATTCACTTTTAAAGTCTGCATCCATTTGCGCTTGATTTCCATATCACTCCTGCCAACAATGGATACCATCACTTACAGTGGTTGCCAGTTGGATAAGTAAAAAATTCTCATTGTAATTTCATGTATTTATTATTAATGAAGTTACTCATGTTTCCATATGCTTCAAAGTCATCTGCATTTGAGTTTTTCCAAAAATTAGTTATTCCTGTCCTTTCCTATTTTATTATTGGCTGTTGATCTTTTTCTGTGGATTTGTAAGAACTCTTACATATCAAAAATATTAACCCTTCATCTAGAATAAAAATTACATATATTTCCCCTAACTTTCTGTCTTTGGTTTTTTGTTTGTTTGTTTTAAAGATTTATTTATTTTATTTTAAGAGAGAGAGCACAAGCAGGAGGGGCAGAGGGCGAGGGCGAGAGAATCTCAAGCAGACTCCATGCTGAGTGAAGAGCCTGACACAGGATGACGACCTGAGCTGAAACCAAGAGTGAGATGCTTAACGGACTGCGTCACCCACGCGCCCCTAACTTTTTGTCTTTGAATTTGTTTTATCATACCCGTTACCAAACCAAAGCTGTTTGATTTTTACTCAATTAAATATGCTTATCTTTTCTTTTATAGCCTCTGGGTTTCATGTTACACCTTAGCCCCAACATCATAGATCTGTTCTCCCATATGTTTTTGAGTAATTTTATGTGTAATTTCAACACTTAAATCTTTAATCACGTGGGAATACTTTTATGTTTGGAATGAGGTGAGGATCTGACCAATGATCCCAGAATGATGCTCTTTTGTTATGAGTAGGTACTTTGGATCAATTCTCTCAACCTCCATTTTATCAGGCTTCTACTTGGCAAAATTGGAAAGCAAGAGAAAACATTTTCTAGACTCCCCTGAAGCTGAGGTTCTGGGAGTAAACTATCTTCCATCATTTAGATGCACTTGTAAGAGATTTTGGAAGGCAGGAGTGAGCCATCTTCCCATGTCTCTTGAATGTTGCCAAGCTGGCAAGGAACTCAGGAAACATGAAGCTTCCTTGCATGGTACTCCAGTGTCCATCCTCCAGTTTCCTGGGAATCAAGAAGCAGTGGTGATAGGGACAGCTTCTTAATGTGACTTCTGGTTCCCCAACCACAGTTTTGGACACCACGGTCCAGTTTCCTGAATGTGAGAAGCAGTTGCTTCTTGTTTCTCAAATGGTTGCTTGCTTCTGGCATGGCTTCAGCGACAAAGTCTAAGTTAGCTCCAAAGGCTCTCTGTTGAATCAGCTCAATTTATGCTGAGTCATCCCAGGACATCCAACCTAGAATATGCTCCTATAGGGCTTCCAGTGGTGTTTTAAACATCTGAAGTACCCAGAGCAACTTCTGTTTCCTGCACTCATACCTGACTGATACACTCTTCGGTTTAAATGATCATATTTATCATACACAGTTTTATGTTTATAGATGAATCCATTTCTAGAATTTTAATTCCATTCCATTGATCAATTTGTCTTTCAGTGATGCCACATTGTTTTAATTAATAAATTCACCACGTTTATTTTTTTTTTCAAAGCCAATTCAGTGATTTTGGAATATTTATTCTTCCAATTGTAGACGAGAATTAACTTCCAAGTTCCTCAAATTACTCATTGGAATTTTGACTGAGTGGGATTATTCTTATTGGTTAATTTGGGGATAACTGTCATCATTATAATATTGACTCTTTTTTAAAATTTTTATTTATTTACTTGCAAGAGAGTGAATGAGAGGGAGAGAGAGAGAGAGAGAGAGAGAGAGAGAGAGAGAGAAGCTGAAGCAGATTCTGCACTGAGCACAGAGCCCAATGCAGGGCTTGATCCTACAGCTGTGAGATCATGACCTGAGCCCAAACCAAGAGTCAGATGCTTAACTGCTCCAATATCGACTCTTTTGAACCAGAAACGTGTTCAATCTCTTCAGTTATATGTCTCCTTTTATGCCATTATTCAGTATTTAATAGTTTTCTTTACACAGATCAGCTTGCACTTTTTTGCTCGATGTAGTATGAATTATTTACCAGTTTTTTTATTATGAATCACACACTTTTCCCAATTGTATCTTAAATATATTTAAATATAATATGTTAAAATATAATAACAAGAGCTGGCATTTATTAGGCATTCTTCAGGCACGAGAAATGTTTTTTATGTTATGCTTTACATATTATTCACACGCAAATGAAAATCTGTAGGTCACCAACTACCCACCCAACCATAGCTTAAACAAATCGGGATTTGTTTCTCACACATTTGAGAAGTTCAGAGACGCGGTAAGACGTTGCTGACATTGGCCCTTTTCCCCCCCGCCAGACAGGGGCCACAGTTCCAACATTACCTCCATTTTTAAGGCAGGAGGAAAGGAAAGCAGGAGACATCTGTGACTTCGTCCACCTCTCTGGCCAGAACTGTGTCAAACAGCTGCCCCAGCTCCAAGGAAGTCTCTGAAAGTGTGTGGCGCTTGCAAAAACCCCAAAGAACAGGGAGGCTGGAAGGATAAGCCTGGGATTAGGTGTTGAGGGAGTCAAACTACAGTGACTCCCCGGAATCTCTGAGGGCAGCAAGATCAGCACCCCAAGTTCACACTGGAGGAAGCAGGAGCACCAGGAGTTTGGGTGAAGAGCCGTGGTCACGCAGCAGCTGGTGGTGAGCACAAGCTTGCAGCCACTCCGTGATACCTGCTTCCCATAGGCAGGAAAGACATCATTTTTAAGTGCTGACATTTTGTCTAGCTACACTGCTGAATTCTCATGTTTTCCTGCCTACTTTAGGCAAACGAATGTGTTGGGTCATATCTTCCCTGTCATAATGATAATTCTTTTTTTTTCCTTCCTCATTTCTCAGTTTTGATGTCAAAAATAATGGGTATTCTTGTTTGTTTTCCTATTTAAATATGAAGGCTTTATTGTGTTGCTGTTAAGTAAATGATTAAATTTGTCCTGGAAAAGAACGCTCTTCAAATAGTTAATGGTAAAAACAAGTAACAAGTAACTCCCTTTTTTTTTAAAGATTTTATTTTATTTATCTATTTGGGAAAGAGAGAGAGAGAGCACAGAGGGAGAGGGAGAAGCAGGCTCCCCGCTGAGAAGAGAGTCCAATGCGGGACTTGATCCCAGGACCCTGAGATCATGACCTGAGCCGAAGGCAGATGCTTCACTGACTGAGCCACCCAGGCGCCCCTGCATTTTACATATTCTACAGATTCTAGAAGAAAGAAAAAAGCGGGCTGTCTGGGATTTCTAGAAATTGGAGCCCGAGTGAAAACTCGTGTGCTGAGGCTTTCTTGGGAGGGACAATTCCAGAACTGCGAGATGAGGGGAGGGAAAGGCAGGTAGAGAGGTTGGGAACGTCTAGGAGGTGGTGTGTTACCAGGCTGACTACAGCTCCCCAAGCAAATGGAACCCTGCTCAGTGACAGGGAGCACCATGCAGCTAAGCACGGCGATTTGCCCAGCTCTCACCTCAACCTGCTCAGAGTCCACCTTGCGGTGCACCATCTCCCCTGCATTTGGAGGCCCGTGTTACCCGCCCCCCCCCATAGGCAGCCTTGGGGAAGGGCAGGCCCTCCACCTTCTGTGCCAGTCTGAGTTTCTCAGTGATGGAGGCATTGGGGCGTCTGACCCATCTGCTGCGTCTGACCTGGTGCAGGGAGGAACCGGGGATGAGGCCACCCACACAGGAAAGCACTTGAGATGGCTGGTGGGGTGGGAGAGGGGTAGGTGCCTTGGACAAGGCCTTTCCCCACCCCTGGCAAGCAGGGTGTGGGGGACCCGGGGTAGCTGAGGCCCTGGAAATTCGGGAGGCGCGCACACTGGGACTTGGGCTGGCTGCTTTCATCAGGGAAGAGGTTACCTTCTTGTACGTTAGGAAAAAGGTCCTGTGTGGCATGGTCAGGGGGCAGCTCGAGCCGTGTGGGAACCACCGCACAGATGACTGCAAGCAAAGGGGTCAATGCCTGGATGCCAAAGGCATGTGGGCCTCAGCTGGGGTTGCCCCCGTCAAGCTCTGTTCCTGCCTCGCAGTCCAGCTGGGCTGTCCCCACATGCTGTGAACCACACAGGAGGACACTACCTGGGAGGCACTGAGCTCCCCTGCTCACTTCCAGCATGGGCAGCTGGGGTCTGACTCCTGGTGCCAACACCCTTCACCTCTTGATGGGATGGCATGAGGGTGCAATGCCGTGAATGTGCACAAGCAGGTCCAAGTGCCCTGGAGGTACCTGTGACCACAGCCCCGCGTGGAATGGACATGCGCATGCGGCACACGGAAAGCCTGCTGCTGAATCCTCGGTGCATACAGCTTTGTTCCTGCCCTAGGTGTTTGAGCCTCTTTCAGGAATTTTCAGCCCTGGGCAAGTAAACCAACTTTGCACACCAAGATTTCCTCCTCACATCTCTCGATGAGCTCAGGAAGCTCTGGGGAGGCACAAATCTCAGGCGTCCCCTCCCTGGGGAGCATGGCTCACCATTCAGGAGTCACACAGCTTCTTCCCCTAGAGCAAAGCAGGAACATCTGGGGACCTGGGCAGGGGGCGTGGGGGGAGCCGAGGCACACAGCTCAAAATCCCAGGACGTGTGACCTCTGTTGCCACCTTGTCGTTGGAGGTGACTGTGCTCACCTGGCCTCACTCTGTGTCTCTGCCACCTTCCCGTCTGCTGGCAATGGCTTGGGGAGGCCTGTCTTCTCTGGGACCACCATGACATCCTCCATGTCCCCACCTTTCCGTGCTTTGCTACCTCAGCTCTTCCCGCCTGTATGAATAACCCCCGTCTCTGGGCTCATCCTGCTCACCACTCCCAGCTTGCTCCTTCTGGCGCATGGCTCTGAGCAAAATGTCCATTGAACAGGGCAGAACCCAGGGCCATCAAGTGGTGGCGTCCAGGCCCTCAACCACTTTCCCACAGTGACACTTTGTGTGTGTGACATTTTGCATAGAAACATGTTTGAAACAGGGTGTCGACTTTGTAGGCCACGTCCCCGAAGCCAGCTGTGTTCATGCCTGTCTGCGTCTTTCGCCGGCCTCTCGGGCGTGGCCCGGCCGGCCTTCCCACCTGTTCTCCAGCCACAGAATCTTGCATACCCCAGGCTTGGCAGCTCCTCGGGCCCCCTGGATCACTGACCTCCCAACTTCGTGTCTTGGCAGCAGGTCCTTCCATTGGGCTCTCCACCAGTGTCTTGTCTGTGCAATGCCCATCCATCTTTAAAGTTCTGGTAAGTTCCACCTCTTTCGGGAAGAGTTCCCATCTCCCTTCAGTGGAGCCTGCGTCTGGTGGCACACGGTCTGGCACTCTGCGTGACAGTTCCACGTCGTGATGGCACGGGGCCCGGCTTAGTCCTTGGTCCGTGGTCAGTAAATGCGCATCAGGGGATGGAGTGAAGGAATGAACTCATGGTCCAGGGCAGGAACGGGGCCTTGATCAACCTTTCTGGGAATGTTTCAGTACCTGATGCTCCAAAACCGGAACAATCAGTGAGCTCCGGTCCCCAGTGCCATCTGGTGTGCTCTCTTGTAGATGGACGCTCTCACTGGTTCAATTGCACTGAATGAAGCACCGACTCTGTAATGCAATTCATGGTCCACATCTCTTAATAGGGACACACACTCCTGCACATGCACAGCAACGCACACGTACACCCGCTTTTCTGGTGAATGATATGGTTTCCCTGATGCGGGTTGATTTTGTGTTGGGTTAATAACAATACCTAACGTGTGTCACCATCCCAGGTCAGCTACTTCCCGAAGCAGTTAGTAGATCCTAGCTCATTTTCACCTTGGAACAACTTGTTGACGTTGACATTGTTATTATCAACAGTCGTCAGAAGGGGAAACCAAGAGAGAGAGAAGTTAGGGAAGGTAACTTGCCCTGTCCACACAGCTCGTGGGCAGCGAGGCTGGGATGTGGACCCACCACTGTCTGCTCCTCCCCCCTAGGCTCTCTGCCCATCTGCTGGGTGACGACCCCGAGGGCCTGCTCTGCCATCATCCAGACAGCATACCCACACAGCAACCCTGTACAGACGTGTGCACCCTGCTCGGGAAGATCGTCACATGCAGGAGCTGCACAAAAGTCTGAAGCACTTCTGCTCGGTTGCTCAGAGTCTATTAAACTGGAAGTTTCTCAGAAGACCAGGAATGTGGTCAAGCACCCAATTTCCGGGCTTCTAAGGGCCTTTACCAAACTGATAGCATTCATTTGAATCTCTTGCTGAAACAAACCACACCTACAGAAGACGCTTTTTGTCTCTAAGTCCATCCGTGTGCATTTCACGGTGTAATTTCCTCTTGTGCATGTTGCAATTAGGCAAGTGAAGGTTTTGGGGTGACCCAGCATGAACCAGGATCTGCTTCTTTGTAGATGCTACATGTGCAGCTTTCCCTTTTCTGCAACGTGCGCTCGCGGCTCGTTCTCGAGAATCACCCTACTGCAAGGCTGGAAGGGATGTTGCGGAGTCTGGTTCAATTCCATCAGCTCTTGGAGGAAGAAACAAGGGTCAGAGAGATGAAATGACTCCCTTTGTGTGTCTGGTGTCAGGAATGCGTGAGAACCCTGTCCTCCTGAGTTGTAGCCCTGGCTCTTTCCAGTGGATACCCCGGGCATGACTTCACAGAAGTGTTTAGATAAGGTTTGCCTCTGTGACTGGAGCTGCATTGCAGGGTGGATGTGTCACCTCTGATTCTTAGTAAGATGTTTTTTTGTCAGAACACATTTCACAATTTTATATTTCACACTCTTGTGACCCTGCCGGGTCCCGTCGCCAGCCAACTGCTGCCACAGCGCTTACCCCATCACTGGGGATTTTGCAATGAATGCAATTAGCAGCTTCCCAAGTCTTGACCATTTTTGGTGTATTCCCCTGCTCCTCACCTGCCTTTTCTGTGAGTTTCCTTTATTTTGACACCTTTACTCACATATGCCATTTAATATGAAGGCACACAAATGCTGACTGAAATGTGTGCCGTCTGCATGGCCAAGTTTAAAGACACATTTCAGTTTTTGTAATGCTGTACTTGCAACATCTTCTCTTTTTGCAAAACCACCTCTTTCTGGTCTTTTCCTGGGTCTTTTGGAAATGCTTTGAAATGTATTCAGGCCATCAGATGCTTTTGTCTGGGGAAATCATGTAGTCGGTGTAGAGATCTAATTTCTTTCTTAGCTTAAGCAAGAGGCATTTAATACGAAACATTTCAACTTCTCTACTTTAAAGCCTGTGCTTCTATGGGGAGTTTATTTGGCCATCTTCTATTACCCAATTTCCCACAGAAGCTAGTTTTTGAATAATAAGGCCGAGCATGCTAATGGAACTCCTGTGGATGGAACCATGTGGCAGAGGTTGGGGAAGGCAGAGTGGAAATTCTAAACCCTCACAATGTCTGGGTTGTGGCTGGGCTAGGCAGGGGCAAGGAGGAGGGGTGGAAACTTGGTAGAGGAGCGAATCCAGAGGAGTAGTGAGGATCTGATGACGGGGGAAAGGCCAAAGGAAAAACTAAGAATGACTCGAATAAGGGAGGCCTGGCTGGCTCAGTGGGTTAAGTGTCCCACTCTTGACTGGCTCAGGTCATGATCTCAGGGTCGTGGGATCAAGCCCCGAGATGGGCTCTGCACTCAGCGTGGAGCCTGCTTAAGATTCTCTCCCTCTCTGTCCCCCTCCCTGCCACCTCCCCCACATTTCCCGCACCCCTCCTTACAAGCTCAAAAAAAAAAAAAAAAAGGAGGAAGAAGAAGAATACATCGAATAAATCAGGAGAGGAAAGCACAAAAGAAGAATAAAGGTCAACACAAGTAGAAGGTGGAAAGAGAAGGCCCAGGGAAGGACAGGAGCAAGCCTAATGACTGGAAATGGCATAAAGTGTACAAATAAAACAAAGAGCAAGCATGAAAGAAAGAAATACCCATTCCAGGAAGTTTCTGCCTAAACATTCAATGACTCATTAGGTCAAAGCAAAATACCAGCGTAAATCGCATCCTGACGGGTGTGGGCAGGCCTCCTGTGGGTGAGAAGCCACGGCCACGGCGATCGCTCCCACACTAGCTCACTGTTTAAAGCCTACCTTGAAAAACAACACGAAACTACAACCTCTGAATTCCTAGAAATTGTTTCACCTCATGTTCGTGAAGTTTACAGGATGGACCCCGGACCCTGCGTTGGCACAGTGCAGCGGGAAGACTGCAGTCCTGGCCTCAAGAGCCCCGAGCCTGGCTCTGGGGCCCTAGCGGTGGCCGAAGGCTTTCTAAGCGTGGATGGTTCCCTACAAAGAAATCCAGAAGCCACGACCTAGAGCTGGTAAGGTGGAGCTGTCCAAGCTGGGTCAGGCTGGGAGCCTGCCTTCCGCCCTGCGAGGGCTCCCCCCACCCTGGGGCATCTCTGTAGAATTCTCCGTCCCGGGGCACAGCCTGCCCAGCATCCAGCTCGCCAAGCTGCGGGGGTCTCTTCTTTTTTAACCAATTGTTTGCCAACACAGAAAAATCAGGATATCTTACCAAAAAAAAGAATTTTTATTTTACTTTTTTTTGATGTCTACTCTCATTGAAAAACTGGAGCCTGGGGCCGCTGGAACTCTGTCCCATGCTGCAACAACCCATGAGGGCGAAGCAGGGTGTGCGGCTCTCCAGCGGCCACAATCCAACGCAGCTAACCTGAGTTCTCGCTATGAATCCAAGGTTGTAGCTACCTCTGCCGGATGAGGCCCCGAGGAAAGACCTCTGGAGACAGATGGCCTCTCGGGAATCTTCTGGCTTGAAATGTTCTGCAGTTGTAAGGCACTCCTCAACTCAGGAAGGAGAGGCCACACTTGTAGTCACTCTGCTCTCCCCATATTTGCTTAACCAGAAAGTATATTGGGAGTGTAATCAGATGTAGCGGAATGGGATCGACTGTCTTCTGCCCGTAGTCCCAATCAGCGTCCATGCCTCCCCTTCCCTGGCATCCTCCACCCCATGCACTGACAGGGGCTGAAAGTAAGGAAGTTTGGACTTCATACTTCAACCAGAACCCCCTTCCCCCTCCTCTCAGAGACCTGGTCACAGCCCTGCTCTACCGTCAGGCACATGCTGACGTCTTCCTAGAAGCCTCCCCACCCTGAGTAATTTGTTTCCAAATGTCTCAGGTTTTATGCTCCATTGAACTTGTGTTAATCTGCAAGTGCTTGCCTATTCTGTGAATGTTCTAGCATATACTATCAGACACACCGCCTCTTGGGTGATGGGGACAGAGCCTTCATTGTATTGCTCAGTGGTTTCCCAATCACCAGGAGGAGCTAAAGAGTTACTTTCTAAGCTGGTATCACAGACATCTCTTGTACTTCATCTGATTTCTAAGTAGGGTGGCAACAAAAAATGATGCACAGATATGATACAGACACAATCTAGAACCCCCCCAAGTAATGAAAGGAGCATCAGGTTTCAAAATTCAGCATAAAGAACCAGTTTCCAAGTTCACAGAACCGCCCCCCCCCCCCACACCACCACTATCATTGTCTGGGGTGACTCTAAGCATGTTACCTACTTTTCTTCAATTTCAAGTTGTCCTTCCATAAAACCATTTACTACTCATTCTACAACAGCTTTGGAATTCTATAAAATAATTCAAAAAGCAAAACAATGTGGAGAACATGTAGGTGTGGGAGTTCTGTGGCTCTGGATTTCTAGGAATTAGCTGCATTTCTAACCCTGAAAAGGTAACTGACTTACGGACATCATTTTAATTTTAATTTCATCTAAGGGAGGTTTTCAAACTATAATGGGCACTGTGAGAGTTTGGAAAAAGAAAACATAGTGGTAAATAATGAGGTAAGTGTAAATTATAAACCAAAATCAAGACTTATTTTCATCAACAGAGTCAACTCCTTGGAATAAATATCTAGTAGAAGGGACAGACTCAAAAGCCATAGACAGATGTGCTTCTTGAATAGCTGAGAGCCTGGGACAGTGGATTTGGAGAAGATATTAAAACCCATATTGCATGCCTAAATTGTCAGGGCCTTGTTGGTAAACCTACACTTTACCAGATGAATTGTGTTCTGAACCACAGCACTGTCCTTGAAGAACGCTTTGAAGTGTGAGGCTTTCCCAAAACCAGGTGCTAAGTGATAAACATTTTTAAACATCACTCTTTGGGTGCTTATTACTACTGTGTAATATGAGAACGGGGAAGACAGAAAGAGACACACAAAGCAGATTTTCCACTGATGATGGGCAGCGGTGATGGTAGCTGGGGGTTCAGTTTACTCTTCTCTTTACTTCGGGGTTTGGTTCAAATTTTTTTCTTAAAAAAAATGTATCATAGGGAAAAGAACGGAAAGTCACAGAAGGCATTCAGTCAAGCTCCTGCATAGTCCAAGCAGAGCCGGGGTCCTTCTCGACCTGCCACATCCCCTATTTGGGCAAGTCTGTGCGTCACTGTAAGGAATATGGCTCCCTTCGCAAAGGCGGACTTGCTGGCTCGCTCTTTCATTCTGTAAACGCTCTATGTGTGCCACGTGCCTTTACAGCCTTCAGCGCGCGGTGCCTGAGGAACGCGCCGCGAGGTGCCATTTCTCCCGTTTCTTTACGTCTCTTACGTAGCCCGGGAACTTAGAGGAGAAGACAACCGCATCCAATTAGAGGCAGAAATGACACTAAGGAGCCGCTAGCTCCGATATCACCGTTCAGCCCCAGCAGCGCACGCCAGCGGGCGTACCAGCCGGGCGCACCCGCGGCGGCCACCTCTTGGCGTGGCCGGGGGCAGATGGACCTCGGCGAGCCTCGTTTCCCAGTCCTATTACGCAACAACTTTGCATCCGTCATCCTCGCCCTAATTGTGCAGGGGGCGGTGTTTGTGTGTTGCGCTTTCTCTCCCCGCTCCCGGCCGTCGCGCTCCCCGGAGAGAGGCGCGGGGGCATTGTAATCGCTGCCTACGCAGCACCGCGGGGCTCCAACCGGCAGCCAGCCCTCCTCCCCACCGCTGCCCGCCCCGAGTGCTGGCAGCTCGCCAGCGCCCCCCTCCAATTTCCACCCCCCTTCGCCCACCCCAAGGAGGAGGGGTCCTCCCGCGAGGGTGCGGGGAGGGGCAGGCGGAGGTCCGCGCCACGCCCGGGTCGCCGCGGCCCTCGGCCGGGTACTCGGTCGGCAACAGGTAGCCCCGACGCTGCGTGCTCGGGGAGACAAAAAGCGCCTGTGAGTGAGCGCGGATCTCCGGGCTCCCGGAGGCACCGCGGCGACCGGAGGGCGAAGGCAGCGGTGGGAGAGCCGGACGGCAAGGGTGGAGGGGCGGGGGGTTTCGGGCCCTTCCCCAGCTCGCCCCGGTTGCGGCGGCGGCGC
>NW_027397090.1:17598370-17624508 GCF_003265705.2 Callorhinus ursinus
TGATTTCAGGAAAATTGATGTTTTGGTGGAGGAGAGCGCCGGGGAGGCTGAGCCATCTCGAGCGGGAAGGGCAGCGCTCCCTCCTTTCTCGTCCCTTCTGCGGGGCTGGCGATGGGGGAGGAGGGGGGCGCGGAGGGGGCTGAGTAAATGGGACTAGTCTTGATTTTCTTGTTGAGAAAGAGCGTTGGTAGCGTGAACCGTGACGGCATTCCGAGAATGCGTGCGCGGCGTTTGTTTGTGTCAGGGGCTGTGTCTGCACCGACGTCTTCCACCCTGTTTGTCGTCAGCGTGTGTTACCAGCGCCCGGGAAGGTTGTGGGATTTGTCCTTGCGCAGATTGCATAATCTGTCCACCGTGAAATATTGGCTAGGGTTACGGGCAGATGTGGGAATGTGCACGGACGTGTGCAATGATTTGGAAATTTTAGCGCAGCGTTGGATATTAGATCGTCATTTATATCTATACTACGTCCCAAATAAAAAGATCTATTTCTCAGCACTCCTACAAAACATGAAGAATTCCTCGGGTTGTATTCTGATCTTGGGTACTCCCGGGGTTCGCCCCTTAGGTGTCCTGAGCTATTATTTTTAAATCTGGGACGAACCATTGTGGCGTTTACCGCCCTACCTTCTTGATTTTCACGTATTCCATTCCATCAGCCCTTTTTCTCACCTTATTGTCATTGCTTTTTCAGACACGACAAGACAGATCGCATAATAGTTTCCTGGAAATGTTGCATTATGTAACTGCCGAATTTGCTGGCAGTCAGCATAGGAAGCGGGAGCTAATTACGTGATTTTATAATCTTGCTACAAAGAAAGTAGGACAATCTCAGCCTTTAAAATGTCACTGTAACGTTTTTTTTTTTTTTTTAAGGATAATTTTAAACAGGAAAGTAGACAACCGGGTAAAGCATTGAGTTAGCTCACGCTGCCGAATGTGTGTCTTTTGCCCTAAATGAAATGTGCGTTCTTCTAAATTTAGCCCTATCACATTTTAACAATCGTGGCCTCGCAGCGCTATTTCTGGTGTTTTCTCCAGGGCTATGTGCAAATACAAGTTCAAGGCCATTTGCTGTAGTTTTAACTCTACGCCTTCGGAGACCTTTGATAAGATTGTATTTTTAGGAAGGCATTTCGCAGAGCCCGGTGATTTGCTGGATGCTGACTCCCATTTATCTTTATAAAGGACACTTTAGGAAAGTGCTGTGTTCCCTGAGAACAGCAGGGGATGGCCAAGTGTCATCTTCTGGTCTTGGCTTTTGTAAATAACAACAGGGAATGAGGTCACAAGTATTTATTTCACATCGTGGGTATTTTTTTTTCTCCAGACCAGCTATGATTTATGGGAAACAGATATAGGTTAGTGGATTGCATTTTTTTTGGTGTAGATTCCCTAGTTTTATTCCTGTGAATATGTATGAATATATAATGTACCCATATTTTAAATTTCTTCGGGCACTCTTAGGTAGTGTAATTATGTGTGAATATATATATATGATGGTGTGTATATGTCAGATTTTTTCCCCTGACGTAACATTTAAATAACTAAAGAGCAGGGTTTGGGTTTTTTTTTTTTTTTTTGGGAGGGGGGCGTATTATAGACATTCATACCTGGAACAAATTATATTACCCCAAATAATTGCAGTTGCTTTCCAACAAGCTAATACTGCTCCAGGCCCCCCGGTGTCAGACCTCGACCTACTTTGGAGCTTGGGCAGGGAGCCCCGGGCCTGCAGTGGAACACGTAGCGCCACCTTCCGATCGCGACCTCCAGGGGCGCGCCCTCCCGCTTGCGGGCTCTTGGGGGACGGAGACAGGGGGCTGGGAGGTGGGGGCGGAGCGTGGGGGCCTAGGGTCGGGACCCCGGAGCGCCCTGGGCGGCGCTTGGGCAGGAGCCGCACGGCGGCCTGCGCGCCTCCTCGCCCCCTCCCCACAATTCCTTTGTTCTGGCGAGGGGGTCCTGGCAGCGCCGAGGCCCCGCTGCGCCGCCCACCCGGTGGGGGCGGGTCCCGGTGAGGCGCCGCTCTGGGGGCGCGGAGGGACCTGTGCCCGGGAGTGCGGGTGCGCTTCGGGTTCGCCCCGCCGAGGGAGGGGAGAGGAGCGCAGCCCGGGAGGAATGGGAGGGGAGCTGGGGAGGAGCGAGAGGCGCCCCGGGCGAGGCGCAAGGAGGGGGCAGCCGGGCGGCTCGGCAGTTCCAGCGGCCTGCCTCCTGCCTTTTGCCCCGCGAGCTTCTGAGCACCGCGCACACCTTTGTTCCAGGCGGCTTCATTGTATTTCGGAGCCAAGTGCTTCTTGATTCGTGAAGTGAGAAAGACTAAGAAAACCTCCAATGTCAACAGACCACGGACGCTGGGGGTGGGGACGCTCCAGCATTAATGGTGATGGAAAGGGGCGCCCGGCTTGAATGTGGCTATAGTCGAGTCTTTCTTTTTCTTTCTTTCTTTTTCTTTTCTTTCTTTTTTTTTTATATGAACCTTTACTTCATGTGGTCAAAGGCTAGAGTAGAAAGAACTTGAATTCCCCGAGTTCAAAATAAAACAAAAATCAAAACGCCCACGTAGACGCCGCTGTCCTACTGTAAGACTACAGTACTTTCATCCTGGCATAAAGACTTCTGAGAGTGTGCTCAGCAACTGGCTTGCAGTGAATTCAGGGCGACATCACAGGTGTTCTCCGGCAGTCTGCTTTGTTGAAAAGTTGGTTTCTCTGGGATCACATCCTACATCCGTGCCCCTCAATCAGTTTCTCT
Organism: Callorhinus ursinus; assembly: GCF_003265705.2. Lineage (NCBI taxonomy): Eukaryota > Metazoa > Chordata > Mammalia > Carnivora > Otariidae > Callorhinus > Callorhinus ursinus. Next base: position 17,601,122 of record NW_027397090.1, read on the forward strand.
CTTGAGCTGCAGGCCACTGTCTGTAGTTAGGGACCAGCTCTGGCGGAGTGCTTAGAGTTCAGGCTCAGAAGAGCTGGGCCCTAAGGCCCCAGCCTGTGATTTTGGGAGCTGCTGTGATCTCTGCTGGTGTCCAGAGTAAACTGAGGTAATATGACCCATCGAGCTGGGTAGTTTTGAGGAGCTCAGTAAACCGTTCCCATACAATTCACCAGGAACCAGATTTTTTTTTTTTTTAATAAAGGCAGTCACCTTCATTTTTCTCTGCCTAAATCTCTGTCCAATAATAGTAAGGACTGAAGTTTGAGTTAAGCCTATAATTAAAGATCCTTCTTGGGATACATTTTTGTTCTAATAATGATTACTTTTTTTTCTCCTCTCAAAACTGTGTGCCATTGCGTTCACTGGTAATTTAAGTTTGAAGTGAATTCTTGACAGTGTTGCGGAGCCTCCGAAATCACTGGGTTAATGTTTGGGGGAAGCGTGGGTAGGAACACAGAGGTGAGTTGGTGGTGGCAGGAATGATGTAACAAGTGCCACACAGCCCTGGCTTTTTCCAGTTCCTTTGACTTCTCTGTGACGGCTTTCCTTGGCCTGATCATCCACATCTCTACACATCTGTGGCCCGAGACCAGCCGAGGCGGGTTAGACCCCACAGATGGGCCCTCTGGGAAGAAGTGTGCGCAGCCTGTGTGCTTGACGACTAAGGCCGTGTCCTGTGAAACTGCTGATGTTTGGCCTTTTTGATTAATACACAGATTTCATCTGGTTGAGCCTTCTACCTGCCGCACAGGGCAGGGCTTCCCTAAGAATGGTGAGAGGCTCTAAAGCCCTGGCACTCAACATCGGCATTGCCTTGATGCTGCTCATTCTTAAGAAATAAAATGAAGAGCTTATTCCTAGCCCCTTAGCCTGCTTGTGCCTGACACTGTGCTGCCTTCTATCACCATCCCCATTCTACAGGTGAGGGAGTAGAGGCACAACAGATGGATTAGCAGCCCAGACCACCAGCCTGAAAACGGGAGGGGGGGCTGTGCTAGTAACACCCCCCCCCATCTCTCTCCCTCCCCAGAGTGTGAATGCTAGCTCACTGGAGTCTTTGAAACAATTTCCTTTTCTGTGTTAAAGGCTTATCTTTGCGAAGTGCAATTATAACATCAGTGTGATGCAACAACCTGAAAATTAAAAACCCTTTGTTAGAGCGCTTTCCCGTGTTGAGCAACTGCCTGACTCACCCACGGAGTGGATATTTCTAGTTGACCTTGCCTTGGTCCACAGTCAGCTCCACCAAGTGAATGTGATTGCCGCATGGCATGGAAAAGGTGCAGTCATGTTGCCTCGGCTTTATTTTTACCCGAGCTAAAATCACACATACTTCATTATTTCCATTGTAATCCAGATGGCACTGATGCTGTGAGGAGTTGTTTATTTTTAATTTGTATTGAGGGAATGAGAGCACACTTGGGATTCGATTCAAACTATGACAGAAACAATGTAATTGAAGCTCCTTTAATATGCATTTCTGGGTTTTGTGAGGTGTGCCAGTATTTCACAGGATTAACACATTGTCTGATATCCTGTTATTTTCCTAAATTGTATTTGAGTTGATTTTTATCCAGATCAGACTCATTGAGAATGTCGAAAGACGTTGACCTTTGATCACAGACATTACATAAGAGTTTTTTCGGTTTCAAAATTAATTTGTATTACCACTACCCCCAATCACCTCTCAAATTTCTTTGCAAATAACTTTCCTGTAGTTAAAAAAAAAAATACCATTTCTCATACGGTTTTAATTAGAGAGCTTAAGCTTGTTTTTATGATAAAGTTTAGTGGGGATTTTCTAGATGCCATTCGTAATAATCTGTGCTTTGAGGACTCAGTTTCATTGGAATCAGAATGATCTTTGTATTATAAGCCTTTAGTTATCAGACCATGGTGTCTTTATCAATTAACTCTCCAAGGACTTTAAGGGCAATTCAATAGCCTTCAAGTAAACATGAAAACATTTTTTTTAAAAAATCCGTCCTATTCATAAGGCACGTAGTAAAGTAAATGACATTTGTAATCATCTGCTCACTGGGTAAGAAAGTGAAATAAAAAAGAAGAAATCAAAAAGTCAAGCTGAGGAGAACTGGAGTGGTTGGTTCTTCAGTGTACTTACAAACATTCAAGAACTTTCCCTGCCCTCCCCACCTCAGTCCTGCACCCACACCATTTCTGCCACCATTCTGCGTGTTGCACGTGCTCTGCTGGTGGGAACCCATGGCAGAATTTCCTGTAACAGTTACTTTGTGATTGTTGGCATCCCTTAGGATTTCAGATTAGTTGTCAGACTGATACATTATCTTTGGAAGTAGCAAGGAAACTAGTGGTCCCCACTTTGAAGTGACTGCAGCTTTTTAAAAATGCTTTACTATTCCTCTCCCCCCCTAACCCCATACCCAGATTCTTCTCCCTCTTCAGTGAGGGTGTGGCTGGTCTTTCCTTCCCCAGCCGTGCAGTTGTTTCTATGTGTTAGCATCTTTGCCCTTCCTGCACACAGTCTTCCGAATATTTGCATTGTGCGCTGTAGGTTACAAACACAGGCCTCTTATAAAAGAGTGTCAAATTATACTGTTTCATATTTCAGTTCCTTAAGTTCTATCAGTGCTATCACCAAATGCAATGTTGTCATATCTGTTAAGATTGAATCTAATTTTTAAGTGGTCCTTTGTTGAGGATGAGAGTGCAAGAAACTTGAAATATTTTCACATAGCATAAACTTGATCAGATTTTGACACATTTATTTACAAATGCGCCCAAATAGAAAAAGTAGGTTAATTTGTTGCTATGATAGGACAGACTTTGGCAAAGCATGAGAATCACTCATGTGTGTGTGTGTTCATATCTGGATCACGTACACATTTCTCTCTAATGTTAGGGTTAAAGTCTGTGTGACTAGAAATAGAATTCTCTTGTTGAACGGGGGGCACTTCATTGGCAATTAGAGAGGTTTAGCATAGTTTTATTAATTTAAAAAGCCTTTGGGGCACCTGGCTGGCTCAGTTGGTGGAGCGTGTGACTCTTGATCTTGGGGTCGTGAGTTCCAGCCCCACGTTGGGCATAGAGATTACTTTAAAAAAGAAAAGCCTTTAATTTTTCAGCCTGATGAGAAAATCCCCTTGTGACTTCAGCGCTCGCTGAGTTTTTTCACACACATTCCCCCCCGATCCCCTTTGACTGCACATGCGTATTTCTTCCTGTTTGATCTTTGCTTTTAAGTACTGGATTTTATTCTTATCCACGAACAGAAGTAAAGCGTTTTATTGAAACAGTCATGTCATCAATTGTTAACCCTACCACGAGAAATGTAGGTTGACATTTTGCTAGTTTTAATAGTTTAAAGAGCTGTGAATTGATTAACTTTATTTGCTTATTTTTCACCGAAATGACATGTATCTCAAAAACAAGCAGCTCTCTGCTTAGTGGACAGATAGTTTACAATTTAACATAAAATGATTTTTTTTTCTTTAGTGGTACCTATACTGTGCCTCTGAGGGAATAAATGGCATATCCAGAGAGTGGAGGACAATGAGATAGTTCTCTTTCAAAAATGCTTCCCAAATATGGAGCACTCCAAATAGTATCTCATCTTGTGTAAATTTTTATAAATCAAAATATGTAATACAAGCTATTTGTAAGAAGACTTCCCCTTTAAAGGGAGCATTAATAACAAACTTTTCTCATAGTAGACGATTTAATGTCTAAACTCTTGGTAGGATTTTAGATGCTGGAGACAAAATGTTCCTTCTTGTTTTGGAGAGAGTTTGAATTGCCAGCCACGGTTCTTCTGGGAGGTGCGCTGGGGGCCGGGACGGGTGCAGGTCTGTCTCTGTAAGCAGAAGTAACCATGTCACTCCTCGAGGAGGAATTTGGTGGAGACTTAGAGGTTGTGAACTTGTATTCTTTTTTAGACTTTTTTAAGCCAAATTATAATCTTAATTAAAGATCACGTTTAGGTCATCTGACTTGAATACACATGACAGCTCAGCGTTTACCAAACCTAACTCCCGCCTGTGGAAGTGGTGTAACGTATTCCGAAAAGCATGAATTAGAGACAGTGGCCCGCGTTAGGGACGGGAAGATATGTCGGTGGGAATGTGGTATCTCCGGCTCTTCGATTTCTCTTTCTATTCGTGTTCTTATGAAGCAGCCCTGTTATCTAACCGGGGTGGTGAGGCTGATCACGCCGAACATGCCGGTGTCACAGAGCCGGCAGGAAGGGACAGTTGCCTGAGAAAGGAAATGGAAGGGGCGCCCACAGTCTAGCACTGGTGGCGGCCCGAAAGCGTGACGCAGAGGCGACGTGGGCGTTAAATCAATGCGAAGGGAAAACAGTTTGGAACAGAGTCGTTAGTTGAGCATAAACCCCAATGTGTTAGAAAGCCGTGTAAACCACGTTAGCACTTCTTTGAGTTCACTCTCAGGGGACACGACTGGTTTCTAAGGCCCAGCTCTGCCCTTCAGCACTGTGTGATCTTGGGAAGGTCACTCAGTCTCTCTGTGTTTCAACTACCCACCTCCCCTCCATGTTGAAAATGGATACTTTTTGGTTTTGTACCAAAAAATCATAGGATCCAGTGCCCCTAGGCATTGTTTTTCTTTTCCCCTATTTTAGCATATAGGATTGTCAGGAGATTAAAATTTTAGCAGAGATGAGAGTTTAGAATGTTTTTGTAATTCATTAAATACTCTCGGAATATAAAACAACAGCCAAAGAGGCTGGAGGAAAGTTCCAGGTGGTACCTTTGTTGCTTTAAGGAAGTTCTCACCGCATCTGGTGGTGCCTTACTACTGCAAGACTAACGTAGTAAATGGGTGTGTATTACTCAGAAGTGGGAGTGATCCAGAAGAGGAACTGGGCACGCACCAGAACAACCCTGTGCAAGCGTCGGAGAGGGTGCTGGTAGGGGAGCTGGACTGGGATCTGGGCTGCAGCTGAGCTCTGCTGCTTAACCAGCTGGGAGGCACAGGGCAGGTCACTGGACTTCTCCGAGCCTTTTCTGTTTTGAAAACCGTTGTCGTGAGGGTAATGAACACAGGAGAGGCCAGACCCATGGTCCCTACTGTGTGGTAAGTGTTCAGTAAATGGCACCTGTTGGGATTGCTTGTGGTGTTGTCACCATACCAAGAGACAAGCAGCGGGGCTAGAAAGGATGTGCTGGGTGACCCGGTCCCCATGTTGACGGCTCCCATCACACATGCCTCCCCTAGTGCTGGGTTCTCCGGTCTGGCTCCCGCAGGAGACTAGGGGTACCTTGAGTCTTGAGTTGGGTTTTCCCTCCCTCTTTATGTGCCCCCAGAGTCTGGCTCAGTGCCTGGTCCACAGCAGGCGCTCCGTATTCTGTGTTGAGTAAATCAATTAACGAATAAGAGAAGCTCTCTGTTAACAAGTAAAATGTCTTTTTTTAGAATTTACATAATAATATTCAGTTAAAAAAAACTATCAGAAAGTGTTTCACTTATAAAACTCCCTTAGATAAGGCAAATGAGTGACTGCCAATCAAATGTCGGATACCTCTACATTCAGTTTGTTGCTAGGACACAAAGACAATACTTTGCACCCTGAAAAAAATTGCAGACTAGTTGGATGTACAAAACAAACCTGCAGAAAGACACAGTGTACGAAATCAGCACCTTTCTGTGCATTATCTCATACACGTGATAAACTTTTTTTAATCAAGTAAAAAATTACTTTTATCAAGTAAAAAATATTGATAAAAAATATTTGATAAAAAATATTACAGAAGATACTCTTAAGATAGTAGGTGGTGATTTGCCAGTGAGTCAGAGAGACAATTAGTATTTGCAGATGAGGGAAGACTCCCAGATTCTGGTACATGTAGTAAAATTCACATAGGAAGGAGATTGAAAAGAAAGAAGACTTCCTGTAGGTTTTGAATGTACCAAGGAAGTTCTAAAGATGACAGAGTGGACACGTAGTGCTTAGACTGCGAGAAGAGAGGGGTCGAAGAGATGCTAAGACAAGGGGGATACTTTCGTTAGATGGAGTGTGGGACAGTGTCCTCCACGAAGTGTGGTCAGGGCAGCCCCCCGACTCTGGAGGCTCCTGGCACATGCAGCCTTCGGACCAGGAGGCTGAAAAGTCCCAACCCCCCTGGTAGATTGGAAATGATAAAAATGGGTGAGAAATGGTGAAATAAGGAAAAGTTTAGGAAGAGTAACTAAGGCAGAATGGTGGGGCATTTCAAAAGCGTAACTGTGAAAACTCACTGGGGAGACAAACGTAAAAAGAATGTGACTTTTTTTTTTTTTAAGGAGGGGACACAGTTTAAAATGCAAGGGAAAGAGTGAGTCTCCAGTGGAAAATGTATCCAGATAATAGTGTTCAAGGAACTATACGATGTTTAAAAAAATAGTACCTGAGGAGCTGGTGGAGCTTTGAAGGACACCCCCCCAAAAAAGATCAGTGCCACAGTCCTCCAGCTGGTGAAAGTTTTGACTCTTTGCCTCAACACTCAGTTGACTTTGGTGGTGGGGACTTGACCGAGCTGGGGAACAGAAATCTTTACTAGCCGTGAAGAGTCCATTGATATGTAGAGGAAAGAATGGATTTTCGTGTCAGAAGACGAACCTGAGTGGGAATATAGAAAGCAGTGTTGTTGCACTAAGTGATAACTGGAAAGATTCCCTTTTTACACCATCACTGCCTACTGTGCAGACACCTTGCCTTCACGTCGTGTTATCAAAAACAAACTGAAACTTGGTGTTATTAATCATGGGTTTCGCTAAGTCGCAACTGCCTGTTTCCATGTTGGCTCAGCTTGATGGACAAAAATGTGGCATTAAACCTTACTCTTTATGATCCTGAAATTATTACATCATTTCTTCTGTTCCTTCTGGAAAAGGCACAAGAAGCTGGCAGGCTTTTCCAGCTGATAAAATTAAACTTCACTTCATTAGTCATTACAAAACTATGCACAAGAAAGGGAGAGTGATGTAAAACAAAAACATTAAATCTTTTTAATGTGGCAGGAGAGAGTGCCGTATGCAGATAGCACTGAAGGAACGGTGGTCTCCTTTATGAAAGTATTACCTACTGGGAAATCAGGCAGAGAAGCCCTGTCGAGAAACACAGTTGGGTCCAAAAACCACCACAAAAAGATTGTTATTGGAATCTAACATGGGTTTATTACCTCATGTCAAGCCAAATTCAGATTATAAATATCTCATCAGTGGAAAAGGAAGCTAGCCGATGGTTCTATTTTTGAGGGTTTTTTTATATTTTGTTTGAAACTAATTAGTAAAATGGAAAGAAATTCTTTCCATAATTACATTCCCTGGGTTTAAAATAATTTTAAGTTTCAAGAATGCACTCTACTTAAAAAAAAAAAAAAAAGGTCCCTTTGAATAGTAACTGTTTATTTTAGTCCCAAACTACCGCATAAATGAAATCTACTGGGGCAGACTTTTCAGGACCCCCTCCCGAAAAAGCACCTTGGGTGCTTCAATTTTAAGTGGATGTTTGATAAATCAATTTGAAGGAACCAGAAAAAAGGAGGAACATATCTAATGTCATAGCACAGATGCATCAGAAGATATGGCTCTATTGAGAGGAGTCCTGTACATCCAGGTGTGCCGAGCCACCTGGCAGAATGCAGTCAGGGATGTGATGGACAGCTATGTGTCCACATTAGAGTCAGATCAAAACAACCACGACTCGGGTTGTTTGTGTGGCTTTTATTTTCATTTTTGTGAAAATACAGAGTTCGCTTTAGAGTATATTTTATTCCATGTAATTGCAGAATTTGTGTATGGGTATGAGAGTGTACCTGGGAAAGTTCCTTTGAAGGTGGGTGAGCGTGTTTGCTCTGTAGTGATGTAAATATCACCTAAAATTATTCAGAAGCACCACGATATGCAAGTACCATTTAAAACTTAACCAACCAGAGGCGATCTGTCATTTCCTTCCTGGGATGTCCTGTCTCTGTGTGCCGCGCCCTCCTCCCCCCGCCATTTCTGCTCCTGAAACAGCCTTCCTCTGTTTCTGCCTGGGCACATGTGGTTTTGCTCCCAGTGTCCTGGACCACGTGGCACTCTGCTGAGTGGTCTCACTGGGGACTTGTCTTCTACAGCTTATAGCACAGGCATTTGGGCCCCTCCCTATCTCCTTTTCCCAATGGCAGCCTCTTTGAAGGGAAGGGCTATGTCTTATTCAGACCTGTATGTCCTCCATGCTTAGCGTAGCTCCTCATGCGTAATTGACAATAAATACTTACCCAGTGGGTAACACTCCTCTCCTGTATTGCAGGGAACCTAGGAGGAAGACCCCTGCTCCATTCAGTAAGAGGAGCCAGCGAGATTCATTCCGGACAGCAGAACGGAAGAGAGGACCTTGATGGCTTTCCCACCGCAGTTTTTAAAGCATTTGTGAATACTGGGGAAGGAATCTGTCCTGATTCTGATGCAGCTGAGAAAAATGCAGACCATCAAGAAGGAGCAGGCATCCCTGGATGCTAGCAGCGGTGTGGACAAGATGATGGTGCTGAACTCCGCGTTGAGTGAGGTCTCGGAAGACTTGACAGGGGGTGAAGAGCTGCTTCTGAATGAAGGCAGCGTGGGGAAGAGCAAATCTTCCGCGTGTCGGAGAAAACGGGAATTCATTCCCGATGAGAAGAAGGATGCCATGTATTGGGAAAAGAGGCGGAAAAATAACGAAGCTGCAAAGAGGTCTCGGGAGAAACGTCGACTGAATGACCTGGTTTTGGAGAACAAACTGATTGCCCTGGGAGAAGAAAACGCCACTTTAAAAGCTGAGCTGCTCTCCCTAAAATTAAAGTTTGGTTTAATTAGCTCCACAGCCTATGCCCAAGAGATTCAGAAACTCAGTCACTCTACCGCTGTGTACTTCCAAGACTACCAGGCGTCCAAGTCCAGCACCGGCCCCTTTGTGGATGAGCACGAGCCCTCGATGGTGACGAGCGGCTGCATTTCTGTCATCAAGCACTCCCCACAGGCCTCCCTGTCCGACGTTTCTGAAGTGTCCTCGCTGGAACATTCGCAGGACGGGGCTGTGCGGGGTGGCTGTGGGAGCCCCGAGAGCAAGTTCCAGGCCATCAAGCAAGAGCCCGTGGAACTGGAGAGCTACTCGAGGGAGCCTGGTGATGAGCGGGGCGCCTACCGGGCCTCTGTATATCAGAACCTCATGGGGACCACGTTCCCCAGCTATTCCCACTCTCCCCCTCTGCTGCAGGTCGCCCGGTCCTCCAGCAACTCCCCCAGGACGTCGGAGACAGATGACGGCGCGGTGGGGAAGTCATCCGACGGAGAAGATGAGCAGCAGGTTCCCAAGGGCCCCATCCATTCTCCCGTGGAGCTTCAGCGCGGCCATGCCACCGTGGTGAAGGTTCCAGAAGTGAACTCCTCCGCCTTGCCGCACAAGCTCCGCATTAAAGCCAAAGCCATGCAGATCAAAGTAGAAGCGTTCGATCACGAGTTTGACGCCGCACCGAAACCGGCCTCGCCTATGGACGGGACGCCCAAGAGACATTTCGAACTCGAGAAGCATACTGCCCCAAGTATGGTACATTCTGCCCTCACCCCTTTTTCAGTGCAGGTGACTAATATTCAAGATTGGTCTCTCAAATCGGAACACTGGCATCAAAAAGAACTTAATGGCAAAACTCAGAATAGCTTCAAAACTGGAGTTGTGGAAATGCAAGACAGTGGCTACAAAGTGTCTGACCCAGAGAATTTGTTTCTGAAGCAGGGGATAGCAAACTTATCTGCAGAGGTGGTTTCACTGAAGAGACTCATAGCCACACACCAAATCTCTGCTTCGGACTCTGGGTGAATTACTACTGAAAAGCTCTGGGTCTTTAGAAAGCCGTCATTTGCAATAGATGAGTACGTTTTGTATTAGGCTGAATTTTCACTGGACCCGTGATGTCATTCCACTGTAATGTTCACACATTGTCTGCTGGGTGTCTTTTTGTGCACAAATTATTATGGAAATTAGATTGTGTTATCAACTCTGCCTTCTGTATAGTAAAATAGTCCATACAAAGCCTGTATATATTGAACATTATTTTTGTTGTTCTATTATAAAGCGTGTCAGTTACCAGTTTCAATAAAGGATTGGTGACAAACACAGACTTCTGCTCCATTGCACTTGATTTTATGGGGAAAAAAAAGCAATTTGAGTTCTAAAAGTGGATATTAAAATATTCCATGTTTTACTCATTCGGGGGAGTTTTCTCCCCTGCGTTAGGGAAAGCCAAAATGTAAGTTCAGCACATAATTTGTTTTTCTTCTAGTTTGGCCCGGGCTATAGTAAGTTTGGAAACTTTACAAAGAGAGGGCAAAAAAAAAAAAAAAATAACAATGACTTTTCTTGCATTTGAGACTAATTTACTAAATTACTCCCCATTATCTATTATTTTTCTTTAAGCTTAACTTTTCTGTGGTTTTGTTTTTGTTGTTGTTGTTTTAAGTAGAAAAATCCAAGTTGTCTGGCATCAGCCTCTCTTGGGTCATCTCTTTTTTGAGTATGACACATTCATGTGGATGCTTGAGTCACTGACCCACTTTATTAATTAGAGGTTCTTTTAAAAAAGAGTGTCTAAAGACTAAGGATGAAATCACTTTCATGTTATTCTAAATCTTAACAGTTCTTGACTATAACCATCTAGGGAATTAAGCTAGTGAAATTCCATTTTTATTTAATTTCCAAAATTTCAAGAACACATCAGCTATCCCATTCCAGCATGTATAGTCTTGAGTATGCATCATGACTTGTTATTTTCCACTTGGCCAGTGATGAATATAAATGGTAGCTCAATAGTAGAAACTATAATGCAGAAGCCCACAATAAAGCGTCATTCTAAGTCACTTAACGCTAAGACGGTTACTGATGATTCGTCCAGCCTCCGCAGTTGCCTGTACAAGTAGGTGTGGTGGGACCAAATGTCTCCTGTTGCAGGGTGGGACTGGCTCCCGGGTGGGGTGAGAGGGGCAGGCAGATGCTGGTTGAGCCCAGCCTTCTCCAAAGCTACTGTCCTCACGAAGGCCCTCTCCAGATCCAGCTCTTTCCCGCTGACCTCCCTCCTGTTCTGCAGAGTGTGGAGGGGCTTTAGGCGCACGGGACATATGCGGACTTAACCCTCACTCTGCTCACTGCCCCTATGTCATGATGCCCCCCAGGAGGGGCCTGATTGTAACACCCCATTTACAGGGCTGCGGTCTTTTTGGCTGACCAGTTTGAACAAAAGCTTACTCCTTTATATTTTTAAAAGTGGCCCTTTGAGTTAAAGGGCCACATACATGCTCCCTACTCTGTCCTTTTGGTCACGGCGACCTTTTGGTCAGTTTTCTCTCTGAAATTTCCTGGCTTGTAGAGAAATGTGGTTTCCTCTCAGCCCTTGGCCTTCTCTCTTCATATTTTATCAGTGACTGGGTGAGGCCCAGAGGCAAACCCATCTCATTTCAAATGTTACAAAACATAGGAGGACTAAAATATTGCCTGGGGGTCAGGATCCCCCCATGTAATAGAATGGGTGAAATGAACCCAACCTGGATATAGTAGGGATACCATGTAAAGTCAGATTCCTATATTAAATGGGAAAAAAAAAATGCCATCCAAGTTCACAACTGGGAGAAAAAGAATACGGTAAGTACATGGGGAGGGGGTGGGGCTCCAGTTTCCTCCTGCTTGCTAGGAGTCAGCTCCCAGTAGATGTTGGTTGTGTCCATACAGAGTCCAAACACGAAGACACCTGTCCTGTTGCACAGGGTGGACAAGTTGAGGTACAAGAGGAAACGCTCCAAAGGAACTTAGCAGACGTGTCATATCTCACAGCCATGAACTAGAAGATATTAAGAAAACTGACAAATTGCCCCGAAAAGAGGTGAACCATTTATACTGTGTGGTGCTGGAAGGGAGAATAAGAACAGGTAGATGAGAGAAAGAAAGGTAAATCTGGGGCGCCTGGCTGGCTCAGTCAGAAAAGCTTGCGACTCTTGGTCTCCGGGTCACGAGTTCAAGCCCCATGATGGCGGTAGAGAGCACTTAAATAAATAAACTTAAAAAATATGTATTTAAAAAGAAAGGTCAGTCTGAGTTATTTTAAGGAAGAAGCAGGCATCTGTCAGAGCAGTGCGGGAGCGAAGCGGCCTGCCTGAGGCCCCAGAACTTCCACAGAAATTGCTAGTGAGAGCCGTCGGGGTGAATATTTGCATTTAAACATGATTGGATGCCGTTTTCCTCCATCATCTTGCCTTATAATTTCAGGGATCTAAGATACAGTTGGAATGATGTGTAGAATGTTACTCCTTAAAAATAAAAGAGTGGCATAAACAAGCAGTTCCACACTCACCAGGATCAAAGAACCATCGTGTAAATACACTGACACTTCCGTCATCGTGTGCAGGGAAACATGACCACCTCTCCCTCCCGCTCACAGAGCTCCTCAAAATCATATAAGATGCCCATATGCCAAATAAATCTGCAGCTGTACCCAACAAATAAGAATGAGAAGGCTCAGAACAGCACAATTCCCAAGCATTCCCAGGAAGATGGCGCTCAGGTAGGGCCTGATGGGGAGGAAGCTGTGAAAGCCCGGAGCCCCCACCACAGCCCCAGGCACCGCAGAGGGAGGGGAGCCCGCTGACCAGCCGTGGGGTTCGTGGGGACACGGCCGCAGGAGCAGACCTGCCCAGGAGGAGGGCCCACAGGCAGGGCATCGCCTGGCGGTGATGGCAGGTGCATGTGTCCCCAAAGGGGCCCACCTAGTGGCACGTCACCCTCCCCTAACATGTGCAACAGTATCTCATTAGTCCCCACGCCCATCTTAGGAAGGAGAAGACGGAGACTCTCAGCGGCCAGCGCCGGGCCGCCTGCTACCAGGCAGGGGGGACCGTAAGCCCCACGTGGCACTTCAGTCCGTACCTAGGGGCAGCCCCACAAGATGGGCGGGAGCGTCTCTGAGCTGCAGGAGCAAAGCCGGGAATCTGAGAATGGTCCAGCTTGTTAAGTGGCTTTTGTCTGTGGATGAGGAAGGCTGCTGCGGAAACATCTCCTCTTCTGTTGGATAACTGTCAGGGGAGAACTATTTTACTTTTCTTCAAGGGTCAACTCTTCCCACAGAAAAGCAGCTAACACCTGTGTGGCTTTCCCACACGCATGTCCACATGCATGTCCACACTCACGTTCACGTGCATGTTCACATACATGAACTCTTCAGAAGTCCAGTCACCTTCTTGGCACACAGTTATTATCCATCACAAACTTCTTTTAAAATCGTGTTAAGTCAAAAAAAAAAAAAAAACCACTGGTAGCTATTAAACTTATTTTTAAAAACTAGAAATTATCCCTCAGAAGTGAGAATCACTGGCAGCACCCTCTTGGTTTTTCATGTGATTTTTGGGGCAGGGATTGGGGGCTGTTGAGGAAGTAGTACAATTGTTGGAGTGATTTGAACAGGGTCCCCCAAGCTACGTGCACCAGGAAAACTTAAATAGGAAAAACTTGCCAGGGATGTGAGATCTGGGGACTCAACATGCCCAGGAGGCCGGAGAGATAAGAGAAAATTCACGATTATGAAGTGTAGTGAATGGGTATGTCTTCCGGGCAGGTGAGGTGAGATAGGACGTGTTTGAAGGCATTGGCCGTATTTTCCATGGAGCTAGCTTGTACTGATCTGAACAGACACGAGGAAGAGGTCAACCAGACGGAGAACTAGTGGAGCTAAGCGGTAGAAATCCAGGCAAGGGAGAGCAAGCACTTACCGCTGCTGTGTCATCGTGCTAGGGGCCACCAAGGAGTGATTGTGTTGTTGAGCGGATACACTAAATACGCTAAGTAGCCCACTGCCATGTCTGCTCTCTCTGATCTGTCAGTCTTCCCCCCCCTTGAGAAGGAAAAAGTTACTGTGGGGAAAGTGCTTGACTAAAGTCCAAGGTTCTGGGGGGTCCAGAGCAAGGCCCCTTTGGAAATGCACAGGGATGAAACCCTGAGGCTGGGGGAGAGGGGACAGCAAGTCTTATGGCTGGGGGCACAGTAAAGGAGATGAGGAAGGAGCAGCCCCCAAATGGACCCCCCCTAAAGTAAGCAGATGGTTCAGTGTAACCAGGTTAAAAGTCTAACAGCAGTGCCTGATTTCCCGTGAGACAGGGAACTTTCTCTTTGAGAAAATAACTTCTGGTTTGCTGCTGGGGTCCCAGGAGGGCCCTAAAAACAGTGGCGGCACAGGTCCAGGACCCCGAGAGAAAGAGGTAGGTGCTTTGCAGAGAAGGTGCAAGGAGATGGGGGTGGCAGCTTGGGGCACCGCTTTTGACAGGAAGGGGGTAGGGAATAAAGAGAAGGGAAGGAGGGGCTGGAGGCCCACGAAGGTCACTGATGAACATACGGTAGAAACACTTCTCCATGTCTTCCTCAAAACGACAGTAAGCCCTACAGGCTCTCTAGTGCTTTGTGCGAGTGTTTGATTGTTCGCCAACTTTACATTTGGCGCAGCGTTCTACACAGCAAGGCAGCTCACCTGGGGGCAGGCACCAAAGGGGATGCTGAAGGTTGATGCCCCAGAAACCTGAAGAATCTGGAAGGGGTTCTGGACCTTGACCACCCAGGCAGCTGAGGCTCGGAGGCCACCTTCTCTGGGCCTGGGGGTTAGGGAGGCTCCTCCAATCCTCAATAAATACGAAATGCCTATGGGTACCCAGTTTTGTGCTGCATGCTGTGGGGGAAACAGAACATAAAGATACAGTATCTCCTTTTGAGTTTTGAATTTGCTTGAGGAGGAAAGACTAAAACTCTGAACATGGTAACAGCCCATAGGCACCAGGGAGAGGTAGAACGTGTGGGAAAGAGCAGGCTAAGAGAAAAGCTCGGAACACATACAGCAGTCATGGTGCAGACCTGAGGGGCATCTCAGCAAGAGAAGCTGGCTGGAGGCGGGAGAGAGCTCAGCCAACAGCAAGAGCAGAGGGCAGTGATCTTCCGCCACGGGGGAAGCACGAAGGTATGCTGCATCCCCAGAGAAGTGAATTCCTTTAGAGGATTGCTCAGACAAAATTCAAAAGGAAATATAGACCCAGTTGCCAAAGGACCTCGAATCCCAGGCTGTAGAAATTGCCTGGAATCACTTGGGGAGTGGCTGTAGGAAATGTCATCTCATAACCCACTGCTGAAAGATGGGGAAGGGCAGGAGAGGGGAGGGCGGGGTGAATCTGGGACGGGTGCATGGCCGGTGTGTGACGGTGGGAAGGATGCTGTGCGTAGACACACAAGCAGAAGGTGCCTGCAGGGACAGCAGATCCGGAAGCTGCTTTCCGAGTTTTTTGCCCGAACTGATGGGAATTGTTTTGCCTTGGGAGTGCAGCTGGACACAGTTGGACTCTCGAGTGAGCACACATGCATGAGGATATATGGTGCTCTGGGTTCCTGCACAATGCCACTAATGGTATCTATACTCTGGGGAGCTCTTCCTATGGCCATCATGGAAACGCAAAGTTACTGTGCTGTATTATTAGGGTTCTCCAGAGGAACAGAAGCAATAGGATATGGGGATATCTGTAGACATAGATATAGAGAGAGACTGAGATTCATTGTGAGTAATTGTCTCATGCAATTATGGGGGCTGAGAAGTCCCACAATGTGCTGTCTATAAGCTGTAGGCCCAGGTCTAGCTTTTTAAAAAATGGGTCCATCCGTCCATCTACCTATCCATCCATCAACCCAGAGAAAGAGAAGAGAACACATGTACTAAAGTCATTTAAAACATTAGATATTAATAAAGGTTACTGTATCACATTTTTGGACAAATAAATGACAAAAGAATTTCCAGTATTGTCCTCACTTCTTGTAAACATACTGGGCATCATGACTCCACTTAACGACCACAGCTCTGTGTCAGGGGGCTCAGAGGCAGAGGGCTAATAGCTCTTTGTACACTTGATGAACTAATTGGGAATCTCTTTTTAAAATGTTTTCAAAGGTGTATTTGAGGACCTCCATTCAAAGCTCTTAGGTATTTCTGAATTTTAAAGCTATATACACATTCCTAGTTATTCTTCCCCCCTATTTCTTTTCACCAGCCTGGATTTTAGTAGGTAATATAGCATTATTGATACTTTCCAGTTTTGAACTATTTTTGACACCTATACTATCTTGGCATGGAGGCTGGCTTTCATAAGTGTCTAAAGACTTGCCTGTTACAAGAGTGGGTAGGAAAGTCATGGATCTGCCCAAGTGTCTTCCAGTTAAAGCCAGGGAAAGGCTGCCCCGCACACCAGCGAACGAAGTCTAATGACACAGAAAACTACAGGAAGCTGCGCTTGGAATCCATCACAAGTTGTGTTTACTCCAGATTCCAGACACCCCCTTATGGAATAGAAGGCCAAAGAATATAAGAGCCCCTTTTAAAAGTCTGGGGCCCCTGGGTGGCTCAGTTGGTTAAGCGTCTGCCTTTGGCTCAGGTCATGATCCCAGGGTCCTGGGATCAAGTCCCTCATTGGGCTCCCCGCTCAGCAAGGAGTCTGCTTCTCCCTCTGCCCCTCCCCCTGCTTGTGCTCTCTCTCTCTCTCTCTCTCTCTCTCTCGTTCAATTTCTCAAATAGATAAAATCTTAAAAAAAAAAGTGGTAAGTCCTCTGAGGGCTGGTGTTCAAATAGGATTCAGGGAAACAATCACCTATTAAAGTTTTTGTGGAGAACATCTCTGGATTAAACTTGGAAGGAATACCATCTGGCCTCCGAACTTAGAGCTTCTTTAAAATTACTACTGACCCCAGAGTCATTCTATTTTGTTATTTTCTGCCTTGGGTTCCAGCAGCCTGTCCAATATTTGTAAGACATTTATAAGATTCGCCATCTGCTATAGCTCACCATGTCCCGGGCTTCTGATGTAATAAAAATATTAATTTAAAAAGTACATTTTTAAACTTCTTATCCCCTTTTTATGAATGTTTCCTAATGAATCCTTGTGAAGCCATTAAGGTAAGTATGATAATTTATTATTACGTATTTGTTTTTCTATAAAATGAGAACAGCTTGTCTGTAATGGTAACAGAAGCTTCCAGAACATCTGCTTTGAAGTTAACTTCCAAAGGCCTCGCGTGGAACAATCTGTTCTCCGTGTACAAGACTCAATCATTGCTCAAGTCCCTGAGAAGCGATGGCACCAAACCAACCACTGCTGGTTTGATTTACACTATTTTTAAATCATTTTATTTTTGGCAGTAGATATTCTGTTCTTGACACACACTACTTATATTCCACCAATATTCTGTCTCTGTGCTAAGACTAAAGATTCAGTCAGGAAGAGATACAATTGACTATATGTAGATATATGGGAACAGATAAATAGGGAATGCATTTATAGTGAATCTTTGAGGTGTTCTTGCCATTTGAGGCACTCCTGCAATGAGTCAGAGGATCAGAGAGCTGGGTTGAAGTAATCTTGCACAACCCACAGGATAGATATCTGCAGAGCTTTTGTCGTGTGATCAACTGCGGGAGCATTTCACTTACAACCAATTTTACACGTGGCTTCCTGGTTAACTTTCTCAAATACAAATACGATCAAAGCCAGTCTTCTGGTTTCTTGCCATGGAGACAGCTTGGCTAGTCAAGGTGTGGTCTGAGCTCCAGTGGTGAGAACCTGACACAGAAGCTTCTAGAAATACAGAATCTCGTGCCCCACCCAGAATTAGAATGGCATTCCAATAAGATCCTTAGGTGATTCACATGTCCTCATTGAAGTTAGAGAAGTGTGATCTATAGGAGTAGTTCCCAAACTCTGTCTTGGTGAAATTAGTGAGAAATGGCAAGTATAGTTTTTCATAAAGCTAAATAAATGTATTTAACTTTTTGCTTTTTTTCGTAGAAAGTTAGGACTCTCCTACATTCTCAGTGGTGTTCCTTGTATAAATTGATGTTGAATTACAGATGATAGTAGTTTGGTTTTTTACTTAGTAAAATAAAAATTCAGCGTTGTATGTCAGCTTTCTATTAATTTTTATTTACCTGATAAGAGACATGCAAACGCCTGGGAACATCTAAAATATGGAGCAAAGGCCCAGCTCCCTCAAGTGCATGGAAGGCTCTCTGGAACCATCACCCACCCTGCCTGCTATCACCCTCCAGTCTATTCTCTTGCCACTATGCTCCCGTCTCCAGCTTGCACTACTCTGGACTTCACATGTGAAGCACTTTCTGCTACAAATCCCAGTCTCTGTCTGACAAGCTCCTTCAATGTCAAGCCCCGCCCCCCCAGCTTCCACCACACCTGTGAGGTCCTTCTGAATGGTGTTGTCACTTGCTTTTCACATTGCATGAAATATTGCGTGTTTAGGTGTCCATCAACACATCTGGACTGCATGCTCCTTCGAAGCATATGCCATGTCTCCATCGCTGTCTCCTCAACTGCTTAAAGATCGACACCACACACATAGTTGCTGGATGCACTGGACATATTTGGAAAGAAGCACCGTCCAAGGCAGCTATCCTTAAATGCTCCATTTGATAGGATGAAGATGGCCAACGGAAAGTCTCCGATTCCAGGAGAGCAAATCTGCTCTTGGTTTGCCTCTCACTTGCCATGTGACTTTGGGCATGTCACTGAATCTGTTGGTGCCTCAGTTTCTCTATCTGTGAGGCAGCAATACCTGATTGACCTCGCTTCACTGAATTATCTTGCCCGTGAAGAGGAAAGAATTATGGAAGAGCTTTTGAAAGTTAAAGCTGAAACATTAAACAAATGCTTAGGTGTAAATATGAGTGCCATTAGCGTGAAGACATACCCACGCTGAATGCACAGAAAGGGAGAGCAGAATGGCCGCTGTGAGAGGCCAGGGGCTGGGGAAGTGGGGAGAGTCTGGTAAAGGGACACACACACTTCCAGCTGTAAGATGGATGAGGTCTGAAGATCTGATCTAAAACACGGTGACTACAGTTGATGGCACCATATTGTAGAATTGAAATTTGCTGAGAGAGGAGAACTTAAATGTTCTCACCCCAAAAAAGTAAGTATGTAAGGTGAAGGATGTGATAAGTAATTCGTGGGGGGATTCCTCTCACAATGTATACGTATATCACATCATCACATCACGCGCTTTATGTTACAATTTTGCCAGTTATACCTCAATAAAACTGGAGGAGGAAAAGAATTAAGGAATATCATATACGAGTATTAGGTGACTGTTGGCATGCTAAGGCTGTCACAGCAAAGCACCACAACGTGGGAGGCTTAGTCTATAGATACTCTTTTCTCTTGATTCTAGACGCTGGAGGCTTGAGGTCAAGGTTGGTTTCTCCTGAGGCCTCTCTTCCTGGCTTGTGGACAGCCGCCTTTTCCCTGAGCCCCACATGGTCCTCTCTGTGTGTGTGTCTGTATCCTAATCTCCTTTTCACATTGGGGCACCAGTTCTATCGGATTAGCACCCACCCTAAAGACCTCATTTTAAGTCTATTACCTCTGCAGAAAACCTGTCCCCATTCTGAGGTCCGGGGGTAGGGCGGGTAGGGCTTCAATATATGCATTTGGAGAGGACACAATTCAGCCCATAAGTGATTTATTTAATTTAGCATAGTTTAGTATTTGGTGGAGTTTTTATAAAGATACGGTTTATAAAACCTCATACTTGGCTTATTCATTCCACAAATGCAGCCAATTGTTATGGTTTCCCATGCTTTCCAACAGTAGATCACTTCAGAAATGCAGGCACCATTAAATTAGCCATGGTGATCCAAAGCAGTTCACCCCCGTAAGTGGGATTTGACTCCAATGTGACTCAAATAGATAAAGACGTGTCTACAGTTTTTCAAGTTATAAAGATATAGAAGAAACATAGTATAGAATTATAGAAAGAAAATGTTAAGGCTTCCACTTCTCCAATCTGATCCTTGTCAGATAACCAGTGTTAAGCAGGTCAGTAGTGTGTATTTTTCCATATTAAAAATGCCTGCATGTGAAAATGGACACAGATGTATGCATATATGGGACTCCATATGGAGGTATTTTCACACCCATTTCACTTTTATCAGTAATCCATCATAATATCTCAGTTTCATGATATAATTTCAGTGGAAGTATAGTTAACAGCTCAATATTACATATCATCAACACATCTCAGTGGGAGGAAGGGCATATAATGCACCTCCCACTTGCTGGTAACAGCAGCAAGTCCTGCTAGATTTCTTTCTAGTGCAGACTTCGCTGGCTGGCCACCTGACTGCTATGTCCAGTGCCCTGTCCTCTGATAGAGAGGCAGGAACAAAAGAGATGTCCACTTTCCTGGACTCCCTTGCGATGAGAGGTGGAGATGTGACCCGATTTGTCAGTGAAATGTAAGGGAAGTTGGCTGTGGCTTCTGAGAAAGATCTGTCTCTCCTGATAGAAGGGAAGGTGTCCACAACTCTCTTCTCTGCCATGAGATAAAGCTGTGTGAGGCCACCAGGCCCATGGGGGAGGGCCAAGAAAACAGCAGTGGTGCTCCGACTTCCAGAAGAAGAGCTGCCCAGGAACTGGACATGTTGAAATTAGGGACTTCTCTTCATCAAAATACACCATCAGGTGAATTTATTGTCAGTCTGTAGACTGGAAGATCTCTACCAGTGCTGATAACCAACAAGAGAGTCATAATCAGATTCTACTAAAAACTCCTACCAAACCATAAGAAAAGGGGTACACCTCACCATACAGGAGAGCCAACTGGCTAATAAGCATATGAAAGAGTGCCCAACGTTCTTAGTTATCAGAGAAATGCAAATTAGGCCACAGTAAGATCCACCACTCACCCACCAGAATGCCTAAAATCAAAAGGCTGAAAATACCATGTTGACAAAGATATGGAACAAGTGGACCTTTCATACCTTGTTGGTAGGAATGTAAGTTGGTAAAATAAATTACAAAACTATTTGTTGGTATCTACTAAGGATGTGCATATCTACAAATCTCATAACCCAGCAATTTTGGAGATACATGCCCACACAATAACAGCAACATTATTCATAGCTAAAACCTGAAAATAACCCAAGTATCCACCAGCAGTGAAAGAGATCAAGTAATCCTGGTATTCTCACATAGGGAACTATTGTACAACAGCACATGAGCAGTCTGAAGAGGCATGAACAGCCTCAGTAAATCTTACAAACATAACATTGCACAAAAAAGAGCCAGACTTAAAAGAATACATACTGTATAATTCCATTTATATAAATTTTTTTTTTAAAGGGTAGAACTCCTGTATGGTGTTAGAAGTCAGAAAAGTGGTGGGTTGGGGGGAAAAGGGAGATGTATCAATGGGGAGAAGGGATGAGGAAGCTCCTGGGATGCTGGCAATGTTCGGTATCCTGACCTGGGTGGCTCACTTTGTGAGGATAAATCCAGCCGTGCAATTATTATTCTGTATTTTCTGTGCCTCTGTTATACTTTAACCAACACAGTTTTTGGATAAACTGCACTTAAAAATGGAGGAGGGGAAGTTTGTGTCCCAGGCCAAGCATCTGAACTTTCTCCATAAGAAACGGGGAGCAAGGGGTGCCTGGGTGGCCCAGTTGGTTAAGTGTCTTGCCTTCAGTTCAGGTTGTGATCTCAGGGTCCTGGGATCGGGCCCCACTGGGCTCTGTTGCTTAGTGGGGAGTCCGCTTCTCCCTTTGCCTCTCTCCCTGCTCTTGCTTGCTCGCTCTCTCAAATAAATAAATAAAATCTTAAAAAAAAAAAAGAAACAGGGAGCTGGCGAAGATTTTTAAGCAGGAGAGTGGACTCACTGGGCAGCGGTGAGGGCAAGAGGTCGGTCAAAAGAGCAGTCGGGGGCGGTTACAGCAGTACGGGAGGAAAGAGAAAGAAGACTCGGTTCAGGGCCGCTGCGGCTTGGGTAGGAGCATCACCAGGAGGAAGAAATGAGAGCCTGCAGGATCTCAGTGAGCGGCTGGGATGTGAAATGAAGGGCAGACGAGAGCTGAGAATGGAACCAGGGTTTCTGGCCAAATATGGCAAGACATAGAGGATGCAGTCAGGAAGGAGTCATTTCCCCATTGCTCTAATCACTGCCGCCCCAATTAGGCATCACAGAGGTGACCCCTCCATGCTCACGTCCCCTTCCTCATCCCCACCACCCCCCATCATCATTTTCTTGGTGTTCCCCCAGCCTGGTGGGAGGCAGCAAACACAGCCTCTGGGTCTCATGGCCCAAAGCCTCAGTCTCATGGCCAAGCAGGACTGGCTGGGTCTCTGTCCCTTTAGGACATCCACTGTTTTTTGTCTTTACATCCTTGCTGCCAATCTAGCAGCAAGGAGAAGCAAGCAAATATAAAACCCACATCATCAACTGATCAAGCAGCAGCACCCAGAGTGGGGCGGACTGAAATGACCCTTCACGAAGTGAAAGCCATGCTCCGATAGCAGTCCCAGCAGCCTCAGCCTAACTATTAGGAAATAACCAGAGAAACCTGGAATCCAAATATTCTACAAAGCAACTGGATTCTTCAAAAAGCTGAATGTTTTTAGAAGCAAAAAGAAAAAAAAGTGGGGGCTGCTCTAGATTAAAATCAACCTAACCAATTGCCTAACCAAGTGCAACGTTTGAATTTTAAATAGAAAAAGGGGGGAGGGGGCGGGGGGATGGGTTAGCCTGGTGATGGGTATTAAGGAGGGCACGTTCTGCGTGGAGCACTGGGTGTTATGCACAAACAACGAATCATGGAACACATCAAAAACTAATGATGTAATGTACGGTGATTAACATAACAATAAAAAATTATTTAAAAAAAATAAAGAGCCAAAGTTTTAGAACATAAAAAAGAAAAAAAGAAAAAAAGAAAAAGGGCTGTAGAGGACCTACCAGGAAACTCTAAGTATAGGTGATTTTATGGAACACTTATCAGGTGTTTGGTGTGATAATGGTATCACACAGGGCAATTTCCTCACTTTTTTTTTTAAATACTTTTTTATTGTTATGTTAATCACCATACATTACATCATTAGTTCTTGATGTAGTGTTCCATGATTCATTGTTTGTGCATAACACCCAGTGCTCCACGCAGAACGTGCCCTCTTTAATACCCATCACCAGGCTAACCCATCCCCCCACCCCCTCCCCTCTAGAACCCTCAGTTTGTTTTTCAGAGTCCATCGTCTCTCATGGTTCGTCTCCCCCTCCGACTTACTCCCCTTCATTCTTCCCCTTCTACTATCTTCTTCTTTTTTTTTTCTTAACATATATTGCATTATTTGTTTCAGAAGTACAGATCTGTGATTCAACAGTCTTACACAATTCACAGCGCTCACCATAGCACATACCCTCCCCAATGTCTATCACTCAGCCACCCCATCCCTCCCACCCCCCACCACTCCAGCAACACTCAGTTTGTTTCCTGAGATTAAGAATTCCT
>NW_027397090.1:17624608-17698786 GCF_003265705.2 Callorhinus ursinus
CCTTTTGATGGCTGCATAATATTCCATTGTGTATATCTACCACCTCTTCTTTATCCATTCATCTGTCGATGGACATCTTGGCTCTATCCACAGTTTGGCTGTTGTGGACATTGCTGCTATAAACATTGGGGTGCACGTACCCCTTCGGGTCCCTACATTTGTATCTTTGGGGTAAATACCCAGTAGTGCAATTGTGGATTGTATGGTAGCTCTATTTTCAACTGTTTGAGGAACCTCCATACTGTTTTCAATTTCCTCATTCTTAAGAAAGATATATGTAAACACGTGTGGGTGAAATGTCATGATGTCTGCAACTTCCTTAGAAAAACAAATGTTAACAACTGCTGAGTATATCTTTTACCAATTAACAAATATATACCTCTTACCAGGTAACAAATGGGTAAAAGGTATACAGGTGTTTATTGTACTCTTCTTTCAAGTTCTCTATAGATTTAAAATTTTTCGAAAGAATTTTAGGAAGAGGAATCTCTAAGTATTGCATAATGAAAAATAAAACATAGTTTTAAAAACAAATTTCATTTTGAAATGATAGGGACCATAACATCCTGCTGCACAAATATATCACATGGCAAAGTCTATGGTTTCATTCTATACTCTGAACACCGAGTGAGGTGAAATGCAGAGAAATGGGACAGAAGGCTGCAAAATCCTAAGAAATAAAGACATGGCAAGTAGCTTTGATAAAGGGCCAGGGAGAGAGTGAGAACAAATCCCAGATGCCCAGATAGAGATGCAAAGACTCTCCCATGAAGTGAGAACACAGGGGTCAACAGAACACCACTTGAACAGAACAGCATCCTCTTGGAAAATGGCCACTAAGGAGGTTTACAGATTGGAAGCAGGAGAGGTCGGAACTGGAACTCCAGCCCCAGCCCCCACTAGCTATAGGGAGTTGGGCAAGTTTTTTCTTGCAACTGTCCACATTTCTGTTTCTTTATCACAAATGATGGTTAAAATACACATCCACACTGGCTGCGGAGAGAGTTATGTTCAACACTTAGCGAAGCACCTGGCCGATGTTACAATGATCACAGACGTACTTTACAGGTTTCCTTGTGGGGTGCCCAAGAAGTCAAAATAATGATTGCGCTGAATGACTGGTAGGCATTCTTATGAAAATCTGACTGGATACACGTAAAACACTCTGCATGAGGTCATATTGTTTAAAAAGAGGTGTGCTGAACTGAATGAGAATTTTTAACTTCATATGTAAATTGCGAAGATGTTTTCTTTGTGGGGGGAACAGGGCACAGATAGAGGACCTCTGCCTCAAATGTGTTTTCTTTAAAACAAAAACTGGCCAACTCTTCATTAGATTTTAGGTGGGAAAGATACAGAGAAGATCTGAAAATACATCAGGCGTGTTACCACATCTCTTTGCATCCCGATCACCTTTCTCTTCAGGTTTTGGGTTAGGGTTTTTTCTTTTTCTTTTTTTTTTTTTTTTCATTATATTTTAGAGGAGGTGAGGTAGCCCAGAAGCATATAGAGTCATCCAGCTGTGGCTGCTCTCTGGTGTGATTACATTCTATTTCGTGTCCAATGCCGTCTTTTTCCCCAAGAAGGAACTTAGGTCTGCGGGGGCACCTGGACAGAACACGGTAGAAGCCACAGGTGAGAGCCTGGTCTGGATGCTGGAAGAGACTGGGACATCCATGGCCACCCTCACGCTTTCTTCTGCCACGACTTCTGGGCACTCGTCCCCGCGCTGGGGCGCCAGGGGTGCAGGAAGGAGGACGAGGTCATCCAGGAGGCCGAGAAGAGTTGTTCAAATGATCAGATCAGGCTAAATTTAATAGGCAGGAGATCTTTTTTGTTCGTGTTTTTCCTAAAAGCAGAAAGAAGCTTGGGAGAAATACCTGAGCAGTTATATACAATTTAAAGGAGCTATTCTTGGAAAGAGCTGAGTTGCAGAGTGAGCTCCATGTTGCAATATGATGTTGTTTTCAACATGCTGAGGGTGGAGGGGCCGCCGTAGTCACCAATGGCCAGTTACATGGACTGGATCACATGGCACCCGGATAAATCCGGGATAAAGGAGCAAGGGAAGTAGTTCCACAAGTTCCACAAGTAGTTCCACAAGTTCCACAAGTAGTTCCACAAGTTCCACAAGTAGTTCCTGTGTCAGCTGGACTGGATCACAGGGCACCCAGGCACTGGGCTAAACATTTCTGAGCGTGCATGTGAGGGTGCTTCGTATAGATTAACATTTGAATAAATAGTCCGCTTAAAAAATAAAGCAGATTGCCCTCCCCGATGTGGGTGGGCCTCAGCCAATCCACTGAAGGCCTGAGATAGGGTATCCCGCCCTTGGGCTGGGCAGTATACCAACAGCTCCCCTGACTCTCAGGCCTGTGGGCTTGGACTGGAATGTATGCCACAGGCTCTGGGGTCTCCAGCTTGCCTACAGCAGACCTTGGGACTTCCCAGTCTCCATAATTGCATGAGCCAATCCTTACAATGGATCTCTCTCTCTCTCTCTCTCTCTCCCATACATGAGATATGTTTATGTCATGCATATATATGCATGTAAGTATGTCTAAATACATATGGATCTTGCAGGTTCTGTTTCTGGTTCTCTGGAGAACCCTAGTACACTGAGATTTATGACTCACAGCATATAGACTGCAGCTGAAGCCATGTTTGTGGGTGATACCATCCCATGAAGGCCCGTCAGGAGCAGAGAGGACAGCACCTGGGACAGCACCCCAACATTCACACTGGGGCGCAGGAAGGGCCTGTAAACAATACTCAGAAGGAGAAGCCAGAGGGGGAGGAGCAGAACCCAGAGCACTACCACAGGAGAAACCCCGGGGGGGAGATGCATTTGAACTAGGATTTGGACCTTCCCCGTGCTAACTTCAGACGTTCAAACCGCCAATTTTCTACACTGACTTGCTTAATTTTTGTAGCTTCTCCATATTTATTTGAAATGTCACTGCCTGGGAGAGTTGCAAATGGAAACGGAATATTGCTTCTTAAAATGTTTTCCTTTTAGGCTTCGTGGGGAGCTGGCACGGTGCCAAAATATCCCTGCTCAGACTACGTGTTGTGGGCAGGGGGCCCGCGATGGGAGGGCCGGGTGTGATGGGCGTGACCAGCATTGAGAGTGGAGACCATCAGACCACGGCTCCTCCCTCTTGGGACAGTGTGAACTTTATGCTAGCACTTAGGAAGTGTCCTGTCCAAAGGGGGGGAGCCTGAGTTGAACGAAGCCTTTCTATCTGCCTTCTGCGTTATGGATAAATCCGGGATAAAGGAGCAAGGGAAGTAGTTCCACAACAAAACAGACAGATAAAATCAGGAGGGACATTCACACTGCACCTGCATTCACTAGAGCTTGTAGCTGTCCCTCCAGAAAGTCAGGGTCATATGGCAAGTGCTTGGGGGAGCAGGAGGGGACTACGTTTTATTAAAACAGATTATACTAGACAGAGTAATGCAATGCATAGTCCTTAATTGGAGCCTGGTGTGTACAAAGAAAAGCAAGTTCTGAAATAATTGGAAAACTTAACTATGACTTGATATTGAAGATACTAGGGCACTATCAATTTGGTTAGGCATGGCAATGATCATGTGATTATAAAGTAAAAGTATCTTTTTAATAAAAAAATGCATATTGAAGTATTTAGAGGGAAATTGTCAAAATGTCTATTACTCCCATTGCCAATACTGCAGAAAAAATGTGGGGGAGGGATGTCTTTATTTTAAAGAGATACACGACACAAGATGTCATGTCTCTAGTTTACATTAAAACATTTCACACACACATTAATGAAGCAAACAGAGCAGATTTTGACATTACTGATGTTCACTGACATCTGGTTCCCCCTACTTTCTGATAGCCTGGGGAATTACACACCCCCATGTTCTTGAAGTTAGTACCCTAAGGCCAGGTCATCAGATCTGCCAATGGAACGTGAGCAGAAGTAATGAGGTACATCAAGGGTAAGCATCTAATCATCTGCATTGACTCTCTTGTGTGCCCTGGGCTGCACCATAGCAAACTCACAAGGCTCTTGTTTAATGTGGGTGTCGTAAGGTCATGGGGCCTCTGCCAACCTACACCCCCAAGCAAAGCCCCTCATCTTCCCACCAACCTGCATTGGATATAGAGCAATAAATTTGTTGCTTTAAAAGCTGCTGTAAGACCACTGAGGTTACTTGTTACTGAGGTATAACACAGTCTTTCTAGGCTAATACAGTTAACAAGTATTAAAACTAGGTGTCAGGTTGATTTTATTATTCTACTTTACTGGAATGTTTTATAATAAAATGTTCAAGTAATGATTTTCTTTGAAAATGAGTTTCTATACTGGTGGTATTAGTTCAAGGAGACTATTAATGTCTTGTTTGTGATACTGGAGCCAACTCCGTGTGGTGAGAGTAAATATTTTGGTACAGTGGAAAGAGTCAGGACCTGGTACTATTTTTGTTTTAAGATTTTATCCATTTATTTGAGAGAGAGAGAGAGAGCGACAGCATAAGCAGAGGGAGAGGCAGATGGAGAGGGAGAAGCAGGCTCCCCGTGGAGCAGGGAGCCCAAAGCGGGGCTCGATCCCAGGACCCTGGGATCATGACCTGAGCCGAAGCAGATGCTCAACCGACTGAGCCACCCAGGCGCCCCTAGACCTAGTACTATTTCTGATTGACAAGAATCAGGTTCTTTGGATTTCGGTTTCCTTTCCCGTAAAATGAAAGGAGCCTCTAAGTTGCTTTCCATTTCTAAACGGTAATGATTAAGCAATTTAGGCACCTATCCAATTACTTTTTAAATAGATATAAACATATATATGTATTATGTGCAGCTGATATTAAGTCTATTTGCTTTTTCTTGGAACTCAAATTTCTTTCTTGATCATATTCACTTTGTTTCTTGTGTAGATACATGGTCGAGGAACAAATTTTTAAGAAGATGGTCACTTTGAGGGTGAAAGCAAATAAATTTTATTTTCCCATCTCAAAGTATCAGCCACATAATAGTCCATACAAGAACTAAGTACATATGAAACACCTCGGAGAGGCACGGGGCCAAAAGTATATGGTATGTGTGCATTTATAGGGATAAGGCTGTTTACAGTTCTTACTCTTAAGAAGAAAGCTGGAGCTATTTTAAGTGTCAAAAATAAGGATCTTAGTACTATTTTAAGGCAATACATGCAATATTTAAACAGAAATAGCAATCAAAAAGGTATGACACGGGAATAATGCGCTTTGATAAGACTCCATGGTGACCAGAAATTGGAAGCTGACACCTCCTAACGTCACTCCTCTGGTTTCTACATGGAGGGAGCTTGCTGGAGTGACATTCTGGGCCCCTTCCACTCTTTCCTTGTCCCAGGGAGGACAAAGGGCTCATCGGACTGGTCAGCATCAAAGTCAGGATGGTGGTTCTGTTACTGCAACAGTTATTTGCAGGAGGAGGGGACACACGGAAGCCACTTCTAGGCTGGATGGCAAAGCTCTGTTTCTTGACTTGGGTAGTGGTTTCAAGTATATACCTTACAATAAATCATTAGGCCACATACTTGTTTGTTTGTTTGTTTTTTGTAGTGTTCTGGATCTTCACTTTATTTTTTTTTAAAGATTTATTTATTTATTTATCTGACAGAGAGAGAGAGAGAGCACAAGGAGGGGGAGGAGCAGAGAGAGAGGGAGAAGCAGATTCCCTGCTGAGCAGGGAGCCGGATGCAGAGCTTGATCCCAGGACCCTGAGATCGTGACCTGAGCCGAAGGCAGATGCTTGATGAACTGAGCCACCTAGGCACCCCTGAATCCTCACTTTATAGTAAAAAGATTTTGATTGGTCATTTGGGTAGAGGGGGTCTGTGGCTTAGCCCCTTCCTTTCTTGTTTTCTCTCTTTGGGTTGTACCCGTCTGGAGAAATGGGCTTTCTCTGCTCCTCCATGCCTGGGGTTTTAGGGGACCAGGTCCCCCACAGATGGGGAGGCCAACAGTTCTAACAGCTTGAGGGGCTGTTCAGTTTTGTCAGTGACTGAGGAAGAGGCTCTGGTTCTGGAGCCTCGTACTAGCGAGCCCATTTGGATGCAGAAGGAAAACCACATTTGCTAAGAGCCCTAACAGTGATCAGAGTAAGAGAGGAGACCCCTTGATAACACAAACATGTATGTTGACTCTCCCACCCCCTACCCCTTTTCTCGGCACGTTGTGATGGGGGGAGCATAACGTAATGTGCATTTTTGGTCTCGTTTGTTACTATGCAGTGCTGCTGTCGAAGATGAGAAAACAAGAAAAGGGAAAGATGTAAGTTGAGTAAGTGTCAGTATGTAGAATGAAAGCCGTTGGCAGCATCCCTGGATACATCCAGTAGAGAGAGGTTCATAAGCAGAGAGGGAACGAAAAGGTGAAAGGGTACCTGCAATTTGTGACTCTAAATATTCATGAGGTTTTCCCTTCAACCACCCTTTGTGGTCCTCGGTGTGGGCAGTCTGGGAAACACAAAGAGAACCCTGGGCAACTTTGCAGGCTCGTGTAGTGCCTGGGACAGGGATGTCTGGCTGCAGGCCCCTCCTCTGATGGGGTCTCCTTGCTGGGAGGAGACAGGGCTGGGACGCTTCGTGTGGCAGAGAAAGACAGACACACACCTGACATTAACACAGTGCCACCGGGATTCAGGGAGTGAATCCCACCGCCCTGCGTGCACCCTTCCCTGAGCCCATTAATGAACCCTACTTCTTTCCCTTTGCTCCTTGCCGTGTCTTTTAACTGACTTCACAATCAAAGTGCATGGAGCAGCTTAATTTGGCCAATGAGACCGTCTGCACTGGGGCGTCTGGGATCGCTTGGCTGCTGGTGTCCAGTTGGCGATGAAGATGGGATGAATCCCAGCTGGGTGCGCAGGAAGAACCAGGTCACACTGCAGAAATGCTCTGTGAAATTAAAGCAATATTTAAGAGGAAGACCATCAACCTAGGAGACTGTGAAAAAACTGACTAGTCTAGCATAAAAAAGGCATTAAAGCAGGGGGTTAGGAAATAAATCCAGGTCAAAACTCAATGGAGGCCTGATCAAATTTATAGGGAAATAAACCCCCAGAAAACCCAAAGCCAAAGGCGATGTCCTCGGGGTTGGTAAGCTGTGAGGAGTGCGGGCATAGATGTGTGGCAGATGTCCAGCTGAGCAGCGCCTGCCTCTCTGGGAGCTGACCCCAGAGGGTGCTCTGCTCGGGCACCCCAGCTCCCCACTCCGCCTGGGGGCAGAGAGGACCACTATGGTCCACGGCACAGAGTGTGATTCGCAAACCCAAAGATACTGCCCATGGCCCTGTCGCCTGTCACAAAACGAGGAACTTACAAAAGGTCAGACTTTAAGGAGTAAAGAACTGGATCAAGTCTTGGGAAACATAATGAGTTAACAGTGGGGGAAAGAAGACTCTGCCCCCGGCCACTCCGTCACTGTAGGTTTGTCTTTCCAAGAATGTCTTGCAAATGGAATCACCCCACACTTGATGCCCTGAGCCAGGGCCCCAAGACGGACCCCATGTGCTGAGGGTGTCAGTCCCATGTCTCTCCTTGTCGCCGAGCAGAATCCAGTGCTGCGGCGGTCCCACCGTCTGTCCATTCTCTCACGCGCCAGAGGACATTTGGGTTGTGTCCAGTTTTTGACGATTACGGGTAGAGCTTGTACAAGATTCTGCGTGAAAAGGACGTTTTATTTCTCGAGGGTAAGATCCCAGGAGTGGGACTGCAGGGCCATCTAGTAAGTATCCTTTGAATTCTGGGGGACACTGCTGAGCCATCCCCAGGTTCCGCTTGCTGCACATCCTTGCCAGCCCTTGGTGCTGTTGGGGTTCTTCACTTTAACCATCCTAATAGGTGTGTTGTGCTTCCTTCTTATTCTTTTTTTTCCTCTTTCTTGGGAAACTTCGGGGATTCATTGATCATCAAAACAAACAAAAAAAAACAAAACTCTGTCACTTATTGCAAACCTGGAAGAAAAAGTACGAAAAGTGGGGAAAAAGTGGGAAAAAAAGTACTAAAGAGGGGAAAAAATCTGAACAGCTGAACAGGAACAAGAGTCACCGGACGTCATCAGAGGAGGGGGTTTAAGACCAGATGTTATGGGGGAAACACGGAAACAATGGCTCTCTCACAGGAAGACCACACAGAGCGAATGTGTATTCTCACCTCCAGCCACCCCTCCGTGAGGTCGTGGGAACACCCAGGAGCCTAGAGTGAGGACCCAACGACAGCAGATCGTCCTGTGAGTGAGCTACGCAAGCCCTTCACTCTCTCCTGCTGTCCATCCCTTTAGCTAGAAGTCGCTGTTTCTGATAACCATGCTTTCTTATCTCTGTTTCATGTTGGCAAGTAGGCTTTCGGGCTAAAAATCTGTCCCAGTCTGAATCCGCATAGACACCAATTTCACATACTCTCTCTCACACTCACACACACTCATGCACGCACGGGTCCTCGGACAGTATGTTGGGCATAACAACAAACTGAGACACTAAGTGGAAAACAGTGAGAAACAATGACAACCCCTAGTGCAGTGGGCCACACGTACCCCTGGCCAGACTTGGGGGGACCCCGGCTCTCGACTCCTATATAGTGAAGAGGTACAGCGCAGTGTGGCCTGAACCAGAACGTGTGACTCACCATTCCTGTGTGAGGTTACCACCTCCCAGCCAGGGGGCTTGCTGGCATTGACAAACTTGAGGGGAAGCCCCTGGGCCTCGGGCCTCCCTGGCCTGGTGCTGTGCTGATACCTGGGTTGCCTGGAAGGCCTCCATTCTTCACCCGCTGCTGCAAGATCACAGTCAACCAAGGTTGGGGAGATGACCAAGTTGGCTCAATTACAAGCTATCATTGCAACAATGCATAACTGTATTTTGCACTGAGTCCTAAACAATACCAAGTTGTCTAATACTTGGTGTGCAAATTGACAGACTATACACTGAGATGTTGTTGGCAATAGGGTAGAGCAGTACATCTAAAAGTCACAACATTTCCAAGGGATGGGTGGGATGTGGCTCCACGCACACCTTAAAGGAAATATCCGGAGCCATAACACAGGAGGCAATGGGTGAAATAGCTCAGAAAGGAAAGAAATACACCAGTTGGACAAGACACACTATCTCACAGAAGATAGCAAATTGTGCTCCTGAAACCTTAGAACACCAAGGAAAAAATTCTTTGAAAATGAGGGCTGAACAAAGACACATTCCCTGACCAAGAAAGCCATTTTAACAGCCATCCAAGGGAGCGAACCTTCCATCCATCAAGGGAGAAACGGAATCATGAGATAAAGCAAGCCAGAGATGGTGGACGGGCACAGGCAGCTATCACACAGAACAACGGAACACCATCTCACTATCATGGGTACAAACTCACAGTTCGCAGTGGCCGTCCCTCCTGCCACTGTCCACACGCCTCTCCCCAGTGACGGCACCAACAGGGCTTGTGCGAGGGGAGAAGGCTTCCACTTCTCCATCCCTCCACATGGGAAGTGCTCGAAGTTTCTTTGACTCCTTTGGCCTAGAGAGAGTTATGAAGCGCCAATTAAAAATAGGTGGGAACGTAAACCAGTGCAAACACTGTAGAAAACAGTATGGAGGTTCCTTAAAAAAATTAAAAATAGAATTACCATATGATCCAGTAATTCTACTACTACTCAAAGAAAATGAAAACATTAATTCAAAAGATACATGCATCCTTATGCTTGTTGCAACATTATTTACAACAGCCTAGAGTGAGGACCCAACGAGAGCAGATCGTCCTATGAGCGAGCTACGCAAGCCCTTCACTCTCTCCTGCCATCCATCCTTTTAGCTAGAAGTTGCTGTTTCTGATAACCATGCTTTCTTATCTCTGTTTCATGCTGGCAAGTAGGCTTTGGGGCTAAAAATCTGTCCCAGTCTGAATCTGCATAGACACCAATTTCACATACTCTCTCTCTCACACTCACACACACACATGCGTATACAACCAAATGTCCATCGATAGATGGATGGATAAAGAAGAGGGGGCATGTGTGTACACACACACACACACACACACACACACACACACACACACACAACCAGAGTATTACTCAGCCATAGAAAACAACGAGATCTTGACATTTGTGACAACATGGCTGGACCTAGAAAGTATTATGCTAAGTGAAATAAGTCAGACAGAGAAAGACAAATACCATATGATTTCACTTACATGTGGAATCTGAAAATCAAAATAAGCAAAGCAAAAAGAGACCCATAAATACAAAGTGGTGGTTCCCAGAGGGGTAGGAGGTAGGGGTATAGGCAAAATAAAGGAGATTAAGAAAAAACTTCCAGTGATAAAATAAATAAGTCATGGGGATGAAAAGTACAGTATAGGGAATATAGTCAATAATACTATAATGACCTTGTATGGTGACAGATGGTGACTGTACTTACCTTGGTGAGCACTGAGTAATGGATAGACCTGTCCAATCTCTATGTTGTACACCTGAAGCTAATATAATATTGTATGTCAACTATACTTCATTTGTAAATAAAAAATTTTAAAGAGCTTAAAAAATAAATTAAAAAAAATAGGTCAGAGCTCTAAAAACAAAAAAAACAGGGTGCACAACAAAATAAACTTTTGAGGTTTTAAGGATGCTGGTGTTTCAAGATAAGCCCCTCTCTCACAGAAGTGGCCAAGAGGAAATCTGTAACAATAACTAAGCCTCTGCATACCTGGATTGACCAAAAGGCAGAAAAAATACTTTAAAAAGTGAATACAGGGATGCCTGGGTGGCTCAGTTAAGTGTCTGCCTTCAGCTCAGGTCTTGATCCCAGGGTCCTGGGATCGAGTCCCGCATTGGGCTCCCTGCTCAGCGGAGAGTCTGCTTCTCCCTCCGCCTGCCACTCCCCCCTGCTTATTCTCTCTCTCTCTGACAAATAAATAAATAAAATCTTAAAAAAAAAAAGAAGTTAATACTATTAGGTGTAAGTTAAACAAGCTCAAAAATTCTGTTGGTAAGTGCAGAGGTGTATAAATTGTATTAAAAATGGCAGGAGTGATATAGCTGTCTTACACGAATCCTTGGGCAAATTGTATTAGTTTGGCAATCCTGAGTTAAAAAGTAGCTGTGTATCTTCTCTCTAACCTCATTACTTTAAACCTTCTAATTTCCTCTGTTGGTTTTATGGGTCAGATAAATTATTCTTTACACAAAATATTTTAGGGCATGAAAATATAAACGTGTATTTAACTAAAGAATAACTGCCATTTTATAAAAGAATTGGTTTTTGTAAACTCCAAAAAATAGTGCATATCATTTTAACTTGGTTATTTCACTTTTGCTATCTGCACGTGATTTTTAAACATCATCCTTTGTTTTGAAAATTGATGATTATATTACACATCAGATGTAATTTTTGAGATCTTTTGATTTTAACACCTGGGACTAATATTAAATTAAGTTCATGAATAACATTGTCACCTGAAATCTTTGGGGATTAAAGTGCATAAATACAGATTATAAAAATGATCCATCACTCTATTAATACATACTTGCTTTCTGTGAAGTTCCAATTAAGACAATAAATGTATGTGGCATATATTTTGCCTGTTACACTACATTGATACGGTTAACTTGTTTTAAAAGGCTGCAATTAAGACTTTAAGTTTTCATCCAACTACATACATGCATGTGTGTGTATTTAAATAAATAAACATGCATGTAAAACGTGTTTAACTGAAAAAGCTTATGAATGATAAAGAGGAGAATGAATCGTTCAGAAAAATATTATTTTGATCTTTGAATATAGTGTTATCTAAAAAACCCAGGAAACAACAAAAAAGTTCTTTGTCTCTGTGGAGGACAGAACTATATAGTTAACTCTTATCTCCTGAAGAGTAGAACTTTGGGAGACTATTCACTGTTTGTAGCTTTGCACTGATGTTTTGAATCATTTTAATTAATTAATTAATTTATTTATTTATTTTTAAAGATTTTATTTATTTGAGAGAGAGAACACGAGGGTGGGGAGGGACAGAGGGAGAAGCAGACTCCCTGCTGAGCAGGGAACCTGATGCGGGACTCGATCCCAGGACCCTGAGATCCTGACCTGAGCCGAAGGCAGACACTTAACTGACTGAGCCACCCAGGCGCCCCTCTTGAATCATTTTAAACAAAAGTTCCTAATTTCTAAAAAGCTATGTTTACTTACCAGTATGCTTAATTTAAACCTTGCTTTTCTGGCTTTAATTATTTCTTTTCTTTAGAAAACTAGGACATATGTTCATATCTTGATGTGCTTAAATGTTTGACAACTCTCTTTTGATATTTCCCTTCCCTGATCTAGGTCCACAATGAAAACAAAACTGGCAGATCAAAAAAGAGAAAGTGATTAATTATGTGGTGTTAAAATGTCATCAATATGAGCGTTTCAATAACTGTTTGCTTTTCAGGTTGAGCAGAACATACATGGGTTTGTGCATAATGATTGAGGCAAAACTGTTCAAGAGCTGATGTTTATTCTTAGATACGAAACCCTTGTAATTTGCTGGCAACTATAATACATACTTAACAAAAGAAACCAAAGGCTCTGGGCACTTGTCAATATCCTTGCTGATCCTAAGTTCCCCCCAAATAGGGGATTCCACTCTTCAACATTCTAATTAAATACCATGGACAACTCAGAGCTATTCAGTCTTATCACTTACAGATGGTTTCATAAACTACACATCAGAAATTGGGTTTTCTAGAAGTGGGAAGAAAAACAACCTCAATAAAAAATGGCACCAGATACCAAACAGACTTCCCAAGGGACAAAATTAGGATTTCCAGTACTCTATTTAGGAAGAGATGACTCCATAGATATGTGTATTATTATTATTATTATTATTATTATTATTATTAGTTAAGCTTCCTAGGTAATTCTATTGTTCAGCTAGGGACTGAGAACCACTGGCATAAGGTGTGAATTGCCCATTAATTTTGCAATGTCACCCAATAGTTGAGAGTGGAAAACCATTCTTAATATTGATGATGTATATAAGTGGTGTTGTAAGCTGTTGGAGCTCCCAAACGGGGGGCCCAGGGCCCATCTGCACCTGGGCACAAGAGCCCGGTGTTCTGTTTGCACACATAATGTCAAGATAATTTGTTGTTGCATTTTCTAGCAACAGAGTTCTAGCAGAACTTTCCGGGCAACTCAATTTTATTATGAAAGTTCACATTATTAAATCAACACTGCCTTGCTTGCTGAAGAATATATTGATCACAGAATTTAACTTTGTCAGACATAAGTACAACAATCTGTGATACTTAAAGCACAAAGTTAAAATAATCCTTTAACTAAAAAATAGCTTAAAATGTGTAGATATTTTAACATCTAAAAATATCTTTAAATATTGTCGTTTAATTCATGGACCCCACTGAAGAATGAAGTGTTTAAAACATGTTATAATTAAAGAAATAACAATTTAATTATTTACTCTGTGAGAATTAGTACAAAAATACCAGATTGACACTGCCTACTTTACAATTCTAGTTTAAAAGCCACATGTTGGGTCTAGAGATACGTCTAAAATTTAGAAGTAATTTTGGGGGTTTCTAGTCCTAGTTCTGACTTCATGGAAAGCCACAGACCTTATTTTCATTTGTTCAACAAGAACAACAAATATTTTTTTTCTTTTTTCTTTTTTTAAGATTTATTTATTTGAGAGACAGAGACAGAGAGAGCACCAGTTTGGTGGGGGGGGGGGGGGGACGGGCAGAGGGAGAAGCAGACTTCTTGTTGAGTGGGGAGCCAGACGTGGGGCTCAATCCTAGGACCCTGAGATCATGACTTGAGCTGAAGTCAGATGCTTAACCGACTGAGCCACCCATGTGCCCCAAGAACAAATATTTTCAAGCATCCGATTTGTCTCAGGCATTATAGAGGTCCCTGGGATGTTATGGTGAGTATGATGTACAAGGGGCTGTTCTCCAGGATCTTACAATCTAGCAGGAGTCAGGTGTTGATCCTGAGAATATACATAAGAGCCACAGACATTCTTCAACAGAATTTAGATATCAGTCCTGGCCCATGGACTTGAAAAAGAAGAGTGTTCAACCCCAAACAGCAAAACTTGACATTTGGCTCTGGATTACATTTTCCCTAGTTAACCTATGTACCAGCAGCATTACAGGGATGTGCCTGTGAAAAATACAAGTTCTGAGGCTCACATTTAATGGGAAATAAAGTTGGCTTTCTCTTTGGGGCTGAACATGACTTTTGGCTCTAAAGGCCAGAAGATTCCAGGGCATTTGCTGGGTAATGATAGACTGTCTCGAAGCTGACATCAATCAAAAGAGCTTCCAGACTGCGCCGTCCCTCCCTTGGGCTCTGCATCCCAAAACCTCTCACACTTGAAGGAGACATCTCAGTTGTTTAAAAATTAATCCATTTCATAAGTATGTCATTCTTGGGCTTTCTCCTTTTCTTTCAATGTGATTACTATTTCCAGCAAAATTTTCACACTGTCTCTCTTTCCTCCTGAACCACTACCTGTTTTTAGAGAAAAGGCAGAGGCTCCACCGTGGCACGTCCTCTGGATCAACCTCCTGAGTGGTAGCTGCTCACAAACACAACACACGACAAATGTGTGGGGAAACACAGATGGTCTGCACCATTGCTGATTAATGGGGATTAAAAGTCAAGAGTTCTTTCTTCCACGTTTCCCAAGCCCCAATTTTCTAATTTGGAGATGTGTAACTATCAAGTGACTTTAGATGAGATGACATACATAGTTTTGCTATTGGACGCATCTATAGGAATGCTGCTGATTAAAACAAGGTCTGTCTCATTTCCTGAATTATTTATAAATTCAGTTGCTTAATATAAACTAAGTATCCAAGGCAACACACTGCTCTTGATATGGGGGCTTGACAAAGGAACTTTCATTGACTGCTTGGGGTTGCAGATAAATGTAGCACACCGGCTTTTTGGAGCAGAGTCTAAAGTGGGAATATTCCCATCCCCCAGTACACGTTGGCAAACTTGAAATAATTAATTAATCATTTGAAAATATTTTGTGGCCTGCATAAAAGAAGGTTCATTTTGAGAATGAAAATTCTTCTGTGAGAATATAAATATGCTTCTGGGTTTTGACTGAATCTCTGAGCCAATAGTCTCCAATTTTTTAAAAAAAAAATCACACATACCATCAAGAATAGGGTAAAAAATGGTAAGCATATAATTTCACATCTGTGCATATAAACATGCACAAAGAACAGTTATAGAAAGGGGTAAAACATAAGCATAAGTCTTAATATTTTTATCCTACCCCAAAGTATATTGTCTTGGAGATCACTGCTCAGTGCTAAAATAACTGTCTCTTAAAAATGATAGTAATAAAATCTAACATTTATAGGATGTTTTTAATATGCTCTACAGTACTAAGTGCTTTACATATACTATCTCACTTAATCCTCAAACAACTGTAGAGAGCAAATAATGCTATTTTCTCCATCTTATAGATGAAAGTCCATCACTCAAGCTCATGCTGCTAATAAGAGGCATCACTTTCACTGAAATTTATGTAGTTTGAATCCCAAGGTCACGCTCTTGCCATGCTGTTACCTGAAAAAGTGACCTTAGGTTCTGCAATATATTTTTAACTTCTCTTCCTTTACATTTTTAAAATTTTCAAATAATATATGAAAATGATGTTAAAATGTAAACGGTAAAAAAAATGCACAAGAGGAATGGGAAAAGTCTCCCTTCCCCCGACTCTATTTTTTAAGTAACTTGCTAAAAGATCCTGGGCATTGTGATATTAAACACAGTAAACTTTTTTTCCTCAAAAGTACAACTGAATTATTTTTGCCTTTGTTTGGAGCTCTGTTCTGGTAATGGTGGAGTAACTCATATGGACAAAATTTAAAATCAACTAGCTGAAGGCACTGCAGAGGAAAAAGCAGGAAGAAACTGGAGGGGAGTTGACACCTGGGAGAAAAGTACAATACTGGTGAGTCTCCTGCTTTTTGCCTAAGGACAAGTCTCAGTTTCTGCTATTCATGGTGGCTAAAACTCCAAAACCTGCAGATATACTGGTTGAGATATCAGAGGAGAAACTCTGGGGTAACCACACAAGCTGGAAAATAAAGGGAGAAATCTCAGGACAGAGCTACAGAGCAGGTGTCCTGAATTATGTGTGTAAATGCTCCCCAAATCTCTGATTGGTCCCTGAATGATGCATAAGCATGGCAGATTCCAAGCAATGCAGCTAACTAAAGCTAAAAGAACTAATGAGATCTCTGCTACTGCCCAGTGTAAGAGAGGCAGAGTTTGTGTTCAGATAAGTTAACTACTTGCTAAAACAAAATAATCAATACTATTAGATGAACAATAGAATCCAGAGTCTATAATCGATCACACAATGTCCAGAATATAATCCAAAATTATCAGACACATGAATAAACAGAAAAATATGACCCATATTAAAAGCAGTTATCTCTCAAACTTTTTGAACTGAGGACCCCTTTAACATTCAAAAATTACTGAGGATTGGGGTACCTGGGTGGCTCAGTTGGTTAAGCATCTGCCTTCAGCTCAGGTCATGATCCCATGGTCTTGGGATCAAGCTCTGCATCAGGCTCCCTGCTTAGCAGGGAGCCTGCTTCTCCCTTTCCTTCTGCCTGCCACTCCCCCTGCTTGTTCTCTCTCTCTCTCTGTCAAATAAATAAATAAAATATTTAAAAAAAAATTACTGAGGATCCTACCAGGATTTTGTTATGCATACTATATCTATTGATATTTACCTTAATAGAAATTAAAACAAAATCTAAAAATATTTACTAATTAAAAAAAAACCTCATACATGTTAATGTGAATAACCCATGTTCATGAAAAAAACTATATTTTCCCAAACAGAAACAATTAATGAGAAGAGTGGCATTATGTATATTTTTTCAAATCTCTTTGATGTCTGGTTTAATGGAAAGTTAGCAAGATTCTCATATTTCCTTCTGCATTCAATCTATTGCAATATTTTGGTTTTGTTTAGGTGTGAAGATAATGTGGTCTCCCATAGTTCAAAGATAGGAATATTTTAATAGCCTTTCCAGATGATTGTGGATATTCCATAACTAAAATTTGACAAATGATAGTTTCTTAAAGGTTTGTTGCAATGTGAAATTTGAAACTATATTATAGTCTGTTGTGTTTCACATTCTATTATATTAAAATCCATTATTTTATATTGCACTTTGAATGGATTTTTTATTCATGCACAATGTGCAACATTAGCTTTGGCCATTTGTAAAATACGGACTCACTGAGTTATGTAGATCTTTCAAATGTTGGCACACTTCATTGTTTAATATTTAAAAAAAAATCAGTCACTAATATCATCACTGATCTCACCAGGCAAATCTTTAAATATCAAGAAACTCTTATGCTCAAGATAGTGGTGGATAAGTTTTTCAAAATTTCAATTTTCACCTGAAACTTCAAATTTCACTGTGGGCCAAAAATAGTCACTTTCTTTGAAGTTGCACACTCACATCGTTCTTTTTTTTTTTTTAAGAAAATACCTAGCAAATACTAAATTCTGAGAAACCAATGTGACTACCTATTGTTCTTTCAAATAGAAATGGTGTTTCATGAAAGAATCAGCTAGTGCTGCTGAATCAACCACAAAAGTGCTTTTTCTATCTGCTTCATTATGCAGCAAAAGTGACTTATGCATGAGTCACAGCTTGTTGCATGGAATATTAAAACGATGTGCACTCAAAGGTTGAGATTGAAAGAAACCAAGAACTTATCTGGCTTTATCAAATAAATTCTTAAGTAACTGTCCAGTAGTACAGTACAGCTACTGCCTTGATTCATGCGAGTTTAATTGACAACTGCTTTTGTGCCATCATTGCGAATGTCAACATATTGAAACAGGCAAATAACACCTTAGTATTATCATGAAAATAGTCTTAACCTTGCAGGTCCCCTGAAAGCATGTCGGGGAATGCCAGGAGTCTGCAAACCATACTTGCAGAGCTTCTGCACAAGAGAAAATATAAACTATGGAGACAGACCTCAAGATGACCCAGATGTTTGAATTAGCAGATAAGCAGCTATTATAAGTATGCTCAAAATTTTAAATGGAAATGTGCTCAGAAGAAATGATCAAATAAGAAATCTCACCAATCTCCAGCTCTGAAGTTTAAAAAATTCACTGGATGGGCTTAAGGGCAGAATGGGAGGAAGTGTGCAGCCCACACTTAAATAGTGGTTATGCTTTTCCTCCTTGAGGGCAGTGTCTATGTAAGGTATTTGGAATTCTACTTGGGAGATTTGTCTCTTCTCTCCCATTTATTTATTCAATCATTTATTTTATATCAGTGGGATTTGTGGATACTTATTTTCTGCTTTGGGTAATAATCTTATACTACTTTATTTTTGTTCAACTAGTTCCAGATCTGGCCAATGGGGAGGTGTTTCACTTGGTGTCTGAGTCTCTTTGACATACTCCCATGATTGTGGGTTTCTTTGTTTTGTTTTGTTTCTTAGCACTTTTTACTTTCTGATTCTACAACATCCTTCTGGCTCATCCCGTATATTTTCTATAATGTCCCAGTCCTAAAATCAGCTGTTTCTACAAGGAGCACTTTTACTGAAGAATGGTTTTAGAAACCAAGATCTGGGCACTAGGTGTGCTCATTGCTACTGGGCTACCATTGCTTCCGGATCATCTCAGCTGAGAGCAAGGATGTATATGTGTATGTACTAAACAATGTATATGCACATATCTAAATATTTCTATATGCAATCATCTGCATCCATACTAAACTAAACATGAGTTCATGTTTAGTTGATGTCATTGGATATCTCCAATGCTATTCTCTTATCACACCAGTAATCCCAGCACCTCCCCTGGCTGGCTTATCTGTATTCTCCCATCATCAGCCAGACATTCACTTAATTGTTCACTGACTTAAAAAAAATTCTAAATGTTGGTATCCATTACCGGCATTATTCCTATTGATGCCCCCCTTGTCCCAGATTTGGCCAGAGAGATCTCCTTCAATCCGTGTCTTTCTCACCTCTGCCAGTCTTTCAGCACCTCATTGTGTTCTGGCACAAGAGAGTCTGGACTTGCCTTGTGTTTTCTCTGTCTCAGATATAGAACCAGCCTTATCCTCTAGAAGCCCTCATCCACCTCCTCTTTTTATTGAAATATAATTCCACATACCATACAATTCATCCATTTAAAATATACAATTCAATGGTTTTTAGTATATTCTCAGAGGTATGCAAACATCAGTAGTCGATTTTAGGACCTCTCCATCACCCCAAATGAAGCTATATGTCCTCTACCCAACATCCTCCAATGTCCCCATCCCTCCCACCCCCCTAGACAATGGTGGCATGTATCTTCAGAGCCTAGAGTATGTGTGTCTGTATGTTTGTGTGTATGAGTGCATACACAATTGGCAACTATGTGGTTGGCAGGAGGAAGAGGCAATATCAGGGAAATCATGACCACAGAGGATCTAATGCAGAAGGTGAAGTTTCCAAATGAGAGGATAACAGAGGCGAGTGGTCAAGTTCCCCACAGCGGGGAGTGGGAGTGGCAATGGGTAGGGCAGAGCCCTGATGATCACCCGAGAAAAGCAGACAATACAAGGCAATAAGTAATAACTCAGATTCTAGAGTCGAGTGTTTGATTCTTTGCTCTGCAACGTATAGCTATATAACGCTCAGTGATTTAAAGCCTCAGTTTCTCTGTTTGTGCAACACTTATCTTTTGCCTTGTAGGTAGAGGGAGCTCAGAGGCACATGTGGTCGTGGTCAGTACTTATAGATGGAACCTACAAAATCTTGGCAGGGGGTGGAGTGCAGTATCCAGTCAAGAGGCCTCTTCAGAGGGTGTCCTGTCATACCTTCTCTGAGGGGACAATGTCCTTGGGTGAGGCTTACTGGAACCCTCCAAGACTCTGGACATGGGGTTTTCTGGGTTTGCCATTCAATTCCTCCCACTCTGAGGTGAGGGTTCAGGTTAGGTGGGAAAGGGAGAGTTTCCGGAGAGGAAATCCACTCTGGGGACTTAGAGAACACTTGAAAAAGACTATTTAAAAGCATTAAAAAGAGACCCAAAGAAATTGAAAGGGGCTGTTGTTTTGATTTTTATTTTGGGACTAAAGCTTGAGTAAAACTTTGCACCCTTCTTGAAATGTACTGTGACCATTTTTTGTGCCTTAAAGTAATAGATACTCAAAATGCCTATGTAATACTTAAAGAGCTCTAGATTAAAATTACACAAAGATCTCACATTGAAGACAATATATATATATTTTTGTATCACTTTCTTATTATCTATGAGCACACATCATTTTGAAATAGTTTCTCATAGTTTTATATTGTAGAACATGTAGATTACAAGCATCTGTGTGTCACTGTATTGGCAGATCCTCACAGATTTAACATGGTTGTGATTGTGTACACAATGTCTTATGCTTATCTTTTACACTGTCTCTTCAATTCTGAAGATATAATAGCAATTATTTCCAGTAGCTCATGTTGACAAACGTCTTCGGTTTGCAGTTCCAGTTGTTTCTTGTGAAACCTGTCACATTTAGGGCTGTGAATCTTTCTCTCAGGATTTATGAAACTTTTGGGTTAAAAGTAAAAAATCAAAAGAGTCTGCAGCAGATCGTGCTGACGATCTGTAATTACTACCATTGTATGTAGTAATAGAA
The DNA here is from genome assembly GCF_003265705.2 of Callorhinus ursinus. Classification (NCBI taxonomy): domain Eukaryota; kingdom Metazoa; phylum Chordata; class Mammalia; order Carnivora; family Otariidae; genus Callorhinus; species Callorhinus ursinus. The sequence goes on from NW_027397090.1 coordinate 17,645,309, forward strand.
TCGTAGCTGGGTATATGTTGCCTGGCACAAGGACACATTTTTAGGCCCACTTTGCTGCCTGGTGTGGCCCAAGGGAAGCAGAAGGGACGGGTGCCCATTCTAGAGCTGGGTACTCCCCTTCTCTGTCCTGCTGGTGGTAGGGAGCAGCCACTTTAGACCCAGAGAGGGATGCCCCATGTTGAAGATAGCTAAGCCATCTTACAGGCCTGGACTGTTAACATTCTCTCTCGTCTAACCCATCACATTCATGGGTGTCTCAGATACAGGGGCCCAGCCTTTACGCTAATATACTACTTTCTCGTCGATTGTTTCAGGCAAGATAGTTTTAAGAATATACTCCCATTTTCAGAAAAGTCCAGGCAAGAGTTCTCCTTTATTCGTCACACAGCATTTGCTAAATTAGCTTTGTCTCTCCACTTGTGGTTGGTAAGGTGCCGGCAAGCGTTTTATTTTCCCCGGGACACCTATGTTCTCCTGCATGTTTTATGCAACAGAACCGTGTTCTCAGAGGGATGGCTTCTCCCATTCAAGGCTGCCTGTGTTCTAGCAGCTCAGGGTTGGCCATCCTGTATTGCACACGCTTAATACTATATGGAAGTAAGCATTAGACAAATGTCAGGGGTGTGGCAAACCAAAAAGAGTGTTAGCTGAGAGCTGGCTGGAGGCAAAGGTCCCAATCCTTATAGATAGATGGTAGTAATAGTAATAGAATATCCCCAAACATCAGCCCTACCTTCCTCATCCCATACTCGATGTTCCTGGCTCACACTCTCCTCCTGGTATACATCTTCTACTGAAAATTAGAAAGGAACAAAAGGGAATTAAATTTTATGAGACACCTTAACATTATGGAGAGGCTGTGCATGACAGTGATTACAAATATGGGGACTGGAGTCAGCTATACCAAAGTTCAAATTCCAGCTTCATGATGTACTAGCTGCAGGGTTTGACAAGTAACAATGTCAGTGCTCTCATCTGCAAAATGAGGATAATAACACCAACTTCAAAGTTGTCTGGGCATTAAATAAAATACCGTATCTAAATGTCTGAAACGATTTAAGAAGGAAGCTGATAAGTGGTAGCTAATATTATCTATTTGGTTCTCATTTCCTGGTGCCAAGTGCCTTATATGCTTATTTCATCAACCTACACAATGGGCACAATCCCTCCCATTTTCTAGACGAAGAAACTGAGGCCAAAGAATTCGTGTGGTGAAACAGATATCATACTAGCTCCCTTGCAAATGGAGAAATGGAAGCATGGAGTATTTATATAACTCATGGCTGTCTCAAAGTGAAGCAATTATCAAGCTGGGATCCAAAGCCACATCTGTCTGACCTGACATGTAATGGCCATGGCAATATTTGCTATCTGCATTAACTTTTAAGAATCAACTTCACAGCCTGGGATACCCTCATGACTGTCTCTCAGTAAAGCAAAATTATTAAGGGAGGAGCTAGTGTCTATATCTTGCATTTTCCCATCAGGCTCCATCCCACCAAAACCATGGGCTGTCCTTCTTAATCGGATTTCTAATATAACCAAACAATCTATGATTGTTTTTCTGCAGTTTTTCTAATCAATCACAAGTATTTTCTGAGGTTGTATTATTTTTTGCTTACCTTTTTCATTTTGTTAAAATATGAAACTTTGGCACTTTACAAATAATTTGTATTTTTCTGACATTCTTTGTTTTTTTTTTTGATGGTTCCTGAACAAATTTCTGAACATCTCTCTTCTGACCCTATTAAAAACTTAGTATAGAACGTGTACTATCGGTAATTTGGAAATTTTCATAAACAGTTGAATGTATTTTCAAACTTACATCATGTCCATTTCATTTAAAAATTTTCTATAGTTGACACACTGTTACATTAGTTTCAGCTGTGCAACATGATGATTCACCTTCTCTATACCTTATGCCCTGCCCACCACAAGGGTAGCTACTGTCTGTCACCATACAACCCTATTACAGTACCATTAACTATATTCCCTATGCTATGTGGTTGTGGCCATTGAGTTGTATAACATTCCTGGCTCTACAATAAAATCTTGTAGATTATCACTATAACTGGATTCAATTATTGTGGCACAAGATGGGTTACAAAGCTCTTCAAAGCAACCAAACAGTATTTCTTATCTACTTGCTTCTTTCTTTAATAATATTTTATGAAGGGTCACAGCACTCAATTCAAAAAATTTTTATCTTTTAGGAAATGTTATACTAGTTTCAGGTATAAAGCATAGTTATTTGGTAATTACATGAACCATGAAAGCTCACCACAAGAAGTGTAGTTACTATCTGCAGCTATACAATGTTTCTACATTATTTTTTTTAAAGATTTTATTTATTTGATAGAGAGAGACACAGTGAGAGAGGGAACACAAGCAGGGGGACTGGGAGAGGGAGAAGCAGGCTTCCCTCAGAGCAGGGAGCCCGATGTGGGGCTCGATCCCAACACCCTGGGACCATGACCTGAGCCGAAGGCAGACGCTTAACGACTGAGCCACCCAGGTATTGACTATCTTCCTTATGCTGTACTTCTTACGGTTTATCGATTTTACAACCGAAAGTTTGTATAAAGTTATATTATTTTAAATAACACTGTGTCAGGTGTTCTGGAACTCCTGTATTTAAATTTATAATCTGTTGATGAGCCAACAGAAAGGTAGCAAAACAATTAGCAACTAATAAAAGTGAACAATAATAAGTTGCAATAATTGCAACAGTTGAGCTATGACCAAAATTCTTGAGTTTCCTAGCATCAAAGTGAACATGAGTGTCAGAAAAGGGGAAGCAAAGCTTTTCCTTGTCCTAAACTTCAAGAGAAATTTCACAAGTGGCTCTTTACAGAAGACCAAATAAAAGTGCCCTCAACAACATTCCCACAACAGACGCACTCTCAGGACCCAGCTGGCTTTTTCTTTCCACTCTGGACAGAGCTGAGGGTATAATATTGAAGAAAGTTTTGCTTAGGATCCAAAAATGTGGTGGATGTATAGCAGAAATTTGCGTGGCAGTGGGAGTATGCTCAAAGCAGCATACTTTTCAAACAGGATTCCTAAGCACACTTTTTGTCGGCTGAGATTTGATAAAAACTAGATAGGACATTTCAAACTACTGATGAACACCTATCCACTAAGTTGATATTCTGCGTTTGTGGCTGAGTGAAGAGCCATATGCTCTCAATGCCACCTCAGCATATGGTTTGGCTGAGCCCATGCTGTCAAGAAGAGGGTGCCTTACCAGGACTCTGGACTCGGGGAAGGCCACTGCACCTGCTTGAGGTGGTGGGCTGAGGTCCGCTGCTGCAATGGCTGTTCTCACCCCGTTCCTGAACTCCGCACAGCAAGCACTGCGCATGTTCACAGACACGTGTCACTGAAACCTGTGGCTCTTAGATGCATGGATAAACGGGAGTCCCGCGCAGAGCTGCTACCCAGCCAGTCAAACCTGAGGCCAAACATGTCAGCTCACCCTTGCAGCTAACATAGGACCCCAGTACGTATCCGAGGGAGAGCGCCGGGTTCTTATAGAACATATTCCCCTAAACCATTCCACAGCCTGGGAAAGCTACTTCCTCCTGCCTCTGCGGGACAAGCCTCTAACCCGCACGCCAGGCAGGGGAGGCCGGGGCACGGGCCACACAGCAAGGGCCGCAGGAACACCTGGGCGGGGCGAGGCGGCGAGGGGCGGGGTCTGGGGCGGGGCTCGGTGCCAGAGGGAGGCTCCAGGGGCGGGGCGTGGGCGTGCCCGGCGGCGTGCGCGCGGTAGCGTGCGCGCGGCGGGGGTGGGGCAGCCGCCGCAGGCCCACGCCGTAAACAGACAAGATGGCGGCGGCGGCGGTGCCTGGGACCTTGGGCACCTTGCAGGCCGGCCGCGCTCGCCTGGTGGCCTCTTGTTGTGTGCGGCTTGGCCCCGGGTGGAGGCTGCCGGGTTACTTAATGGGCCCGCGGGTCGCCCCGGCGATATGGGCCCGGGGCTGGGCTCCCGCGGTCGGGGGCTCGGCCCCGCGGAGGGGCTACAGCTCTGAAGTGAAGACGGAGGACGAGCTGCGGGTGCGGTACCTGGAGGAGGAGAACCGAGGTGAGGGGCGCGGCGCTGGCAGCCGCGGGTCCTGGGAAGGGGTCGCAAGGTCAAGTGTCTGGGCTGACGTCAGTGTCCGCTGAGCGGCCCGGGTCGAGACCCCTCCCCTCCCCCACCCCGGCCTTGCACCCTCGTAGTCCTTTCGGTGCCTAAAGGTGTACTCTGGAGCAGTTTACCTGTAAAAGTGGTCCCACTCAGCGCCGAAGACAGAAACGCAGCTCACGTCCTCATCTCTAGACGAGCCAAGGTCAATAAACCGGGTGTGTGATATTTGCTTCCAGGTTTTGTGCTTGTTCTGAATTGCTTTCTGTCAACTCAAATATCGGGGTTTGGGGGGGTGGGTGGGTGGAGTTTCAGAAGCTGCAGTGAGAATGCATTTCATTCTGAAGAATCTCACACTTCAAGCTGTGCAGCCGCAACAATTTCTCCTCTTGTTTATTTTAGAAAGTTAAAGTTAGTTTGGGGGACTGAATTTCAGTTCACTGAAACCATTTTTTGAGCTTGTTTTTGTCTTCCGGGTACCGCGCTAAGCTGTGGGGACCCTTGTGGGTGGTACGGATCTTGCCCTTGAGCTACCTGCGGTGGAGGAGACAGATGCATTGGCAATACAATACCTCGGGGGAAAGGGGGCGGCCTGTGGAGGCGGGACCTGCCTACCGGAGGTGTTAGTGTTGGAGCCCAGTTCCTTTCACTTGCCCACTTGGGTCGGGAAAGGTAGAATAGCAGTTTCCCAGAGGACCGGTCATTTAATTTGGACGCGTAGTTACTGAGCACCTGTCATCCGTTAAGCAGAAGGGCGAAAGAAGTTAAGTCACGATTGCTGTCTTTAAGCATCTTCTAACAGTGAGAAAGATACTGCTGGCAAAAAGGCTCTGCTAACTTTGAAGGCTTGGTGAGAGGGAAGGGCTGTAATACCCCCAGGAGACCTTACCATCAGGTATATTTGGGGAGATTGGAGGACTTGAGAGGGGTATTCTGAGGGTCGAGTTAGGGTTTGGCCAGATGAAATCGGTTCCCAGGCATTCCTTACCAGGCAATCGAATTTGGGAATAGTGGGGGTTCTTAGGCGAATTGCCTCTGTGCCTCAACTTCAGTGTGTGTATAATAAGAAAAATAATACCAACATTGCAGGGCTTCTGTGAAGATTAGATGAGAATGTCAATACAAATTGCCCACTAAGTATCTAGCTCATAATGGATGCTCCTAGTGGAGTATGAGGAGTTATTTCATTTGTTATTTAAATGTTTATTACCCCAGACAGAGCAGAGCATGGTCGAAGGTGTGGAATCTGAAGGTGTTGTGTTTTTGGGAATTACTGTAGGGCATGTGTGCTGTACTGTGACATGACGGGCAGAGTATTGAGAAATTCAGCTGGAAAGTAGATTTGGGACTGGAGTGATTAGAGCCCTTTTGGGTAAGCTTAGTCTTACTGGGATTTCAGTTATATTAGGTGTCCCTGTGGTACGTTAGATACAGAGATTGCAGGTGCAGTGAGTAATATGCACCATATTCTGTATTTTTTGTCTTTATGACTTAAATGAATGCAAATTGCAAGTAAAATTTCACAAAACATCTGGATAGTCCTTAAGTTAGCATCCAAATGGATCAAAGAGAAGAAATTAAAGCATACAGAACACTTCAATAAATTCAGATGTGTACAGTTACCTTGAAATGTAAAAATCCACTATTAGGAAGTCATGGTTTCTTAAGAAAGTTGATTCAGCTTCCTTTGAATGTCAGCTAGGCTTGGCTAACTTATAAATGCTTTGGTTTACTAGGGAACCAGCAACAAGCAGTGCAAAGAAAAACATGAGGTTAAGGAATCCGCAGGTAAAGGAGTCTCCCTGATGCTTTTGCTTCCATTGAGGCCAGTCCAGAATTTGAGGGTCTCAGCAGCCCGCTAGGAATAAGAGAATGAGAGGCGGGGTCAGAGGAGCCCCAAAGTGCTGGGGGTGAGTAAGTACAGAATACATTAGCACTCATCTGTTGCCTGGACTCCATATTTGGAATTTGTTGAGGAGGCGCAGTTACAGGACCAGGTTTCTGTAGCAGTTATTTCTTGCTTTGTTGTCTGATCTGCATGGGTTTTTAGAGCAGCAATCCTTGCCGTGGTTCACCAGGGTCTCTCCTTCATAGGTTGGCTGCTCACCAGTCATTCTCCTTCCCAGTTTATTGTTCACACTTGTCCTGGGGTTACCTTTTTTCAAGGCCAGGAATGACTGCCCTGTTCAGTTACAAACTTTTAGTGGCTCCCAGTTCCCTGCAGGCACAGTCTCCAATCTCCCCTCCGCTGTGTCTGAGCTTTGCCTTTGCTACTCTTTTGTTTGTGCTTTTGTATGCACCTCCCAGAATGGAATGACTTCTCTCTTCCCCTTACCAAACTTCTCCCCGTCTGGCAAGCTTCTGCTCATAATTGTGACCCACTTCAAAGATGACCTTTGTGAACCATGTTGGAGAAACTGCTGGCAGAAATAGAGCAAGTGGATCATGCAAGTCGTTCTTGATACCTGCTCCTTGCTTACAGTTTATATCCAGATTATCAGGACTTCCTGAATGTCTCTGAAATCTTTCCACTTTCCTCTGTGTTCTTTACCAACACTGCCCTTGTCCAAGCCAGCACCATCTCCCAAGGGACTGTCACTGGGGTAGCACCATCTCCCAAGGGGACTGTCACTGGGGTCTGCCAGCTGGTCTTCTGACATCTGCTTGCTTTTCGTTTTTAGTGGATTGATTTCTTTCTTTTTTTTTTTTTTTTAAAGATTTTATTTATTTTTTTTTGAGAGAAAGAGAATGAGAGAGAGAGCACGAGAGGGAAGAGGGTCAGAGGGAGAAGCAGACTCCCTGCCGAGCAGGGAGCCCGACGTGGGACTCGATCCCGGGACTCCAGGATCATGACCTGAGCCGAAGGCAGTCGCTCAACCAACTGAGCCACCCAGGCGCCCCGATTGATTTCTTTCATATATTTTTCTCATGTGTTTATTTTTATTTACTTTTCTCATGTTTTTAACATATTTTCATACATTTTATGGCATGGGAATTATATTTATAAAAATATGTATTAAAGTGTGTGTGTATATATATATTTAAGCTTTTATTTATTTATATGAGAGAGGGAGAGAGAGGGAGAGAGTGTGTACTAGAGAGAGCACTAGCAGGGGAGAGGGGGTGGGAGAGGGACAAGCGGACTCCCAGCTGAAGACCCTGGGACCAGGACCTGAGCTGAAGTCAGAGGCTTAACCAACTGAGCCACCCAGGTGCCCCAAGATGTATATATTTCTAAATCTTTATTGATCTGTAATTCACATACCATAAAATTCAAAATGTACAATTGATTTTAGTATATATAGAGAGTTGTGCCACCATTACCACAATCCAACTTTGGAACATTTTTATCAATCGAGAAAGAAACCCTGTTTTCTTTAGTCATGACTCTGCATTTTCACACTCCCCTCCCCACAAAATTGGGCCTGTGTATCTGTCTCAGTAGCTTTGTCTGTGTTGGACATTGCATATGAAGAAATCACAGACATGGTCTTCCGTGGCTTTTTTCACTCAGCATTATGTTTGCAAGGTCCATCCTTGCTGTAGCATGTGTCAGTAATCCATTCCTTTTTATTGTTGGATAACAGTCCCATGTTTGGATAGATCAGGACACGTTTTGTCTATTCATCATTCATACACATTTGGGTTGTTTCCACTTTTTGGATATTGTGAACAATGTTGCTTAGAGCATTCATGGGAATTTTTGTGGACGTTTCTTTTCACTTCCATTTAGTGGAATTGTCGGGTCATATGGTAATTCTATGATTAACATTTTGAGGAGCTACCAAACTTTTCCAGAGTGGCTGCAGCATTTTACATTCCCTCCAAGCGAGGTATGAGAGCTCCAGTTTCTGTACATCCCGACCGATACTTGTTATTGTTTGTGTTTTTGATTCTAGCCATCCTGGTGCCTATGAAGTGGTATCTCCTTGTGGCTTTGTTTTAGAGTTTCCTAATGGTTAATGATGTAGCGTATCTTTTCATGTGTTTATTGGCCATGTGTGTATCTTCTTTAGAGAAATGTCTTCTCAAAGCCTTTGCCCATTTTTTAACTGGGTTTGTCTTTTTACTGTTGAATTGTAAGAGATTTTTAATATATTCTGGATACAAGTCCCTTATCAGATACATGATTTGCGAAACAATTTCCCACAATTTTGTGGGTTATGTTTTCAGGTTTTTAATGGTGTATTTTGAAGAACCTGGGTCTGTATGTGGTTTATTGGAGATACTCTGTTACTGGTTTTTAGTACTTTGTGTATTACATGTTATTTTTTAGTAAGAATAATTAAATTATTCAAGTTTACAGAATTTCTAAAGTAAAAATATTATATATGCACATGGTAAGATTAAACAAAAAAAAGCACTGTGGAAGGGTGCCACCCTTTCATTTTCAGGCCCTGCCATCAAAGGTCAACACTTTAAACATCTCTCGAGTTCTTGCTGTGAATGATAATTTTACTCACTGTTCTTATTTTTTATTCCACTATATGGATATACCATGTTTTGTTTCTACTTTTTGGATAGTATGAATAATGCTGCTTAACACTGTGTACAATTATTTGTCTGAACATATGTGTTCATTTCTCTTGGGTAGATACATAGGGGTAGAATCAGTGGGGTGATTTTATGTTTAGTTTTTGGAAGAACCACCAAACTGGTTTCCACAGCAGCTGCACCATTTTAACATCTTCAGCAGTGCCCAAGAGTTCCTGTTTCCCCCCTGCTCGCCAACGCTTGTTTCCATTTGCTGTTCATTATAGCTGTCCTCCTGGCTGTGAGGTGATGCCTCGTGGTCGTGTTGATTGGCGTTGCCCTGATAACAAATGATGTTGAGCATCATTTCATGTGCTTATTGGCAATTTGTGTATCTCCTTTGGAGAAATACCTGTTTAAACCTTTTGCCCATTTTTCATTCTGGTCGTTTGTTTTTTTGTTGTGGGTAGTAAAAATTCTTTTATAATCTGGATATTAATCCTGTGGCAGATGTATGATTTGCAAATATTTTCTATTCTGTGAGGTTTTTTTTTTTACTTGATAGTTTTGATGAATTGTGGTTTGTTTTTTCTTTTGTTGTTTGTGCTTTTGTTGTCATATTTAAGACACTGTTGCCTAATCCAAGGTCGTGAAGATTTGTACCTATTTCCTTCTGAGAGAGTTATAGTTTTAGGTCTCATAGTGTGTCTAAGATCCATTTTGAGATAATTTTTATACATGGTGTGAGGAGAGGGTCCAATTTCATTCTCTGATGGTTAATCTCTAGTTGTCCCATCACTATTTGTTGAAAAGACTATTCTTTTAGCACTGAATGGTCTCAGTATCTTTTTTGAAAACCAGTTGACCATAAGTGTAGGTGATTATTTCTGGACTCTCAGTTCCGTTGATCTGTATGTCTATCTTTATGCCAGTACCACACTGTTTGTTTTTATTGTAGCTTTATAGTAAGTTTTGAAATCAGGAAGTGTCTTGATTAAGTCCTTAAACTAAGACTTCCAACTTTCTTTTTCAAGATTGTTTTGACTACTTGGTGTTCCTTACAGCTCCATTTGATTAGTTTTGTATATTTTTTCAGAATTATTGATAAATATAAAAATTCAGAGATGTAGGGAAGGAAGTGTAGGTCACATACATAATTGGAAAGGAAAATGTAGTAGTTGTCAAGTTTTTAAAATTCTGAAGGTTTTAATATTTATATCTGTCCCTAATTCTGTGTGTAATTTTGTATTCTTTTACTTACAAGGGCTCCCTAGATTTTGTAAGCTTCAGGCCTGCAAACCCTGGATTCCACCTTGTGACAGTTTCAAGATGTTTCTTTACATTTTCCAAATGTCTTGTAAGACATTTTTCATCCCACTGATGTCTGCTCTTGTGAACAAATAGGTTATTAGTGTTTTGGCGGGGTGGTTAATAGAGACAGTATATTTTTTAGGAGTATCTGTTAAAATTAAGAATGCACATTCTGGGGGTTCCTGTTCAATAGGATAAAAACAGTGCCTTCCTCTTGGGTTGCTGTGAGGGTCACGCGGCTTAATGAACACAAAGCCCTGGGAACCGAGTCCAGCACATACTACAGCACTTAATTAGTGACAGCACTGCCCTTCCGGGTTTAATGTAGATCCTGCCCTAGATACCAGTTTTTTTTTTCTTTTTAATACTTATTTACTTATTTTTTTTAAAGATTTTATTTATTTATTTATTTGAGATAGCGCAAGAGTAAGAGAGAGAGCACAAGCTAGGGGAGCAGCAGAGGCAGAGGGAGAAGCAGGATCTCCACTGAGCAGGGACCTCCATGCGGGGCTCCATCCCAGGACCCTGGGATCAAGACCACAGCCGAAGGCAGACGCTTAACCGACTGAGCCACCCAGGCGCCCCTAGATTCCAGTTCTTCATGATTTTCTCCATGCTGAGATCATTTAGAATTCTTGAAAATTTATTCTGTGAGCTGAAGTTTATCTTTGTACTTTCTTTGAAAAATAGGTTTGCGGTTTCTTGCATCGAGACAGCATGTGTACATTTTGTTGTCTTCAGTTTAACTCATATACAATAAGGATTCTACCCACTCCCACCCCCAAGGAGGTGGAAGGCATTTCCCTACACTGGGAAAAGTTGTGCTTACTCAGGGGACAAGCAAGGTCAAGTGCAGGTCATATTGGGCTTTGAATATCACGCTAAGGTCTTTGAATGCAAATGTTTTGGAGACAAAGGATTTTAAGGAGGGGTGGATTCTGTGCATAATTGTTTTTGGAAAATTGATCATCAGACTGAAGCACTTGGAATGGGATGGTGGGTTCCTGATAGAATTAGAGAAGTTAGGAAGGGAAAGCTGGGCTTCATGGGAGAAGGAATGAACTTTGCTGTTATAGATCGAGGTTGAATTACTTGTTGGACACTGTCTAAATGGAAGTGCCTTCAAGTTAAGTATGCGGAACAGAGTCAGCAGAGAAATTTGGGATGGAAATACCGAGAACTATGTAGTATGACAAGAAGAGTAAATGTGATGTTAACTCCTGGTACATTAGCAAAGAAGCTGGTCCCACAAGGCTTGCCTGTGACAAGGATTTGCTAGCTATTACTTCTGTATGTACTTGAAGATGATGAAACCACATTTTTTTCACTAATGACTACATTTAGTAAAATGTGCCAGTTTACCTTGGTGGTGCTTAAGAAGAGATAAAGCGAAAGGGACAGGATGTTGACTAAGTTCTAGTAAGCAGAAGAAAAGAGGTGCATATTAAGTACTAGACTGATCTTACATATTACATACACCACATTGTTTAAAAATATGCTTATCTTGAACAGGAGGGTAAACATGAAAAAAGGTCAAAGCTCTTGGCGTGAACCTCAAGGAAGGGGCAGATTTCCTAAGTCCCAAGTTAACTAGCTGTATGTGCGGGAGTTGTACCCTGAATACTCACTAACTCAGACGCTTGTGCTGTTTTCTTTTCTTTTTTTTTTTTTCTACTAGGAATTGTGGTGCTTGGAATAAACAGAGCTTACGCCAAAAATTCATTCAGTAAAAATCTGATAAAAATGGTGAGTATAAAGATTCAGCTGTTTGTTTCTAATATAAGATATAATGTTGACATCAGTCTGAAAGTGATTTTTCCTCGTTTTTGTTTTTTTTTTCCTGCTTGCCCTCCCTGTATCTGTTTAGCTCTCAAAAGCTGTGGATGCTTTAAAATCTGATAAGAAAGTACGGACCATAATAGTCAGGAGTGAAGTCCCAGGGATATTCTGTGCTGGTATGTAAATAAATTTTATTATGACATTGAACTGTAGTCTAAGTTTTCCTCAGTGATAGCCTATTTTCCACTATAAAGTGTTCTGTGATTTGAATTCTATTACCAACATTTTCTTTGTCTGTTTTTTACTGTTTTACAAGAGAAAAAATGCTTTGTATTAAGGAACTTTCTGTTGATTGTTTTGGAAGTTGGAAAAATAATTTGAGCCACTAAAATATTTGTAATGCATGTATGATATTTATGAAAGATTAGCTGGGAAGGAAAAGTTGAGACTCCTACCTGTAACAATGTGCTCTGTATTTATTTGTTGATCAAAAAATACTTTCAATTGACTAGCAGTAGCTACCCCAGTAAAAAGTGTTAAGTGTAGACATTTGCTTTGGAGATTGTAGTAGCACCTACTTAAGTATATGTCCATGGATTGTATTTTTAAATTGGGATCTACAGCAGTGAAAATTAGGATTTTTCCCCCTGATTATACTGTTTTACCAAAAGCTAAAGATTAAGTTATCTTGCATTTTCCATTTGTAACTGTTTCGATACCATGAGATTGAATAAATCTGTTTCAACTAGTAAAATAGTAAAACAAGGAAAAAATGTAGATGAGGAAGGTATATGCTGATAACATAGCAGTATCATTGTCATTTAGAAATGAAAGTAGAAGTTGGCTGAAGCATGAACAAGTTTTTTTCAGTAAAAATATAAATGAGATAATCCCCTTCAGGCAATTAGACATTTGAGGGAACAACATATAGTATTTTATTCATTAAACAAGTATCTGTTAAACCTTTAGATCAAACCCCGAACAATGCCGAGAATGACAGAAAGTGTGTAGAGTGTCTTTGTTGTGGGCGATAGGCTTCAGTTTCGTTCTCAAGAGTCCTCAGTCAGTCAGGGATCAGCCTCTGTGGCTTCCACCATAAAATACTGCAGAATTTTGTGGTATTTAGGAAACACTCAGTGTAAATGAGTTATATTTTGACTTTCAGTGTACTGTAGCATGCCTGAAAAGATTAATTTTAACTTCAGTTGGGTAATCGGAGAGAGTGGGATTATCATCCTCAGATGCTGGGGAAAGGCCTTTTGCAGTAGAGCTTCTGCTTCTACCTGAGTCACAGGCAGGGAAGGCTGCCAGCCTGGTAAGGCTGTCGGAGGCCTGGAGTGCTGGTGGAGTGTCAGTCAGCGATGACCGTTAACAACTTTTATACGGGCTTTACGTACATTTTCATTTTTTCTTAAGCAGTATGGAGGACTTACATGGAGAGAATTAGGGTTCTTGTTATTTGTGACTTTAGGACCAGGTGACTACGTCTCCAAGTGACTGAATCCAGCATGTGACCGATGGCCTCGGAGGGCTACTCAGGGACTTGTTGGGAAGAAAGACGTAGAGCAGTTTGGGGGCCTTTAAGGAAGGCCCAGGGACCTGGATCTTTGAGGAATGGCAGTGATAACGTGCTTCAGAATTCAGTGTTACCGCGGCTACCGGCATGGCTGTCTTCTGTTGGTTGACTGTGACACTGTAGTTACTGGTAGAGGTTTTATTTTACCTGCTCCTTTGCTGCCCGTTTGTTTTGCATCTCCACCTTATCAGTACCCTGAAAAAGGCTTTAATGCTTTAGAACAGTTTACAACTCTTTTATTATAGGTTGCCTTTTTGGGGACATATTAAGTAATATACCAAATGTTTTTTACCAGATGAACATGTTGGCCTCGAATACTGTTTTTTCGAGGGTTCATCAAATTTATTTCCTTTGTTGTATGTGCTTTGATAATCTTCTGCTATATGTTTTAACTCATGAGATTTGTTACTGTATTTTGTTAAAAAAAATCAATGTTTGAATTATAGAAAAATTGGGGCGAATCATTTATGTTAGTAACTCAGTGTATATAATGGAACCATTCTTTCAAATTTCTCTGAGAGGTTTTTTTTTTTTTCTTATATATATTTGAAAGAGGTAGTTTGGTGGGTCTGTCATTATTAGTATGTACACATTAATTATAAGTCGAGTTAATAAAATCTCTTTGCAGAGTTAAAATGAACACTCATTTATACCAGTATAGAGATCTGAATTTAGTCAGGCCGCATTTGTTATTTTTGAAGAACACAGACTTTTTCACATAATTAGAGCTTTAATTTCTATTAAAGTAGTAATGTTCTGAAGTAGTAATATTCAAAAACTGTCCTCACTTACTGGTTGGTTTCTTAGTTCCCCCAACCCCCTCAAGTTACTCCTTTTCCCTCGTCCCTTTCTGCCCCACAAAGATTCCTCTTCTCCATCCATCTGTATTCCAGCGGCACCTGGTTTGTTTCCTGAAACTTAAAGCTTATAAAGTGGTCTTGCCTCAGATTTCTTGAGGATGGGAACTTCTTTTTTTCTTCTTTAAAAGTCATCTTTTGTATTCTGGGAACACAGCCCAAATCGGGACTCAGCATTGCAGTTGCTGAAATTAATCAGCCTTTAAACTGCTGTGATTCAGGGCGCCTGGGTGGCTCAGTTGGTTGAGCGACTGCCTTGGGCTCAGGTCATGATCCCGGGGTCCTGGGGTCGAGTCCCGCATCGGGCTCCCTGCTCGGCGGGGAGCCTGCTTCTCCCTCGGGCCCTTCCCCCCTCATGTGCTCTCTCTTTCTCACTCTCGCTCTCTCAAATAAATAAAATCTTTAAAAAAAAATAATAAACTGCTGTGATTCAGGGACTGTTGGGATGTGTTCTGCAGCTTCTCTCGGTTGTTTCAGACCGCCTTCCTGTTCACTGGTAGTGTCCCTGGCTCCTGACTTTGGTTCATTCTTTTTACGTCCTTTTTTCTAATACTCCAGAAAGCAGATGATGGAGCACTATTAAAGTGATCCCTAGTGTGTTGAAGGTTGGACTGGGTGATTTCTGACTTCCCCTTTTAAGTATACTATTAAAATCGACAACCACATTTCACTTAACATTTAAATTTTTAAAATCAAATTTTATTTTTTAGAAAATCAGTGCTAGATCAAAATGTATACAAAATGTATAACATGTATACAAAGAGAGAAGTTCCTGCTTCTACCCTTCTGCTCATTCTTCTAATAAAAGTAGACATTTTTATTAGGTTCTTTTTTATCCTTCCAGTATGTCATTATACAGATGCGTACAGATAGGCACACTGATACACGGAGGTACTCGGACGTGAGGGGACTGAGTGATGGGATGGAGAGGGCAGCGTGTGCTAGTGCGGTCGTGAGGGAAGCAGGCGCTGAGAGAGAGGGCCGTGTGTAGTGTTAGGGCCTGGGCGAGGGCTCTGTGCTCCCCAGTAAGACCAGGGGTTCCGAGTATTACTCTCTTGTCCCGGTCTCCACACTTTCTGTGAGATAATTATCTTAACAGTAATAAATTATAGTAACCAATTATCTACAAAGTAAATAATTTTGGAAAAAAATCACCAGGTACCTAAAATTGACCGAGTTTCTGAATTACTGTTACAGCATGTGAGAGGAAAAACTTTAAAAAGACGTTATAGAACCATTCATATGCTTTCATTTTACAGAATCCCTGTGAGGTTAAGGGCCTGGTTAAAGGGGGTCACTTAGCTGGAACTACTTCTCATGACTCCTAGAGCAGAATGTTTTGTTTTGTTTCTTAACTGTACCATGATTTCTAATCTTTTGGAGTATGAGGTTTCCTTTTTAAATTCTAAAAATTTCATGTACTTACACATCATAGTTGATTGAGAAGATATGTAATGTCAAAATGCCACTCTGGGTATAGCATTGTATTTAAGTGAATTTTCTGTTAATTAACAATGGTATCTAGCTACAGAAAAAAAAACAAACCATAATTATCATGGGTGTACGTAGTGTTTCCTGTACATAGATGTTTTCAGATACCATGCCATACCCTAGGCATGACTCCAGGTTGGGAATCACTAAAGTGTACTCTTTCTTGTAGGTTAGTCACTGCTTCTGGGTTCATGGCCTGCCTGTGTTTCTCTTGGAATACTAAGACATGCCGTTTTCAGAGTCAAAGCTCATTGTGACGCGCTGGCCAAAATGTGTGCTGTCTTCCCTGCATAGTCTAGATGTTATTTATTCATTTAAAACTTCTATCTTGTTGCTTACGCACATATAGACGCACTCACATCCAAGCACAAAGGAAAGCTGAAATAATTCTACTTCACAATTTTAATATAGTGTCTGTAATAAAATTACGAAAAAGTTCTTTTGTCTGGGTTACTGAAGTCCATGTAAATGTGTAACCCTATTTGTTTACTTTTGTTCTTCTAGTGTTCCAATACTAAGTAGCAAAGGGCATAATGTATTGTTTTCACCATCAAATTTTTGGAAATGAAAGTTTATGAGAAATTACTGAGAATAAGGATTTTTTTCCTTTGAAATTACTAAAATAGATTATAAACAATTCTTGGTAATTGATTCTTGTAGGTAGAACTCTAAATTGAGTATTTCACCGAATTATACATAATAGTGTGGGGTTTTTTTTTTGAAAGTAAATGTAGTTTTGCTTCTGCTTTTGAATTCTAGTAAATTACGATTTCACTATAAACTTCTCACTAACATTTTCAGCATGTTTTATTGAATGTTGTGTGTAGTGTTCAAATGGAGACAGATGTCATGACACAGATACCTGGGGCTACTGACTGATGACGTTTTCTCTTCAGTCTTATTTCAGAATCTCAGGTTACGTTGTATATATGTATTTGAATGTTAATCCCTGAGGAAGTTTGATAAGTAAAGTGAAAGGGTAGATACCCACCAATTTGTAATAATTTAGCATAGGGTTCTTTTATTGTATATCATTTTTTTAAATTAAGATAATCTATTTTATTGAAGTATGAATTACTTGCAATAAAATGTACCAATTCTGGGGGCACCCAACTGGCTCAGAGTGAGGAGCTTGCGATTCTTGATCTCAGGGTTGTGAATTCGAACCCCATGTTAGATGTAGAGATTACTTAGTAAAATAACACCTTAAAAAACGTACCAGTTCTAAGTATGCAATTGCTGAGTGTTGACATTTAGATCATGATCGCAGCAGTGATCTCTAGCGCGTGTTCATCACTTCAGAAGCTTGCTTGTGCTCATTTGTAGTCAGTCCCTTCCCCTGCTCCTCCCCTTAAACAGCTATTTCCTTGTTCTCACTATAGCTTTTCCTCTTCTAAAATGTCTTCTGGGACGCCTGCCTGGCTCAGTTGGAAGAGCATATGACTCTTGAGCTCGCAGTCGTGAGTTCGAGCCCCATGTTGGTGTAGATATTACTTAAATAAAACTTAAAAAAAAAAGGTGTCTTCTAAATGGAATCCTACTATAGGTGGTCTGTTGTATTTGGCTTCCTTCACTTAGCATAATACTCTGGGCTTCACCGTGTTACGTGGTTCAGTAGTGTTTGATTGCTGAGTATTCGTTCTACCTGCTGAGTGGCTTTGCATTTGTCTAATGCCTAGTGGTTTTGAGCATCTTTCCTGGTGCTTTTTAGTCACTTTTTTTTTTTTTTTTGTGGTGAAGTGTTTATTCAGGTCTTTTCACCATATTTTTATTAGATGTCTTCTTACTGAGTTGTAGACTTCTTTACATATTCCTGGTACAAGGTCTTTCATCTGATAAGTGTTTTATAAGTATTTTATCCTATTCTATGACTAGTCTTTTTCTTAACAGTTTGTTTTGACGAACAAAAGTTTTTATTTGAAGTTTTATTTATCCATTTGTATTCTTTTGTGGGGTTTGTACTTACTTTGTGAATTAAGAACTGTTATCTTAGTCCAGAGCATAGACTTTCTCAAACTATGTTGTCTTCTAGAAATTTTTTAGTTGTTATGTTTTACGTTTAGACCTTTGATGCATTCTGACTTAATTTTTGTATATGTTGCAAGATGTGGATTTAGGTATTGTGGTATAATAAAATATGTATTTGGTCTTTGCCCCAGATTCCTGGCACAGAACTCCTAAAACCCAGGGAATTTCCTGAGTGATAAGAGTGCCTTTTTGTATACTAAAGAGTTGACTCAAGGCTGGGGTTCCAGGGGTCCTTACTTAGATAGCTTTAGGGTGGGGACTGGCCGCCAGAAGAATCAGTCATGGGATTAAAGGGTTAGAACTTTCAGTCCCACTCCCCCAGTCTCTGAGGAGGGGAGAAGAGCTGGAGATTGAGTTCAGTCACCAAAGGATTTGGTGCCTATGTAATGAAAACTCTATAAAAACCCATAAACAATGGGGATTTTCTAGGTTGGTGAACACATCGATATTTTGGGAAGGTGCTGTGCCCAGAGAAGGCATGGAAGCTCCATGCCCCCCCTCTGTCTTACCTTGCTCTATGTATCTCTTCAGCTTGGCTGTTCCTGCCTGAGTCTTATCCTTGTAATAAACTGGTAAATGTAAATACAGTGTTTTCCCAGGTTCTGTGAGTCATTCTAATGAATTATTGAAGCTGATGAGGAGTTTGTGGAAACCCTTGAATTTGTAGCTGGTCAGTTAGAAATTTAGGTGCCTCCTGGGACTAGTGACTGGCATCTGAAGTGAAAGCAGGCTCATGGGCCTGAGCCTTTAATCTGTAGGGTCTGGTCTAACTTTGGGAGTTAGCATCAGGATTGGAATTAATTGTTGGATGCCCTTTTGGCGTGGAATTGGAGAACTGGTGTGGAACCCTGTGTCCCTCCCCCTGCCCCCAATTGGTATCAGGAGGAGGATTTGCCACATTGACTCACAGACTCAGGAAAGTGCTTTACTTACTATTAGTGGTTTATTATAAAGGATAGAATCCAGGAACAGCCAAATGGTAGAGTGCATAGGGCAAGAGTAGGGTGGAGGGTGAACACATGTGTTCAACAACCTGAAAGCTCCCTTGAACCTCATTGTTTATGGGTTTTTATGAAGGTTCTGTTACAGAGCCATGATTGATTAAAACATTGGCCTTTGGTGATTGAACTCAATCTCTGGCCCCATCCTGCTCCCAGAGGTTGAGCGGTGGGGCTGAAAATTCCAGCCCTCTATCCGTGGCTTGGTCTTTCTGGTGAGGAGCCTCTGTTCTGAAACTGTTCAGAGGCCCTCCAACAGTCACCTCATTAGCATAAACTTAGGGATGGTTGGGGGGGGCTCGTTATGAATAAAAATAGAAAGCACTTCTATCACTCAGGATAGTTCAAGGATTTTTAAAGCTCTGTGCCAGGATCCTGTGAAAAGGACAAATATATTTTGTATTATACCATAGGTTTTTAAAAAAAATTTTTGCATATGCGTATCTAAGTTTTCTAGCTCCATCTATTGAAAAGATTACCTTTTCCTCCATTGAATTATCTTAAGACTGTCTAAAAAATCAGTTGACCGTATATATGTGAGTTATACCCAGGCTGTCTATGCTGTTCAGTCTCAATTACTGTGTACACATCTTGGACATATTTAGTTAAATTTATTCCTAAGTATTTCAAAATTTTTTGATGCTACTATAAGTGGCATTTTCTAATTTAGACTTTGATTTTCTGTTGCTAGCATGTGGAAATACAATTGATTTTCACATATTGTCTGAATATATATGTGTGTATATATATATCCTACATATATACATATATCCTACAACCTTATTAAACTCACTTTTTAGTTCTGGGAATCTTTTTTTTTTTTTTTTTGTAGATTCCTTGGGATTTTTCTTTGTAGGTAGTCATCTGTAGCCAGTTTTACTTCTTCCTTTTTAGTATGTTGGCCTTTTATTGTTTCTTACTGTATCAGTTGGGATCTTCATTATAGTGTTGAACAAAGCTGATGAGAGTGTCCATCCCACAGCCTTCTCTCAGCCGAAGAGGGAAGGCATTCAGCCTTTCACCAATAAGTATACTGTTCGCTGTGGTTTTCTCAGAAATGTGCTTTTATTAGGTTGAAAAAGGTTCTATTCCTAGTTTGCTGAGGATTTTTTTTATCACGAATAGGATGTTACATTTTGTCAAATTTCTTTCTTTTGTGTCTGTTAAGATGATCATATCTTTTTTTCCCCCCAGTCTCTTAAAAATGGTAATTATCAGTTGATTTTCAGCTGTTAAGTAACCTTGTATTCCTGTAATGTAATTCCTGTATTCCTTCTTGGTCGTGATGTGTTACTCTTTTTACATATTGCTAGATTTGATATGTTAACATTTGGTGGAGGGATTTTGCAGCTCTGTTCATGAGGGAAATTGAGGTGTAGTTATCTTGTAACGTCTGTGTCTGGTGTTGGTCTCATGAAATGAATTGGAAAGTGTTCCAATTTTGTTTCTTCTGTTTTGCTGAAGAAGTTATAAAGAATTGGTGTTATTTCTTCTGTAGTTGTTGGGTAAAATTCACCAACAAAGCCATCTGGGTCCAGTTTTCTCTGGGGGAAGATTTTTTAACTGTGAATTTAATCTCTTTAGTAGATATAGGGCTATTCAAGTTATCTGTTTCTTAAGTTTGGGTAATTTGGGTCTTTTAAGGAAACTGTTTTATCTAAGTTTTCAAATATATTGGCATAAAGTTCATAATATTCCCTTATCTTTTTAATATCGACTGAATTTCTAGAGATAGCTTTCATTTTTAGTATTGATAATTTGTGTCTTTTTCTTAAATTCTGGTAAAACATTTATTACTTTTCTTGATCTTTTCAAAGAACTAGCTTTTGGTTTCATTGGTTCATTTTTTCTTTCCTCTGTTTGCTTTAGTATTTATTCGTTATTTTCTAGATTCTTAGGGTGGAAGCTTAGATCATTGGTTTTAAACCTTTTTTCGTTCCTAATAGAAGCTTTTAATATTATAATTAATTTTAATTTTTTCATTTGCACATGCCAGAGATACCATTAAAAAGAACGCAGAGTACTCCTGGCCTTTCTGAGGAAGTAATAATTACTGGCTGTTGCTAATTCATTTCTAACCCTATTTCCATTGAAAAAAATTCCTTAAGTAAGGGGCGCCTGGGTGGCTTGGTCGGTTGAACCTCCGACTCTTGATTTTGGCTCGGGTAGTGTTCTCAGGGTCCTGGGATTGAGCCCTCTGTTGGGCTCTGCACTCAGTGGGGAGTCTGCTGGAGAGCTCTCTCTCTCCCTCTCCCCCTCCCCCTGCTCTCTGTTTCTCTCTGAAATAAATACATCTTAAAAAAAATATTTCCTAAGTAATATTTTATGCTCTATAGATATTATTTTCTTTTTAAGAAATAGGAAGTATATATCAGTATAATCTGCAGATTTATCCCTCTGTCACCCTTGCCCCACTATAACATGTTCCCCTGCAAAGCAGCCCAGTTGATCAGCATGAAGGATCACTCCCCTAGTTGGGCTAATCCTCACAAATAAAGTGTGTGGTGGATGAATACTGGCCCCACCAAACTTGTTCATATCCTAATCCCCAGAACCTATAACTGTGACTTTCTATGGCACAAGGGACGTCATACTTATTAATGAGTTAAAGATCTCGAGCTGGGGAGATTATCCTGGATTATTTGGTGGGCCCAGCGTAAAGACAAGGGTGTCTATAAAAGGAAGGCAGGAGGACTGGAATCTCGGAGGCGGGAGGAAGATGGGAAGGACCTAGTGGTGTAGGGAAGTGGCCACGAGCCAGGGCCTGTGGCATCTGACCATCTCAGGGCCTCCAGTTTATACTTCTGACCTAGGACTGGAGGCTGGTCCCACTAAGCTGGCACTGATTTATAGGAGACTGATACCAAGTGTGTAAGGTCTTGCCACTCTGGACACCTCTCCCCTCCTGCCCTGTCTCCCACCTTCCTCCCCTCGCTGGTCTCTGACAGACAGAGCTCATTCTCCTCTCACACTCACTGCTCCCTTAGCTTGGGAAGACCTCTGCACAAATGTCATCTCCTTAGAGAACTGTTCCCTTGTCATTTTAGCCACCCTCCCCGACAGTTTCCTATTTTAGCTGCTTCTTGGCACTTTTCAGTTCCGGAATTTATTTTTTTACTTGTGATTTTGTGATCAGTCTGCTTCTGCTTCTCCTGCAGATCCACTGATTCCCTGGAATTAGGGCAGGGGCCCATTATCAGAACAGTGCCTGGACCGTCAAAGGTACTGAACAAACAGTTCATGGGAGGAAGAATTGAAAGGTTTTGGTTGTTGAGGAAGTAACATTGGCAGCGTATTGTGGTTTTGTGAAGTCAGCTTATACTTTGATACATTGCACGTGTAGGTGGCTTGTGGGTGAAGAAGAGTGACTTGTTCAAGTTCTGTCTCCTCATCCTCCCTTATTAAATGGACCCTTCTAAACTGCAGGCATGTCTCAGAGGAGCAGAGCTATATCTTTTGGGGAGATGAGAGAATGGGCCTCTCCAGAGGTGGGCAGCTCAGCCGGAGGTGGCTGGCCTGGGCTCCTATCTCTCAAGGCCCCTCGCCAGGCCTCCCAGTGAGGTCATGTTGCCTTCAGTGGGGAAGAGGGCACTGGAGGCCAGAGGAGCTCCTGCATGTGGAAAGCCCCTGTTACGTTATTGCAGGAGGCCAGGGGGTGTAATTCAGCCTGTGACCCTGGGTGGGGTTCCGTGTAGCTCCAGGGGCTAGAAAGGCAGAGCTTAAAAATTTAGGAACAAATCGAAGGTTTATCAGTCGGCTCCTGGCAGTTGAGATTTAGCAGCACAGCTTGCTTTCTGAGGGGTTCCCTTGGGAACCAGAGTTAGTCTAGACTAAGGTTCAGCAAACGTTTTCAGTAAAGGGCCAGATACTTTAGGCTTTCTCGGCCTCTTACAGTCTTTGTCATCTATCTGTCATCTGTCTATCTATCTATCTACCTATCTTTCTATCTCACTTATTTTTATAAGGCTTTATAAAACAAGAATGACCAATTTTAGCTGGGTGCAGACTGGCCTGCAGGCTGTAATAGGCTCACCCTGGTCCAGACTTGATTTCTTTTTCCCCTTTGCTGGTCCACATGTGTTCCTGGGACCTAGCCCCTCGACCTGCAGCTGGAGAAGCCAGACTGAGTTCTGCTGAGCTCCACAGAAAGATGCTAGATGCTGGTCCATGGAGACTGCGCCTCTAAGCATATAGGGAAAGTGCCCTTTTTTCTTGTGAGATTGATGAACGATCCTGCAGAAAGCTCTACAACTCACAGTTGTACAAGTGTGTAGTGGCTTTGGGGCCCCTGTCAATTAGGATCTTGAGGTTTATGTTCCTGGAAACCCCCTCATTAGAATTTCCATTTGAATAACTTAGGACTTTCAGGTCAAAATAAAGTTTGAGAGATGGAGGTAGTATTTTCACATTCTCTAAAATAAAAGTAAAGGCCACATGATTAATAAATTAAATACCAATATGATGTATTCATTAAAACATTTCTGAAAATACCACACACTTTCCGTTGTTTTCTCTTTTCTCACTATAAACTTTTGGTGATTTTCTTCTCTTGAATTGTATGAAATATCTGTGCTTGGTTACTGAGGTAGGAAAGATGTTAGGGTTCAAAGCCGATGGCCAAGAAAGAATTCTTGAGACATCTTTGGTGCAAAAACGTGGTTTTATTAGAGCACAGGGATGGGACCCATGGGCAGAAAGAACGGCAATGGGGTCAGGAGGAGTGGCCCATTACGTACTTTCAAGTTGGGAGGGGGTTAGGATAAGGTAAGTCTCTAAGGAATTTTGGAAGCAAGGTTTCCAGGACCTTGAGGGGGCTAGCTATTGTTGGGAAAAGGTCATTTATTACCATCTAGTAACACCTGAGTCATGCGACCCTTCAGATAGATGTATATCGGTGGGCCGTGTGCTTGGGGCATGATTGCCAACAGGTATCTTGGCGGGGGTGGGGGGGTAGAGATAAAGGAAGTTTCCACAGGAATTTTTACATGTTAAAGTAGCCTTTAGAGGATCCTGGTGGGGTGGGGTTGGGCTAAGATTGCCAGTTGCTCTTAGCAAAGTGTCAGCCTCAATGCACTTGAGTCCCTAGAGGAAGGTCACTCTGCCTGTTTCAAGGACTTGTCAACGGGCTGTAGGTAGTAAGGAAATTTAATAATTTCTCTTCTGCTTTTGTCTCCTACATCAGTTATGTTTGTGACAGACCACCCCTACTTGGTGTTTTTCTTAAAGTGTTGTTTTGCTCCAGCAGGAACATGCTCCTGGAGGATCTCCCTGTCCCTTTCGAGGCTTATTTTTAAAGCTTCTGATATCTTTACTGAGTGCCCAGGGTGTTCTGTACATTTTCTCAGTTCCTGATGATCATAAGGTGAACACCAGAATTGTTCACACCGTAGCTCCCTGTTGATGTTCTTTCTTTGATAACTGCCTGTGAGTGGGCATTTCAGCTTAAAGCTTAAGGGAACCCGCTGCAGATTATGGGAGCTCTTTCTCTGAGTGACTCTTCTGTGGTTTCCTGTTCTGCAAATTCCAGCCACCTAGCCTCCCTGCTTGCTCTCTTTAGGCCCCCCTGCCTTGCACCCCATCCTGGAAAGCACCCTTAGAAAGAAAGCTGGAGCAGTCATCACGCTTCCCACTCAGTCTGTCACTACCCGTTGATCAGCATCTGAAAGAAGTTTCCAGTATTTGAAGGAAAAAGGCTAGTCCAGTACACTTACTCCATCATAGTCATAGCTGGAAGTTTTCAGTTCCCTTTGGTGGGGAATGGTGTTTAAGTACCAAGATCTGGGTGCTAACCCTGCTCATTGTCCCTTGGTGTCTTTGTCTCTAGGCACTTGTAATGGATAGAGCTAAGAGCTATTTAGATAAATGAATTACACTGCATTATATATATATGTATGTGTGCATATACACATATATATGTGTGTGTATATATATATATGTGCACACACACACACTCCTATCAGTATCTGTATTTATATATCGAAAGCCATGAGTTCATGTTGACAGCTCCATTTCCAGTTCCTCACCATAGGATTCAGTCTCCTCTTCCATTCATTTTTTTTTTTTTTTAAGATTTTATTTATTTATTTATTTGTCAGAGAGAGAGAGAGGGAGAGAGAGAGAGAGTGCACAAGCAGGGGGAGCGGCCGAGGGAGAGAGGGAGAAACAGATTCCCTGTTGAGCAGAGCCCAATGAGGGACTTGATCCCAGGACCCCGGGATCATGACCTGAGCTGAAGGCAGACGCTTAACTGACTGAGCCACCCAGGCGTCCCTCCTCTACCATTCTATACTTGTATTATCTGAAATATATTTATTCATTTGCTCAGTTCTATAATATGCAGAAAATAGTTTCAGAATTGCTGAATTGATACCATTGTGATAAACACACTTTCTAACTAGGCTTCAAGATTTACTTAGAGTATTTATGTCTTTACACTGAGGGTTTAGAGTAAAAACACTGTGTTGAAAGTTATTTATGTCATTTCTTGTTCAGTGTAATTATGTTTTATTCATACGAAATGAAGTTAGGTTTCCTCGCTTTTGTTTTTTTTTACTTTGAATATATGAAATAATCAGTATGGTTTCAAAAGTCAAAACTATACACAGAAGTGTCACTACCCACTTCCTCCCTCCAGTCCCTTCCATCTGATTCCCACTCTTGAGGGCATTAATGAATCTCATTAGTTCCTAGTTTATCCATCATGCTTCTTTCTTTTTTTTTTTTTTAAGATTTTATTTATTTATTTGACAGGGAGAGAGAGACACAGCGAGAGAGGGAACACAAGCAGGGGGAGTGGGAGAGGGAGAAGCAGGCTTCCTGCCGGAGCAGGGAGCCCGATGCGGGGCTTGATCCCAGGACCCCGGGATCATGACCTGAGCCGAAGACAGACGTTTAACGACTGAGCCACCCAGGTGCCCCCATCATGTTTCTTTTTTGCAAAATTAAGGATATGCTTGTGTACCTATTTCCATTCTTTCTTATGCAAGTAGCATTTTGTATATATTCTTTGTATTTTTTTCAGTTAATAGTATATCCTAGAAATTAGTTCATAGAAATGTGATGATAGCTGGAATTATATGAGGGGTTAATGAGCCTTTCTGAAGATGGAGATCTTACCACAGTGGGCATGCTGTGATGGAACCGATCCTGATTCTGGAGGGGAGAGAAAAATGGCACCACCTTAGGAGAGAAGACTTCCAGTAAGCCAGAGAGCCTGGGATGCTGGATAGAAGGAAAGTTTTGGGTTTGGGATGGTAAAAGGACACTTTGAGGAAAAATGAAGCTCTGTTTATTAGAGCCTTGAATTCTGATAAAATTCTATGGCAGAGCAGTCCTTTTTATTAAATGGAGAGTTATTATAAATGACCTTGAGGAAAATTTACTGTATAATTAAAAAAAAATTTTAAATATTAGTGTTTTTAGAGCAGTTTTAGGTTCACAGCAAAATTGAGCGGGGCAGTTCAGAGATTTCCCATATACCCTCTGCCTTCATACACACGTAGCCTCCCTCATTAGCAACATCTTCTGCCAGAGTGGTACATGGATTACGTCTCATGAACCTACACTGACATGTCCTACTCATGCAAAGCCTAATTTGCATTATAGTTCACTCTTGGTGTTAGGCGTTCTCTGGATTTGGACAAATGTATAATGACATGTATCTGCCATTACAGTATCATGCAGAATAGTTTTGCTGCCCTAAAAATCCTCTGTGCCTCACCTGTCATCCGTTCCTCACAAACCCCTGGCAACCACTGATCCTTTCCACTGTGTCCCTAGTTTTACCTTTTCCAGAATCAGCAGTTCTACCTGGAATGATACCAGAATCATACACTGTGTAGCCTTTTCAGATTGGCTTCTTTCATTTAATAATATGCATTTAAGATTCCACCATGTCTTTCCATGGCATGATAGCTCATTTATTTTTATTGCTGAATAATATTCCACTTTATAGATGTACCACAGTTCATTCATTCACTTACTGAAAGACATCTTGGTAACTTCCTAGTGTTGGCAATTATGAATAAAGCTGCCATAAATGTCTGTATACAGATTTTTAAGCAGACATAAGTTTTCAACTCCTTTGGGTAAATACCAAGGATTGCTGGATTGCGTGTTAAGAGTATAGTGGTATTTCCTTGTTTTAATTTGCATTTCTGTGACGACATATGTGGAGCATCATGTGTTTATCTCCAATCTGTACATCTTTGATAAAGTGTCTGTTAAGATCTTTGGCCCAGTATTTTTTTTTTTTTTTTTAAGTAGGCTCCATGCCCAACATGGTGCCTAATGTGGGGCTTGAACTCACGACCCCAGCTGAGATCAAGACCTGAGCTGAGATCAGAAGTTGGATGCTTAACCGACTGAGCCACCCAGGCGCCCCATTTGGCCCAGTTTTTAATTGAGTTGCTTGTTTACTTGTTGAGTTTTAAGAGTTCTTTGTATATTTTGGATAACAGTCCTTTATCAGATATGTCTTTTGCAAATATTTTTTCCCATTTATGGCTTGCCTTTTCATTTTCTTGACATTATCTTTTGCAGAACAGAAGTTCTTCATTTTAATGAAGTCCCTCTTATCCATTATGTCTTTCATGGATCATGACTTTGATGTTAGAGATGTACCTTGGATCTGTAGACTAAGTTGGGAAGAACTGACATCTTGACAATATTGAGTCTTCCCATCCGTGAACATGGACTATCTCTCCACCTATGTAGTTCTTCTTTGATTTTGTTCATCAGTTTTGTAGTGTTCCTCTTACGAATCGTACACATATTTTGTTAGATTTATACCTACGTATTTCATTTTTGGGGGTGTGAATGTAAGTGACACTGTGTTTTTATTTTCAAATCCCATTTGTTCCTTGTTGGTATATTGAAAAGCAATTGGCCTTTATATATTAACTTGCATCTTGCAATCTTGGTGTAATTGCTGATTCTAGGAAATTTTTTTTGACTCTTGGATTTTCTACATAGTAGGCAGTCATGTCATCTGCAAAAAAAAAAAAAAAATGACCGTTTTATGTCTTCCTTCCCAGTCTATATTACTTTTTACTTCCTTTTCTTGCCTTATGGCATTCGTAAGGACTTCTAATATGAGATTGGAAAGGTGTGGTGAGAGGGACATCCTTGCCTTTTGCTTGATCATAGTGGGAAAACTTTGAGTTTCTCACCATTATTTATATTAGCTGTGGACATTTTTAGATATTCTTTATCAAGTTGAGAAAGTACTCCTCTATTCCTAGTTTATCAAGAATGCATATCATGAATGGGTATTGAATTTTGTTATATGCTTTTTCTACATCTATTAATATGGTCATGTGATATTTTTTCTTTTTTTAGCTGCTGATGTGGTGGATTACTTTGATTGATGTTTGAATGCTGAACAGCCTTGCATACCGGGGATAAATCCCACTTAGTTATGGTGTATAATTTACTTTTAAAAAAGAAGATGAAGACTCATGTTCTCTTGCAATTACTGTGTGGGTTCATTAAACCTTTTTTATGAATCTCAGATGCATCGTGGGTTCTTTTTCATATCACTGTTTATATTAGTAATTTCATCATCTAGGAATGGATTTATTATTACTTAATCACGTATTCCCAGCTATGCTAAGGAAGACTACAGTACAGAGATGAAGAACGATGGAACTGTCCAGAAAGATGATGTGATGGTCAGATCATTGCTTTTTTATTGCATTGCCTCAAGAATTGCGTCATCTTTTAAAAATTTAAATGAAATCTGGAGGCACCGTCTTTGTAGTCTTTCTTTTAGCTTTTATTGAACACACTTAAGAATCTAGAATTTTTAATTTTCTGCCTCAAATGACCAGGAGTAGAAAGTTGACAGAGGAAGATACTTCATAGTTATCAGATGAATAAAATAATCATCAAGAGAGACGGCCAGGCTCTAATCATGAAGGTGAAGTTGATCGTATAAGGGAAATCGTAGACTGTGAGTTGTCAGGTGACAATATCCCGGATGAGTTTTCTCGAAATCAAGAATTGATGAGTGAGCACTTTATTTCTGTGATTTATATAAAGGAAATGTGGAATTTGCATTCACTTAGTCACTTGGTAGGAAGGACTCTCTTATGCAGTGTTTTGTGACAAGCACTCGGACATTCCATTTTGCTAAAAGGATGTGTGTCAGTATTCTTGTATTTCACATAATGTTTGTGCATGATCATTTACTTGATACAGCTTATATGGGGAAAGTGCTGAAGGTTAGTATGTACATAGAGGTGATAGGAAGGGAAATGAAAACAAATCATTGGCTTTGTTGTTCTAAGGTTCATAGATCTGAAAATGAAAGTATTTTACAATCAGGGTACAAAGAATATGACTGTTTTAACAAAATTGTGAGCTGTCAAAATTTTCAAAAGCACTGCATTTCTACAATGCAAGTTCAAAAAGAACTACAAGTAATGATCATCTATTAGAGATATATTTGAAATCTGGTATGTTTTTATAAAACTATATGTTCCAGGTTCATACGTATCAGTTGATGGACAGTTTTGTTCAAATGATGTATGCCTTTTCATGTGTGTTTGTGTGGGTTTATGTGAGTATATATCCATATATATGTATGTCTTTGTAGTGTGTGTGTATGTCCACATATATGCACATACTAGGAAAACTGAAAAATATGGGTTTCGTATATTTACATTTTGACTAAAATGTCATATTTGCTTTTTCATTTTTCTTTTATTTTTCTGTAAGTTATTTATAAAATGACCCAAATATTAAATAAAATACAGAGGGTTTATCAGCCTCAGCTGATAAAGGGTGTTGATTATTTCTCTTGGTATACTGAGGGTTAAGGTAATGTACCTGAGTGGGTCATTGCCCTCAGCAGTTGACGATTATGCATGCCTTTCAAGAACACATGGAATATTCATGAAAGTTAACCATCTGCTTGGTTGTAAAACCTCTACAGATTTGAAAGGCTGTGTTCTGTGACTGCAAGCAGTTAAGGTAGAAGTCATTTACAAAAAGGTAATTAGAAGCAGTCTTCATACTTTGGGAAATTTAAAATAACTTCGAAATAACTTACAGCTCAACAGAGGAATCTTAATGTAAATTAGAGCAGGTTCAGAATTACATTCTAACAAAATACTTTAAATGTTGTGTAATATAGTTATGATTGTACTTGAGGAAAGAATAAAGTCTTGAAATGAATAAACTGAGAATCCAGCTTAAAAAATGGCACAGATAGCTGCAGGCTAAACCTAAATAGGCCAGAAGGAAGGGAATGAAGGGGAGCATACACTTACGACGCAGAAGACACACAATAAGTAGGGAGGAGAATAAAGCCCAAAGCTGGTTCTCTGAAAAGTCCAGTGGTTGAACTTCTGGCAAGATTAAATCAAGGGTGAAAAAACAAACAATATTCAGATTGAAAAAAGAGGCCATAAGTATCAATTCCATAGACATTAAACTGGTAAGATAATGTTTGCCAATAATTGATGCTAATGAATTTGAAATTTTTAGGTGAAATAGATAAATTATTGCAAAATAAAACTTAACCAACACTGACTTAAGAAATAGAAAATTGACTAATCCCAGAACAGTGAATATACCTGGCCAGATGATTGCAGAAAGGCATTCTGCACAGAAATGTATGGAACAGATCATTCCAATCTCATATACGTTCTTTGAGAAAATAACAAGAGACCCTTACCCAGCTCCTTTTGTGAGGCTAGGCTAACCTGGATACCCACAGCACACTAGAGCAGTGCAGGAAAGGAAAAGAAGCTTAGTCTCCGGGTCTAGGGGGACACCTCTCCAGGACAGTGGGAGCGTCGTCTCCTTCTGGTGCTGCAGATAGAGCTGCCTGGAAATCCTTGTTATCTTGAGCTGATGTTTGGGTTGAATGGGAGGAATAAAAGCCCTTTTGGGGTGGGAACGAGAAAGACCAAGGTGTTTGGATTGACAGCACGTGTATGGACACAGAACAATTCAGAAATGTTGACTTTGATAACTAAACAGTCACGCTCTACAAATTGTGAGGCATTTCATCTTCTGTGGAGCAAAAGGCAATTAAGGCTACCATTTCTTATCCAGTAGTTGGGCAAAACTTAGCAAGTGTGGCAGTGCCAGGCACAGGTGCAGTACACTGCTTCTGGCAACATGTGGAGGTCAGAATACTTTGGAGAACAATTTGGTATTAACCTTTAGAGACTGCTGTCTCCATCCATATGATCCGGCCACTGTACTCCAAGGAAAATGACTTAACACAATGATCTGCTAGACTGAGGTGGGGAGATTTCTAGGCATTCAGGGGGAATAGCTAGTTTTCAAAGCATCTAGTTGGTACACAGCTTACGTACAAAGGTGCTCTTTCATGAGACTTTTCCAACTGGTCTGTGGGTGACAGTTACTCCCGCCATCTTCCCTTTCATGGCTGTCCTTGCATTTCACGAGTCAGTCTTGATCTTCCTTGCTTCCAAAAGCTGCTGAATTGCCAAAAAGGTCTTTGTTTTTTTTTTTTTTTTTTTTTTTTTTTAATACGAGTGTTAAGAATTTCAAATGGGATCCTATTCTTATTCTGGCAGTTTCCAGTTCTTTGCTTAGTAAAGTTCATATGGAATTGTTAAATGCTTCTTGATTACTATATGATTTTTCAAGAGTTCGCTCCAAAGGAGCTGGAAAAATTGGGTGACGTTGCCGAAGTAGAACTCCTTTGTTCATGTGAGAAAGTTTCTCCACGTGACTAAAATTGATAATGAACCCCGCCTTATTCTAGCAATAAGTGATTTGCATACATAGATATATGAGCTAATGAGTGGACGGAGGGGAGATGGTCCCAGGGATCTCATTGAGATACATTTCCAATACAAGTTTACTTTTAATATCTAATAGTTATCAGATGTACATTCCATTTTTGCTTCATTCGGTTGTATGCCAATTAATACTTGTAATGAAGTCAGTCCAGAGGAAAACTTTTAAAGTTAGTGCTTTATCATAGTTACAGGAAATTTAATAAAAATTAATTAAATCCATATACATATTTCATTGCAAAGAAATATGACAGGAATCAGTAAAAGTTTTCTATGCATAAATACTGAGTACATCAGAAAAAATAGTTATAGGAATGTGAAGTAGAAATACCAGTTCATACAGGACAGAAATGATGTAATATTTCTTATTGTTAAGCAAGGATTTGTTCGTATGTTTTAGACATGGGTGATTTTGTGAATCAGATCACTACGGTTGCACTGGATACGCGGACAGTGATCTAAGTTGTTTTGTAAGATGCCGCTGTTTACGAGTGCACTGCAATCTTTGCAATTGTTTAAACTTAAGTGACGAAAATTTTTTAAATGTCATATAAAGATTTTCAGGACAGCCTATTTTTCAGAATTCTTTTTAGCAGTATTGGGAACAAAAAAGGTTGAAGACCATTGGCTTAAAGCAATAGATCTCAAGAGGGATGGTAACACTCATTGGGGAGCATATTGGAATTCTGGGGGAGTTCTTTGGTTGGCACAGTGATTGAAGGGCCTATGGTCCTTCAATTGGGGGCCAAGGAAGCTAGACATCCTGCATTGTATAACAAAGAATATTACTGTTTCTCCTAACTTTATTCTAAAGTCCTACTGGACTAGTCCACTGCAAATATGAATGAGAAGAAATTTAACACTTAGTAATCTTGAGGCATATTTAAAAGAAGGAATTTATATAAAACACTAAGTCCAGGAATTTTAGGAGAGGGCCATTTTAGTGGGCAATATTTAAGTGAAATAGATATTTTCTCAAAATTGTTATATAATAATTCCATGCATCGTCTATTTGGTGTATTAAATATCGAACTATATATTTAGATGGAAAGAGTTTGCAGTAGGGCAGGAACTGCAAAAGCAATATAAGTATTGAAAAATATGTAACCTAGAACCAAATACTAAATTTTCAGTAACGTGAAAAGCAGATCTTACTGAATTTCATTCTACTTTCTCAGTAACACCAGTATGATCGCACTATTTAATACTGTAACGTGGTCCACACCCTTGCCACCCCCCCACCCCTCTAGCACTTTTCTGTTCCTTTTTCACCCCAAACATTTACCACTTCCTTTGTTGATTACTTACCAATTTTTTTTATTGTCTTTTCGTCTTCCTTGCTTAAAAGACACAGTGAAAGAACAGCCCTTTTGAGGAGTTCGGGTTTAACAAAGAGGAGAGAAATCGGTAGTAGCTAGAGGGGGTAGAGCATATGGAGTCAGGAATTTTTTTTAAACAAGCTTTTTAATTGAGTTATACGTATAGAAAATTGTACAAATCTTAAGTGTATAATACATTTCTATGAAATGAACTAATCTGTGCAGTCAGCACCCAATTTAAGAAATGAACATTACCATTACCAGCATATCACAGTCCATCCCTGATGCCTCTTCCTGTCATTAATCATCCCTCACCCAAAGCTACTGGGGGTTATTCTGATTTTGATCACCAAATCTAATTTTGCTTGTTTTCCAAACCTTATGTAACTGGAATTATCCAGCATGTACTCTTTCAAGGTTGACTTCTACTCAACTGTGTCTGTGGGCTTTGGTTTATACTGTTCACCTAGGAGTAGTATAGTCTCCTTGTGGGAATATTTCACAATTTACCATTCTATTGTCAGTGGTTGTTCGGGGTGTCGCCAGGTTTTAGATGTTCTGAATAATGCTTCTGTGAATATGCCTTTATTCTACATATCATGTATTTCAGATATGGGTGTTTGCACTTGGGGTGGAATTACTTTCCAAGGTGATTTTTTTTTTTTTTTTTTAAGAATTTGTTTGTTTATTTGACAGAGAGACAGCGAGAGAGGGAACACAAGCAGGGGGAGTGGGAGAGGGAGAAGCAGGCTTCCTGCTGAGCAGGGAGCCTATGAGGGGCTCGATCCCAGGACCCTGGGATCATGACCTGAGCCAAAGGCAGATGCTTAACGACTGAGCCCCCCAAAGTGATTTTAACCAATTTTTACTCCCAACAGCATTAAATCAGAGTTCCCGTTGCTCTGTACCTTCACCAACACTGTAGCTGTGTATTGCTTATAAAGCTGTGTTTTTAATTTGTATTTGCCTGATGAGTAATCATGTTGTGTTCCTTTTAATCTCTTCATTAGCTAATTGGATGTCCTCTTTCTAGAAGTATCTGAATCTTTTGCCTGCTTTTTGTACTCAGGTCACTTACCTTTTTCCTTCTGCTGTTTAGTGCTTTGTACAAGCAGAACTTTTATTTCGGGCATTTTTCTCAGGCATTTTTATCCCACTCTCTCACGTGCATATTCATTCTCTTAATGATATTTTTTAATGAACAAAAATTTTTAATTTTAATGAAGCCCAGTGTTTTCCTAAGTCTTTGGAAAAATCTTTTAAAATTTTGTGTATACCAGAGTCTTGAAGATATTTTTGATTTTCATTTAGAAGTTTGATTGTCTTACTTTTCACATTTTAGGTTATAATTTATCATGGATTGATTTGTGTGTGTGTGTGTGTGTGTGTGTGTGTGTCTGGTATGAAGGGTCAAGAATTGTTTTT
This sequence comes from Callorhinus ursinus, assembly GCF_003265705.2. NCBI lineage: Eukaryota > Metazoa > Chordata > Mammalia > Carnivora > Otariidae > Callorhinus > Callorhinus ursinus. The sequence goes on from NW_027397090.1 coordinate 17,679,474, forward strand.
TATCACATGAACATTCAGTGGTTCCAGCCTCATTTATCAGAATGTCCATCTGGACTCACTCCCACAGTGCCATCATAGTCATAAATCAAATGGGTCTTTTTTGGCCTTGCTGTTTTGTTCCATTGGTCTTTTTCTCTCTCTTTGAGGCTGTATTACCTTTTCTTAATTATAATAGCTTTATAATAACATCTTCCTATTTTAGTGTAAATTTTCCAGTTCTTTCTTCTGCAAGAGGCATTGAAAATGCCCTTTGCATTCTCAGCTTGTCGTTTTCTCCCAAAGCATTGGGATTTTGATTGGAACCACATTGACTCTCTTAATTTGGAGAGAATTTACATCTTTCAGTATGAGGTCTTCTAACACACGAGCATGATGTATTCTTCCATTTGTTTAGTTCTTTAATTTATCTCAGAAGATTTTGTGGTTTTTGTGTCAAGACCTTACTTATCTTTTGTTAGAGTTATTTCTTGGCTCCTTGATTTTTGCATGTTACTGGAAATGGTATCGTTTTTAAATTGCACACATTTCTTTTGCTAGTATACATGAAGACAGTTGATTTTTGTTTATTGAACTTATATTCATCAGCCTTACTAAATTCACTTTTCATGATTTCTAAATTCCTTTGACTGTTCTTCTTGTACAATTAAGTCATTTGCTAATAATGACAGTTTTATTTTTTCCCTTCTGATCCGTGTAATTTAATTTTTTTTCTTACTATACTGACTAGTATATTTGTTACTGTCTTTAGTAATTGACCTGTAAAGGTGATGTTAGTTATAGATATTTTATAATTACTCTTTATCAGATTCAAAAAGATTCCCTTTTCTACCCAGTTTGCTATGAACTTTTAATTAAAAATGACTGTTGATTAGGTATGACACCAAAAGCCCATGTGATTAAAAGATTGATAAATTGAACTTCGCTGAAGTTAAAACTCAAAAAAAAAAAAAAAATCAAGAAAGTGAAAAAAGCCACGGATGGGGAGAAAATATTTGTAAATCTTATTTCTGAGAAAAGACTTGTATCCAAGATGTTACTTTTAAAACTCAATAAGAAGACGACAAATTGTCCAGTAAAAAAAATGAGCAAAAGATTTGAAATGACATTTCACCAAAGACCTGTATGAATGGCTAATAAGCACATGAAATGATGCTTAACCTCATTAGTCATTAGGGAAATGCACACTTAAAACCATAATAGATACCATTTCACTCCCATAAAATGCTATAAAAAAATGGCAGACTAGTGTTGGTGGCCACACCGAGGTGACAGGGACCCTTAGGTGTTGCTGATAGGAATGTAAACTGGTGCAGCCACTATGGAAAAACAGTGACAGAAGGGTTTTTTTGTTGTTGTTAAATAGAAATTTACAATATGACCCAGCTGTTGCACTCCTGTGTGTCTACTCAAGACAAATGAAAACATTTGTCTACACAAAATCTTGTATGTGAATGTTCATAGTAGTATTTTTCATAATAGTCAAAAACTGGAAACAACCCAGATGTCCATCAGTGGATGAATGGATAAACAAAATGTGTCTCTGTTCCTGCAGTGGAATACTGTTTGGTAATCAAAAGGAAAAAGTACTGATTGATTCATTCTTGTAACATGGGTAAACCTGAAAAACACTGTGTCTGCTATGTGGAAGAAGGACACAGAGGACTGTCTGTTGTATGAGTTTATTCATATGAAATATCCACCGAAGGCACAGTTTTAGGAAAAAAGTGGTTACCTGGGGATGAAGGTGGGAACAGGGAATGACTGCAGGGGAGTGTGAGGGATCTTTTATGATAATGGAAATGTTTGAAAATTGCATGGTGGTGATGGTTGTACAGCTCTGTAAATTTACTAAAAGTTACTTATTTGTATACTTAAAATGACTGAATTTTACTTTATGTAAATTCTACCTCAAGATGATAATGAGTTGAATTTTAACTACTCTTTCCATGCCTACTGAAAATTTATATGATTTTCACTTTTATGCTATTAATTTTATAAATTTAAACACTTAATATTAAACCAGTCTTCAGTCTTAGACTGAATGTAACTTGGTCTTGATAGATTGTATTTTATTTATGTTACCACTATGTATGATTTACTAATATTTTGTTTAGGATTTTTTGAGACTATGTTTATGAGAAATATTAGCCTGTCGTGTTTTTTTCTTAAAATGTTCTTAATCAAGTTTTTGTTTTGCAATTCTCCATGTAAGTGTAAGATTGATGTTAATTTTTTTTTAAGATTTTGTTTTTTTTTTTAAGTAATCTCTGTACCCAATGTGGGGCTCAAAATGGCAACCCTGAGATTAAGAGTGCTCTACCCACTGAACCAGCCAGGCGCCTTCCCCCCTCCAATTTTTTTCATTATATGTTTGGAAGAATTTACTATTGGAGTCACATGGGCATGTAGTTTCCTTTGTAGAAAAGTTTTAAATAATGTATTCACTTTCTTTCATGTGTATTTGTGTTTTCAGATTTTCTCTTTGTCAGTTTTAATAAGTTGTGTTTTTCTTAAAATGTATCCATTTCATGTCCTTTTCAAATGTATAGGGCCACGGTTGTTAATAATCTCTTGTTTTAATCTGTGTAAAATCTGTAGTATTATCCTCCTTTTCATTCTTACTATTAGGATTTGTGCCTTCTTTGATTTTTCAGTCTTGCTAAAGCCTATCATTTGTTTTAGTATTTTTTCAAATAAGCAACTTCTTTGATTTTTTTTTTTTCCTGAACATTTGTTTTCTATTTTTTTAAAAAAATTTTGTTCCAGTTTTTACAATTCTACTTTGGGGGTTAATTTTTTTCTATCTCCTATTTCTTGGTAGGAATACTTAATAAGGATATTTGCTTGCTTGCTTTGTTGGTTACTGTGGGAGTTTTTTTAAAATCCACTGCGGTTGTAGATTTGTCAGTTTTTCTTTTTGGTTCATCAGTTTTATATATTTTGGGGCTGTCTTATTTTATATATGCCAGTTTAGAATTCCTATGACTTTTTTTTTTTTTAAGATTTTATTTATTTATTTGACAGAGAGAGACACAGCGAGAGAGGGAACACAAGCAGGGGGAGTGGGAGAGGGAGAAGCAGGCTTCCCGCTGAGCAGGGAGCCCGATGCGGGGCTCGATCCCAGGACCCTGGGATCATGACCTGAGCCGAAGGCAGATGCTTAACGACTGAGCCACCCAGGTACCCCTAGAATTCCTATGACTTTTAGTGGACTATCATATTTATTATTATAAAAAGACCGTCTAGCTTGAGCGATTATTGTTTGCCTGAGATCTCCTTTGTCAGATATGGGATGACTTCACAAGTTTCCTTTTGGGTAGTGTTTGCGTGGTTTTTACCCTTTTACTGTAGCTATTCTGTGCCCTTATCTTCTAAGGCATCTCTCATAAGCAGTAAACTCTACTCTCATAATCTGCTGCCTGAAGATTCCCTGTGGTGTCTCTTTTGGTGTGGGCCTGTTGGTGACAAACCTCGTGTGTGTGTGTGTGTGTGTGTGTGTGTGTAAAGTCTTCATTTCACCATCATTTTCGAAGTAGAGGTTTGCTTAGTTTAAAATTCTAGATGGGTAATTACTTTCTTTTCCTAGTTTAGAGCTGTCATCCACTTTCTGTTGAGAAGTCAGCTGTCAGTCTTACTCTTTGAGCTGGTGGTCTTGGTATGGTTTTCTTTGTGTTTACTCTGTTTTATATTTAACCTTCAGGAGTCCCGAACAAAAGCCTGTGGTGTTCCTCTTTGGCAAGCCCTGAGCTCCAATTTTTTTCCCATTTCTGTGAGACTGTTTAGAAACTTTTGTCTTGACGTTGTCATACATTCTGACTGTCTTAGCTGTTCTGCATTGTCCTCAAACTAGCTGTCTTATGTTTTTTATCTAGGGTTTCATGAAAGAATTGGTCTGATAATAAGCTCTTCCGTTAGAGCTGGCAGTGAAAGTCCACATAATTGCCTTTTTTTTTTAAAGGTGAGCAGTATTACAGTGTTACTATAGCTGATGGGAATGGTTCTTGAAAGAGGGATACTGTTGACGATGCCAGCCAGGAAAGGGGTAATTGCTAGAGTGGTGGCCCTGAAGAGAGAAGAAGGGGTGGAATTTAGTGCATGAGTTGGTTTTGGTCATGAGTTAGTTCACCTGAAGTAACAGGAGGGAGGGCAGAGTGTAAGAGTTTAAACCTGGTGGGTAGGTAGATTTGGTGGTGGGTGTTGGTGAAATTTTTCTTCTGAATGCATCTGTTTTCTTAGTTGGTGTCAGGTTTGGGTAGGACGTGTGAGGCTTACAGAGAGAGAGGAGTTAGGAAATGGTCTGTAGATGAGTGTAAGGGTGAACGGAGCAGGGAGATACCGTAGGATTGCCTGGTAGCACAAAGGCTCGCTCCGCTGAAGTGAGTGGGCATGGACGTGGGAGATTTAAAAAATAAAAAAAAAACATGCCAGACCTCAAATAAAACTGTGATATTATCAAATAAGAAATTTGTAAGCTGGAAGGACAGAGGCGAAACTATACTTTTAGGTTCTGAATGTTCAAGATTGTGCGGTATGTTTCTAAAGTAAAAACAAAAAGGGTATTAAAATTTTTTAAGTGTAGTCTCAAGGTCACAAATGTTTAACATTCCATGGAGAAAGGTAGTTATTTCTAAAATAAACCGTGAATCTCATGTTCCCATGAAGTCCCACCTAGTTGTGTGGGTTAGGGCCACCACGTCTTCCACCTCTGCTGGGACTGGTGTGTGTGAATGGGCTGCACGTGTCCAGAGCAAACCCTGATTCCCTGAGTTCCCGGCATGGCTTCCGACACCTAGTCTCTCTAGCCGGGGTGTGGATTTCAAAGCGTGGGATGGATGTTGGTGAAAGCCCCCTTTGGAGCATTGGTTAATGCATTAGAGGGCACGCTCATGGTGTAGCCCACACTGAGGTTGGAGGACATGATGGATCCATGATGCAGTTACCTGGGGCTCCTTCAGGACCACCTCATGCAGAGTTCCTGTGTGTCCCATCTGCTTTCTCCTCTTTGTTGCTTTGACTCCCCTTTCATCTTTTCCCTCCCCAATATGGCACTGCATTTAGCTACTTTTATGAACCAGTATGTATACTAAGCAACATTTTATATTCTCAATTTAAATTATATTCTCAGGGTTGAACAGTTTTTTCTCTTACCAAATATATCCAAGTGACTTAGAATTTTTTGGCTCTAAAAATATTTTTCATGGAAAAAACTAATTATGAAGACATATATCAGGTATTCAAAAATGTTTAAAGACTAATATATTGAGTACCCATCACCTAACTTAAGCAGCACAGTGTTACAAATAAGATTGACGTTCTCTGTGACCATTGCCAATCACATCTCCCTTTCCACAGAGGTCACCACCAGTTGAATTTGGTATTTATCATTTCCATGCATATTTTAAATCCCTAAATGGCTTTCTTTTACTATTTATTTATTTATTTACTTAGTAAGCTCTATGCCCAGTGTGGGGCTTGAACTCACAACCCTGAGATCAAAAGTCACATGCTCCACTGACTGCTGACCCCCTAAATAGCATTCTTTTAAAAAAACGTTGTATAAATGGTTATTATCCTGTGTATGTTTCTGTAAATATAATAATATATTGTTATTAAATATGTAAATTCATATTGATGTTACATTTTAAGGTATAATAAATATACATAATTATATGTTCTTCAACATTTAGATTTTTCCATATTTATACTTTAATTCCTTTATTTTCATGCTGAACATGTAATATTCTGTTGTATAAATATATCTTAATTTTATTAAAATTCTTCTGATGGATATTTAGGTTATTTCTGATTTTTTTTGCAACTTTATATATGTTACATTGAATGCTACTGTATGTTCCTTGGGCATCTGTTTGAGATTTTCTAGGGAATGTATAGCTAAGAACTGATGGACTGTAGGGTATGTGCTCTGTCAGTTGCAGTTCTCAACTCCCACAGGAGTGTGTGGGCTCGGGGTGTCCCAGCCTTGGCTGGCACTTGATATTACATCTAATCCCAGTTACTTTATGATGGACTCATAACAGAGTAAGCAGCTGAGTGTGTACCTTCTATGCTGTAATTTTACTTTGTATTTGTTCATAAATGGGAGCCTTTTCTCATACAGTTTTATTTTATTAAAAAGAATGCCTTTGTTGAGCCACAGAGTGAGTGATCCCTTAAGAATTCCTTTTGTCTGCTCCAAATCTATGATTCTGTGATAAACTCATATTTGTGAAATTGTCAGTTTGTTCAGATGTTAACTCTGCAGCCCCCTACGGTGGGCATCCATGGAGTCAGACTGATTGTCAGTGATTTGCCCTTCCCACTGGCTTGACATTTGCACTGCTTGGCCAAAGTGGTGCTGGTCAGAGTGCCATCATCTCTGGAGGAGCCAAGGACGTGGCATCAGTCTGTAGTCCTTTATGTTAATAGGAATGGATTCGTTTGTATTATTAAATTAACAAATATTTAAAAATTTAATAGTTTTAGTTTTTAATAGAGTCATACTGGTAGATATAATCTAAAGTAAGTCTCTTCCTCTAAGAGTGTAAAGGGGTCCTGAGACACCACAGTTTGAGAACCATTCCTTTAGGCACATGGTAGCCGTACAAGCAGATTTTTTATTCTTCCTCATGCTGGTCTTTGAGAAGGAAAACTTAAGTAATATTCCTTTAATGGATAAATTCAGTTGATATTCAAGTTACATATGAATCTTACATAAATTTTCAATTCATTACCTTAAAATCTTGTTTATAACTAGATTATATTTGTAAATAAAATGCTTTGCAGGTGCTGACCTTAAGGAGAGAGTCAAAATGAATCCCAGTGAAGTTGGTCCTTTTGTCTCCAAAATAAGAGCAGTGATTAATGAAATCGGTAAGCTCAATTAAACTCCTTTTAGCATGCTGAAGATGACCTTAAATGTCAGATTTAGAAAGTTGCACACTGTCCTTATATATAAGCTTTGGCTAAAGTACTTATGTAATTAGATAATCATGATCTGTAACTGGTTGCTGCGGAGAGAAATGTGATATATTGAATTTGAAAAATTGTGAAAAATATTATATATTTAAAGATGCCTCCTATATGTGATGACATGGCATATGAAGGTAGCTATTAGCAAACAAATAGAATATCTCCCTGATAATTTCATAGACATATATTTATAGATTTGGTGTTGTTTTGTTGTTTGCATAAATAGGATCATACTATTTCCTTAGAATTATAGACTTCTGGGTAATATTTATGTCTCAGTACATATCAACTTACTTTATTATTAATACTTTTTAATATATTGCGGTGTAGTGATCCAAGCATTGTCTCATCCAAAATTTTAAATTGCTTCATTAATGTGTAGAGACTTTTTTCCATTTTTGTTATTTATAATAAAGCAATGAGTATCTTTGTATCAAGTCTTTCAGAGCATTAGTATGTGTACTTATAGGATAGATTCTGAACATGGAATTGCAGTTCTAGGTATCATGTGTTCATTTTACATTTTAATTATTTTTGCCAGATTATATTCCAAGAAGATTATAATAATTTATATTCCCATCAATTATGTGACAATACTTGTTTCCTCATGTTTTTGCCAGCATTTAATGTTGCTGCTTTTCAAATTTGCCAAGGTTAAAAAAAAAAAAAAAAGACATCTTAGCATTTTATTTTAATTAATTTTTTGACATCTTTGCATCTTAATTTGCTTTTCCCCAGATGCTTGTGTGATGTTTTATCTTTTCACGTTAGACTGCGTCTCCCCTTCTGCACACTGCATTTTCACATCCTTCCTCCTCTTCTCTGTAGCGTGATTTAATGAACAACTGGTTACTTATTTAAGAGCCACTTTGTAGTGGTCTTTCGTTGTTACGTGTATTACAGATACTGTCTCTGAATGTGCTACCCTAATTCAATTTGAGTATATAAATTGAAAACCTTTACTATCTTGAGGGTATGAAATTCCCTTCATTATTCTTTTTCTTTTCTCCTTGAAGATTTTCTTTGGTAATTCCCACACATCAGTTCTTACCAAATGAATTTGGAATTATTAGTTTTTAAAGCAAGGAAGAAAAATACTGTCACGGGACTGTGATTGGAATTTCTCTCAATCTTATTTAGAAAGAATTGACATTGTTGTGATATTGAATCTTTCCATCTGTGATCTGTATGGGTTTCATTCTGTGTGTGTGTGGGGGGGTGTCATCCCTTTTTTTAATGTCCTTCAAGAAAGTTTTCTTCACATTTGCCTTGCTTGGTCTTCCATCTTTTTTTCCAGGTCAGATTTATACTTGCTATTTTGTAGCATTTATTCCTTTGAATGGGATCTTTTTCTCCTATTTCTGTTGAAGTCTGATTATTGTAGTTCTGTAGGAAAGTTGCTAAGTTTTAAGTGCTTATTTTATATAACACCAACTTGATAATTACTTTTATTAGCTGTTGTTATTTCTCAGTTAATTTTCTTGTGTTTTCCAGATGAAAGTTCATTATCTATAAATAATGCTATTTTTATTTTTGCTTTTCCCAGCATTTTAATCTCACATATTTTTCATGTGTCATATTGGCTGAGGCCTTCGGTACAGTACTCAGTTGTTGGGGTGTGTTTGTCCTATCTTCCTTATCTTTAGTTGATTTTGATGAATGCATTTGATATTTTGCCAGTAATTAGCAAGTTCAGGGAGTTTTCTTCTGTTTCACCTTGTTAGGAATTTGTCACTGTTTTTTAATCAGGAACACGTGTTAAAGTTTGTCAAATGCTTTTTCGATGTATGTTAGTATTTATGCAGTTGACCCTTGAACAATGTGGGGCTTAGGGCTGCTGACCCCAACACGGATCAAAATCTGTGTATTTCTTTTGACCCCTCCAAGACCTAACTACAGAAGCCTACTTTTGACCAGAAGCCTTACTGATAACAGAAACAGTTGAATAACACGTATCTTATATGTTATGTGTATTATATAGTATATTCTTATAATAAAGTAGTAATATTTTAATATTTCTGATATTAATATAATAATATTCTTAGAATAAAGTAAGCTAGAGAAAATAAAATGTTATTAAAGAAATCATAAGGAAGAGAAAATACGTTTACAGTACTGTTCTATATTTATTGAAAAAAAGCTGCATATAAATGGACCTGCACAAGTCAAACCTGTGTTGTTCAAGGGTCCACTGTAACTGGTATATACCCTTTAGTATGCTAAATTGTATTAATAGAGCTATTAATGCTGTGCTGGCTTTGTGTTACTAAAATAAACCCTACCTGGTCATTGTGGTTAGTGGTTATAGTGGTTTTTAATATAAACTGCTGAATCCAATTTTTATATGTTTTGCTGTACTCATGAATGAGATTAATCGTCTAGTTCTTTTTTTGTGTTACCCTTTTCTGGCTTGGTATCAAGGTTGTATAACTTCATAGGATGAGGTGAAAAGCTTTCTGTCTTTTTTTCTGTGCTACACAGGGAAGTCATCTGTTATTTCAGAGTTTAGTTGAATTTGACCATGTAACATCTTTTGGGGTCTTGTGTGGTTTTTTTGTTGTGTACTTGTGTTTTGTTTGTTTTTTAGAATTAAGTTTTAGAATATATTTGTTTTGATTTCTGGAATGGTGGTTGTTACCTTTCTATCTTTTTAAAATCCTGTGTGCTGTTTCTAGCGACTCTCCTTTGCTTCTCTCTTCTGCTTCAGCCTCATGGTCAGATCACATGTCCCCTGAGGCAGAGCATGGACTTGGTTTCCACATTGGTCAGGGAGCATGACCTTGGAAGTAGAAGTTGATGTTGTCTTTAACTTTGTATGTACGGCCGGGGAGTGGCTGAGACTGGTCCTGTTGTAAACATCACATTGATGTTTCTTCCAAGCTTCTTTTCATTTTATTGATTTTGAAATTCACATTTTTCTGGGACTTCTGAAATGAAGAACTGTTTCTATTTTTGCAGTGGCACTTCCTTTTCACTGATGGTAGCTGTAGCATTTCTGTCTGGATCCTAATCCCGTCTACTTTTTTCTGTCCAACGAGTTCCCCAATTTTTGTTAATGGTACTTTCTATTACATTACAGTAGACATAGAATTTTTAAGTTCTCTTTTGTGGTGAGTTACTGAGATTTTGGGGGGCAGATAGAAACTAAGTGTCTTGATCTAATCTACTCATTTAATATATTAAACCAGGGCAGGCAAACTTTTTCTTAGGCTTTGTATGGTCTCTTTTGTAGCTACTCAACTTTTTTTTTTTGAAGACTGTTTTCCTAGAGCACTTTTAGGTTCACATCAGAATTGAGGGGAAGGTATAGAGATTTCTTTTATACTCCCTGTCACCACATATGCACAGCCTCCTTTGTTATCAACATCTGCAGAGTGGGACATTTATTACATTTATTACATATTATTACATTTATTACAGCTGATGAACTTCCATTGATAAATCACAATTATCCAAAACTCATGGTGGTTTACATTAGGGTCCACTCTTGGTGTTGTACATTCTGTGGATTCGGATAAATATATAATGACATGTGTCCATCATTATAGTGTCATACAGAGTATTTTCGGTGCTCTAAAAATTATCTCTGCTCACCATGTTCTCCCTTCTCTCCTCTCTGACAGCCTGTTTTTACCGTCTCTCTAGTTTTCCATTTCCGGAATGTCATATAGTTGGAATCATACAGTGTGTAGCCTTTTCAAATTGGCTTCTTTCACTTAGTAAGATACATGGAAGTTTTCTCCCTTTTTATGCCTTGATATCTTACGTGTTTCTAGTGTTGTTATGTGTTTCTGGTGCTGAATAATACTCCATTATTTGGATGTGCCACAGTTTATTTATCCATTTACTCACTGAAGGACATCTTGGTTGCTTCCAGGTTTTGACAGTTCTGAGTAAAGCCGCTAGAAACATCTCTATGTGTAGGGTTTTGTGTTGACACAGGTTTTCAGTGCTTTTGGGAAAGTACCAAGGAGCATAATTGCTGGATCATCTGGCAGGAGTGTTTAGTTTTGTAAAAAAAAACCTGCCTAACTCTCTTCCAAAGTAATGATAGTGCCGTTTTGCATTCCCACTGGCAATGAATGAGTTTCTGTAGCTCCACATCTTTGTCAGCATTTGATATCAGGTTCCAGATTTTAGCCATTCTAATAGGTGTGTAGTGGTATCTTGTTTTAATTTGTATTTCCGTGATGACATATGATGTAGAACATCTTTTCGTATGTTTATTTCCTATCTGTATACCCATGGTGAGGTGTCTGTTGAGAGTTTGGCCCAGTTTTTAATTGAGTAGTTTGTATTTCTTGTTGAATTTAAGAGTTCTTTGTATATGTTAGATAACAGTTCTTTATCAAGTATCAGAAAATTCTGTAAATATATTCTCCCAGCTTGTAGCTTTCATTGTAATCTTCTCATTCTCTTGATGTTATCTTTTGTAGTAAGTTTTTCACTTTAATAAAGTCCAGTTTATTATTTCTTTCATGGATTGTGCTTTGATGTTGTATATAAAAAGTTGTTGGTCGGGCGCCTGGGTGGCTCAGTTGGTTAAGCAACTGCCTTCGGCTCAGGTCATGATCCTGGAGTCCCGGGATCGAGTCCCGCATCGGGCTCCCTGCTTGGCGAGGGGCCTGCTTCTCCCTCTAACCCTCCCCGCTCTCATGTACTCTCTCTCTCTGTTCTCACTCTCTCAAAATAAATAAATAAATCTTTAAAAAAAAAAAGTGTTGGTCATCTAGGTTTTGTCTGTTATCTTCTAGGAGTTTTATGGTTTTGGGCTTTGCAGTTAGAACTGTGATCCATTTTGACTTAATTTTTGTGAAAGGCATAATTTTGTTTGTAGATTCCTGATTTTGCTTAAGAATGTTACTGTCTCAGTGCCATTTGTTGAAAAGACTATCTGTGCTCCCTTGTATTGCCTTTTTCTCTTTGTCAGAGATCAGTTGATTTATGGGAGTCTGTTTCTGGGCTTTCTGTTTTATTTATCTGTTCTTTTGCCAGTAACCACACTGTCTTGATTACTGTAGCTTTACAGTGAGTCTAGACATTGGGTAGTGTCAGTGCCACAACTGTGTTCTTGTCCTTGTGTAAGACTGTTGAATCACAGACCTGTACTTCTGAAACAAATAATGCAATATCTGTTAAGAAAAAAAAAAAGAAGAAGAAGATAGCAGGAGGGGAAGAATGGAGGGGGAGACGAACCATGAGAGACAATGGACTCTGAAAAACAAACTAGAGGGTTCTAGAGGGGAGGGGGTGGGGGGATGGGTTAGCCTGGTGATGGGTATTAAAGAGGGCACGTTCTGCGTGGAGCACTGGGTGTTATGCACAAACAGTGAATCATGGAACACTACATCAAAGACTATTTATGTATTGTATGGTGATTAACATAACAATAAAAAAATTTAAAGGGAGAAAAAATATTGTATGGGCTATTCTGGGTCTTTTGCCTCTACATATAAACTTGAGAATTTGTTGATAGCCACAAAATAACTTGCAGGGGTTTTGATTGGGATTGCATTGAGTCTATACATCAAATTAGGAAGAACTGACATCTTGACAATACTGAGTCTTCCTATCCATGAACATGGACTCTCTCCCCTTTTGTTTAGTTCTTTGATTTCATACATTAGTTTTATAGCTTTTCTCAGATAGATCTTGTTCATATTTTGTTGGTTTTATACCTAAGTATTTTATTTTGAGGGATGTTAATGCAAGTGGTATTGTGTTTCTAATTTTAAATTCCACTTATTCATTATTGGTATGTGGAAAATGGTTAACTTTTGTATATTTACCCTGTGTCTTGCAACCTTGGTATAATTGTGTATTTGTCCAGGAAGTTTTTTGTTAATTCTTTCATATCTTTTGCATTGTAGACAGTCATGTCATTTGCAAGCAAAGACAGTTTGATGTCTTCTTTCTCAATCTGTATTACCTTTTATTTCTTTTTATGGTTTACATTTGCAAAGATTTTTAGTATGATGTTGACAAGAACTAGTGAGAAGAGACATCCTTGCCTTGTACTATGTACTCAACGTTGACAGTGCTGAAGCAGCCACAGAGAAAATGTAAACAAATGTGTGTTTCTCTGAGTAAAACTGTATGCACTGTGAAATTTAAATTTTAAATAGTTTCCATGTGTTATGAAACAGTATATTTAATTCGTTTCCTTATTTTGAACTGTTTAAATGTATAGAAACCATCTTAGCATACAGGTTATGCTAAAATAAGCACTGTGTCTGATTTTCTTCTTTCTCTTCCTCCCTCCCTCCCTTCTTTCCATCCATCTATTCATCCATCTCACATGTCTCCTATTCTTCATTTTTCCTGGTTTTTGGAATTCTAGTCTTCCGCTCTTTTATATATATATATATATATGTGTGTGTGTGTATATATATATATATATGTATGTATGTATGTATGTATGAAGAAATCTACTTCCAGTTTTGACTTGGACAGCTTGCTTCATGTTTGGCTCAGGCCTTTTTGATTCTGCATTTTGGAGATCTAAAGGTTTAAAGGTCTTTGTATCCTTTGCTAGGGAGTTCATGGAGCAGGAATGGAGCATAAGTCTTACAAATGAGTTGGAGGGTGGAGAGTGGAAAGCAGAGTAAGAAAAACAAAATGAAAACCAAAAGAAAGTTCATCAAACCCTAACAAAATGTGAAGAGGATAAAAGGGTACAACCTTAGGACAAATTAAATAATGAGATGATGAAATAAGTCTAGTAATTACCATTAATGTCAGTTTACTAAACTTGTTAAAGACAGGGATGTTCAGATTTGATTAAGAAACTTAAATCAACTGTGTATTGTTAACAGTAGCCACCGCTCTTGGAGCCTTTTTCATACCAGGAGATTACTAATCTTACTCTTTAAGACAAAAACCATTATTAGTAAGAGAAGGACCCTGCATGTATTAAAACGTTAAATTTTTCATAAGACTAAACTTGTATGATTCTGAAAACAGAGATCTTAAAAGTATACAAATGAAGTTATATTGGATATATACAGGATAAATTGGCAAATCCTTCATCATTGTGGATGATTTCAATTCATCTCTTCCAATTTGTTGTGAGATTGAAAGACAAAAGTTAAAAATAAAGGTTTGAACAATGTGCCTATCAAAGTTGACTTAATAGACTCTTAACCCCAAATTGGAGACTGTGCATACTTCTCATGAACAGACGAAACATTTACAAAAACGAATCATGTGCTGGACTCTAAAATCTCTGTTAAATTTCAGAAGATTAATACATAGAGACCACGTTCTCTGTTCACAATGCAACTAAGTTAGAAATAAAAATACACATAATATAGAGATTTAAAAACCATATATTTGTAAATTAAAAAAGAACTGTTAAGTTACTCATGGGTCAGAGAAAGGACTATTATAGGAAAAAGCACTAAGACTGAATATAAAATTACTGTATATCCAAATTTTTGAGATTTAATTAAAGTGATAGTTTGAGGGGAAGTCATAACCTTAAATGCCTTTGTTGGCAAGGGAAAACCACTGGCAATAAGTAGCTAAGCATTGCCTTAAAAAGATATGAATCCAAAGAAAGTTGAAGGAAGGCAGTAACACACAGATCAGAAATTAATGAGATGAAAGCTGGAGTTGCAGCGGGGAGAATTTGCACGAGGCCAAGCCTCTGAACAAAGAAGTAAAGGGTATTGAACAGTTGATGTTACAGATGAAAAGAGGAATGTGATTATAGGTAGAGCAGAGATTATAAAGCTTACAAGAAACACTGTGAAAATCTTTATGCTAATTAAGAAATTTCTGTCTCAAGAAGAAATTGTATTCTGGAATAATCATATTACCACTGGAGGGACTGAGTAGTAGTTGAAAGTTTTTTCACAGAGAAAGCGCCAGGCCTGGTTTTTTCATGTTCAATGATTTGCCTTTAGGTGCTTTATTGGCCTATGAGGAACTGATCATTGCAAGCTTATACAAACTCCTCCACAGAACGGTGCAGTGAGACTTTATTCCTAAACTCAGTATTTCTTTTTTTTTTTAAGATTTTATTTATTTATTTGTCAACACACACAGGTAGGGGGAACAGCAGAGGCAGAGGGAGAAGCAGGCTCCCTGCTGAGCAGGGAGTGTGATGCGGGACTTGATCCCAGGATCCTGGGATCACGACCTGAGCCGAAGGCAGCAGCTTAACTGACTGAGCCACCCAGGCGCCCCTAAACTCAGTATTTCTGATTAGTATGACTTTCCCCTGTACATGTGAGAAAAACAATAGAACAAAAGAGTTGAGAGGAGCCAGTCTTGCTTAGGAACATGGATGAAATCCAATAGTTAAAAAAAAAAAAAAGACCAAGTTGGATTTTCTCAGGAATACACGGGGGAGGAGGTTCCCATTTGAAAATCTTAAATTTAATTTGTGACATTAGTCATTTAAAATAAAATCATGTTTTTCCTTAATAGATTGATGAAAAGAATTTGAGAGATGTCAAATCTATTCATAGAAAAACGTCAAGGCAGACTAGAAATAGAAGGGAACTTCCTTAGCCTGATGAAAGGTATCTGTTTCTTAGTAAAACGTAAGAGTAGTCTCCTAAAATCAGGAAAAAACAAAAGGTCCACTGTCACCACCTCTGTTCAGCAGTGTTCTGAAAATCCTGGCGTGTGGAAAGGCAGGAAATAGAAATAAAATAATGACACAAAGAAGAAATGTAACACTGCCTGTCTCAAGTGGTATGATTGTCTCCACTGAAATCTAAAAGGATCAACAAATTATTCAGAATAATGAGTGTCTCAAGAGAGCAAAATACAAGAACCATATTTAAAAATAATTAATTGTTCTTCTTTATACCAACAACAGCCAAGAAATGTCAGTCAAGAAAAGATACTACTGACAGCAGGAACAAAAATGAATCTAGAAATATACGTAAGCTATTTTAAAGTTATGAAACTTTGTCATAAGACATTTAAAAAATTAAACGGTGACACGTTATCTTCTTTTTTTTTTTGACACGTTATCTTCTTGAATAGGAGGATTCAGGATCAAGAAGATGATTCTCACCAGTGATTCAGTGCACAGATTCAATGTAATGACACTTACCTCTCAGCCTGAATTTTGTGAGGAATCTGATGAGCATAATGAAGCCCTCAAAATAGTCAGACATTCCTAAAGAAGAAAATAAGGGGCCTTGGGTTATCAGCACTCAAGACTTACTTTAAAGATTTGTAAATTAAGGTGGTATGTTAGGGGTTTTGGGATAGACAAATGAACCATGGAGTGGACTATAGAAGCCCAGCAGACATACATAAATGGGGAGACTGCCACAGGAGAGAGGAAGCACTTGCTGGGGGTAGCGAAGGCTGACTGCATTTATGAAAGAAAGTGAACTTTTATGATCTTGATGGAGTAAAATTGTTGAACACAACGTGCAGCCCATGAAAGGAAAGGTTTATAAATTCTGCCAAATTAAACTTAAGAACATTTGTTCATTAGAAGGTGCTATAAAGAAAGTAGAAAGGAAAGCCACAAACTGGGAAGAAATACTTGAAACACATAGCTGCCAAAGCATTCGTGTGTGTGTGTGTGTGTGTGTGTGTACACATGCATGAATCAACGCACACATGCGTGCATGCCGCCTAGGATGTGTAAGAAAGCACGAGAGAGCCATGTTTCACACATCTGTCAGATGAGCCACATATTCTTATGCCTGAAACTACCAAGAGTTAGTGAAGAAGTGGATCACCAGGCATATTGACTCACTTCTGATGAGAGTACAAATTGATGTAACTGTTTAGGAAAACAATTTGGTGTTGTCTTACAAAGTTGAACATTCACATTCCATAAGACTCGAAAGTTCACTTCTTTAGGAGGCATTTACCTAGAGGCTAAGCCCTTTAACACTTTTTACTGGACCCATAGTAAAACGTACCCACAGTTTATCCCAATAAACACATAGGGTGGGCATCAAAGGTTCATGAAAATAATAACCTTTCTTTGTGCACTGCATGTGGATACTGTGCTCTTTTATTTTTAAAAATACCTGATTTTTTCTTTTAAGATTTTATTTATTTATTTGACAGAGAGAGACACAGTGAGAGAGGGAACACAAGCAGGGGGAGTGGGAGAGGGAGAAGCAGGCTCCCCTCTCAGCGGGGAGCCCGATGCGGGGCTCGATCCCAGGACCCCGGGATCATGACCTGAGCCGAAGGCAGACACTTAATGACTGAGCCACCCAGGTGTTTCTAAAAATGCCTGATTTTGACCCAGTGAATGTATTGCTACTTGGAGTTTGAAACTACACTATTCTGTAGGCATTTTGTGCATGTGTCCTAGGGAAGCTTATACCAGGATATAATAAAAAGATTTTATAGTAGCAATATTGTTAATAATAAAAAGCTGAAGGCAACCAAATTTCAGTGACAGGAGAATGGATGAATGTTTTTGTATATTTGTACAGTTGTACTGTAGATAGCATTGTGCCTAAGTGAATAACTACAGGTGTAACAACATGGGTAAATCTTTGAAACACTGAGTTAAAACAATGTATTTATTATAAAACTAAAAGCATACAAAACAGTATATAGTTTAGAAATGCGTGTATACTGAAATCACATACAAGCACACACACATGGAATAGGATATAAAGGAGGGTGGTAAGCAGAGAAGTCGCAGTAGTCATTACCTTTGGGTTTGGGAAGGCAGATGGAAGAGTACGTGAGGAACACATGGGCACATAGGGAGTTCTGACTCCGTTCTTACGTCGGTAATCTTAAGGAAGTCTGGTATTATTATGCTTGCTTACATGTGTATGCTACGTACATTCTTTATATTTGCCAAATTAGATCAGTTTTTAAAATACTCATCTATCTTGAATTCTCCAAACATTTCTAATGTTATTTCTTGAATAACTTTCTTCATATTCCACCTTGATTCTTATTTTCGAGAAAGATCCTCCAGGGTAGAGACATAGGAAGAAAAGAGTTCTCTGAGAGCCATGCGAGGAAAGTCTTTTATTTGGGAGCCTCGACCACGTGCTGCTGACACGTCCAGGAGGGTGTGTGGGGAGAGTGGACGGCCGAATTTGGCGGCACTGTCGTCACTGGTGCCTTTACACGTGTCCTCCTTGAGATGAGTGTTGGGGCCGTGGGCAGCTGCTTCCTGGGCTGGCCGCGATGGAAGAGCTCCATTCCTTGGATGATTTTGGAAGGCCCCTTAGTTGGACTGTTGGGCTTCCTGGTGTAGGTCCATGTAGAAAAAACGTTATCTGAAACTTACCCTGGTTATGAATGAAAACTTCCCATAGTTTGATTTCTTATAAATAAATCACAGGTGAGAGTGTTCGGAAGGTTTTTTTTCTCAAAAATTTGTATATACCTTTCTTTGAAGCATAAGGTCTGATTTACTGTGGCTTAATAATAATCTCTGAGGTAAGATGCAGAGCTTTTAAATATAAATAAGGTATGATAACATTTTATCAAAGCTTAAAAAGTGTATTTGTCACTTCATGCATTTAGTCATTGTATTCTTTTTAATTACATAACACGTTACACTAAGGCCTGTGCTTTGTAAAGGTATAAATCCACTTAAAACTCCCTGGCATCCCATTTTAATATTTAGAGATTCTTGAGTAATAAATGCAAAAGCGCTTGCATAAATTCCAGATATATCCTTTTTAAGCTTTCCATTTGACTTAGAGACATCTGATACTTAAAAAAAAATCAGATATTAGCTCAGCTTCTCATTTTCCCAAAGTAGTTGCCATAAGGTGTTCATTTTGCTGCAGAAAAGTTAAGTTTATCCATTACCAAAATGTGGTGAGCTTCTATGAATTGTGATGGATTTTTTTAGAGTTTGATAGGTTATCATCGTTACACCATTCAGAGCTTTTCCAGATACTTCATTTGTGTTTTACTTGATTTGAAATAAAGCTTATTTTGAAAATACTTAATTACTGCCACAGTGACTACTGTCACATACAGTTTGAAAGGTTGTGTACTTGTTACATTTTCTTTGCTATCCTCTGATTATTTGACTTTGATTTCAGATGTATTAAGAATTGTTTAGTAAAGAACATTTTTAAGGTTTGCAGAATTGTCAGTCTGCCAGGTTGACCCGAAATGTTTATGTTCACTGTGCCTTTTTTGTTTTCTTGAAGGTCAAGGAGATTTTTTAAATAAGTAGTTTTGTTAAATTGGATGCATTCCAGCATGTATTTTACATTTTTCCCCCCTAATTTGATGTAATAAGTAGAAATTGGAAGAGCTCAGTTACGGTATGTGAAGGATTGATTTCATCATGCTTTTGCTGACTTCCACTGGGTATTAATCACATTATGATTTTGGATGGTGGTGTGGAAATTAGACTGTTTTGCTAA